>NC_138229.1:36477613-37077613 GCF_964197995.2 Scardinius erythrophthalmus
CACTTATATGCTTTCTTACTTGGCATATGTAACCCTTTAGGTATTTACAACGATTAAAGTGTGAAAATTAATTGCAAGACAAAGTTTATATTAGTTCAAGTTTTCTCTGTGTGGATGTATTGTTTTGTTCCAGTGATGCTCTATGACTAAACCTTGAAGGGAAAAGATATCACCTATGGGGTCAAAGCCTGTTCCCCAATGGTATCTGCTGAAGCCTTTGCTGGAGGCATATATACCCCTCGGGTCCCAGCAAGTTTTCACCAAGGTGGTAGGACCCAGCGATCCATTGCACCACTTTGCATACCTTGTTTATTAGGGTAGCCTGCCATCCAGATAGTAAATATGCACTTGCTTTTTGCAATTCATCCATTGGGTTATTATGGAATCAAACTAATCAAGAGTTCTAGACTTTGACGGGTTCTTCTTATTTGTTTTCATGTTGCTGTTCTCATGATTGCTGTATGAGATTTTTATAGACAACTATGCCTAGGGCCTTGAAGTTCTATCACACCGCATGTAGCCACTTATATGTTTTCTTACTTGGCATATGTAACTCTTTAGGTATTTACAACACGACTGTTCACTATATGATTAAAGTGTGAAAATTAATTGTAAGAAAAAGTTTATATTAGTTCAAGTTTGCTCTGTGTGGATGTATTGTTCTGTTCCAGTGATGTTCTATGACTAAACCTTGAAGGGAAAAGATATTACCTATGGGGTCAAAGACTGTTCCCAAGTTGTATCTGCTGAAGCCTTTGCTGGGGGCATATATACCCCTCGGGTCCCAGCAAGTTTTCACCAAGGTGGTAGGACCCAGCGATCCATTGCACCACTTTGCATACCTTGTTTATTAGGGTAGCCTGCCATCCAGATAGTAAATATGCACTTTCTTTTTGCAATTCATCCATTGGGTTATTATGGAATCAAACTAATCAAGAGTTCTAGACTTTGACGGTTTCTTCTTATTTGTTTTCATGTTGCTGTTCTCATGATTGCTGTATGAGATTTTTATAGACAACTATGCCTAGGGCCTTGAAGTTCTATCACATCACATGTAGCCACTTATATGTTTTCTTACTTGGCATATGTAACTCTTTATGTATTTACAACGATTAACCCCCTGAGGTCGGCTATCGCGCCGGCGCGATAGGCTCGTTTTTTTCCGTATGAGTGCAAAAAAATAATAAAATAAAAATATTAATTTTTATCTTTTATGCTTGTTTTGTACATCAATCGATTCTGTTAAATGTGTAGTATTTTTGTGTATATTCACAATAAAAACAAAGTGTTGTGCTTTTTGCCAAATAAAGAAAAATAAACGTGATGCGAGTTCTGCCTTCTATCTGCCAGTGTCGTCCATTCTGAAACGCGTCCGAAAATGAACAATAACTCAGCGAATACTCAGTCAAACAGGCAAACAGACATACAGGCATGAAGCTTGAATTCCCTTCTCTTAAATGAAGTAATTTATATAAAAAACAAATATTCTCATGTTGTGAAATCTGTATTAAAAGAGAGCGATTCCAGTCGACCTCATTAGACCTAATTCAAATGTAATGTGACTCCGCCTACGGAGAGCGCGCGCTATTCAAACGCAAATGAATGAGGCAATCCAAGCAAACCTGTGAACGCCCACATATCAGTTTATTCAGATCATTACTTTAACACCGTCTCAGCAGCGCTGTGAGCAATAACAATAATGAAAAAAGTACCTCAGAAGTGCGGGTATATCGAGGAGCGAGCTGAGGAATACTGTAAGTTTTTTTTTTCTTCTCACGTGAATCGGGTTTCTGTTTTTGATGAATGAACGGCAGAGATGCGCGCTGTTTACCACAGCTCGCAAAAAGACAGTTTAAATTTAAATCGCGTGTGTGAATGAATGAGGATGTTTTAGCAAACTGTATTACTATGAGTAAAAATCGACTGAAATATGTTGAAATAAAATGTAGGCTATTTGTATAAGCAATACGTATTAAACTGCAATTTTATATGCCCTAATATTTCATAAAAACAACGTTACAGTCAGGCGAAATATGAAAGACAACATTTTGTTGATTTGAGTACAGTTTTTACTGTAGAATATACTGCCACATCAAATAAGCTTTTGATGAAAAAAGTACCTCAGAAGTGCGGGTATATCGAGGAGCGAGCTGAGGAATACTGTAAGTTTTTTTTTTCTTCTCACGTGAATCGGGTTTCTGTTTTTGATGAATGAACGGCAGAGATGCGCGCTGTTTACCACAGCTCGCAAAAAGACAGTTTAAATTTAAATCGCGTGTGTGAATGAATGATGATGTTTTAGCAAACTGTATTACTATACTGAGATGAGTAAAAATCGACTGAAATATGTTGAAATAAAATGTAGGCTATTTGTATAAGCAATACGTATTAAACTGCAAATTAACATTTATATGCCCTAATATTTCATAAAAACAACGTTACAGTCAGGCGAAATATGAAAGACAACATTTTGTTGACTAGATTTGAGTACAGTTTTTACTGTAGAATATACTGAATATATATATCAAATAAGCTTTTGTTTAGCAATTTTTATATATATATAAAATAAAGTCATCAACTAAGACGTTAGCTGTTCCAATTTTGGCTATATTCAAACTAATGAATACATAGATAGGCCTAAAATGTAGGCCTATAATCTTTTTTTTTTTTACAAAGAAAGAGTACACTTGAAATATTGTTGAAATTTTAATTATTGTTGTAATTGTAACCTTTTTAATAAAATAGCAAAACATATTTACAAGATAGATGTGAGCAAAATCTTAAATGGTCAATATAAGTCTTCTTCTAATTTTTTGTCCTTGCATTGTGGCTCAGTCAGTCAGAGTCACACCTGAATGAATGGCTAATTTTGCAGAGTCATTAGGCATAATGGGTGGGACATTTTGTATTCCAAGGTGTAAACCACTCCTCGTTCACGCCCACTCGCATAATGGCTTTCCAAGCAAAACCTGTTTTACATCAATTTAAATCAATGTATTGTTTTATCTGAACGATAAAGCAAGACTATTTTCACATAATTTTGAAGCCAGAACTCGAAGGAAGAACATCCATTTGTCAAAAGTCTTATTCATGCATATTTATTATGAGTTTTGAGGTCTTCTTTCAGCAACTTTCATTTTTAATTTTTTCAATAACCACGCATAAGCATTATTCTCTTAAAAATAAAAAAATATACATGCATGGTGATCACATATTTTGGTAGCCCTGTTTGTGCTTATTAGAGTGAATTTACACCTTTGCCATTAACATGTTTATAAATAACTGAAAAAAGCACAAATGTCAGAGCATGTCAGAACACCTCCAAGGCCCAGAAAACACCTCAGACTCCAGAGGGTTAAAGTGTGAAAATTAATTGCAAGAAAAAGTTTATATTAGTTCAAGTTTGCTCTGTGTGGATGTATTGTTCTGTTCCAATGATGTTCTATGACTAAACCTTGAAGGGAAAAGATATCACCTATGGGGTCAAAGCCTGTTCCCCAATGGTATTTGCTGAAGCCTTTGCTGGAGGCATATATACCCCTCGGGTCCCAGCAAGTTTTCACCAAGGTGGTAGGACCCAGCGATCCATTGCACCACTTTGCAAACTTTGTTTATTCGTGTAGTCTGCCATCCAGATAGTAAATATGCACTTTCTTTTTGCAATTCATCCATTGGGTTATTATGGAATCAAACTAATCAAGAGTTCTAGACTTTGACGAGTTCTTCTTATTTGCTTTCATGTTGCTTTTCACATGATTGCTGTATGAGATTTTTATAGACAACTATGCCTAGGGCCTTGAAGTTCTATCACACCACATGTAGCCACTTATATGTTTTCTTACTTGGCATATGTAACTCTTTAGGTATTTACAACACCACTGTTCACTATATGATTAAAGTGTGAAAATTAATTGTAGGTAAAAGTTTATATTAGTTCAAGTTTGCTCTGTGTGGATGTATTGTTCTTTTCCAGTGATGTTCTATGACTAAACTTTGAAGGGAAAAGATATCACCTATGGGGTCAAAGCCTGTTCCCCAATGGTATCTGCTGAAGCCTTTGCTGGAGGCATATATACCCCTCGGGTCCCAGCAAGTTTTCACCAAGGTGGTAGAACCCAGCGATCCATTGCACCACTTTGCATACCTTGTTTATTCGTGTAGCCTGCCATCCAGATAGTAAATATGCCCTTGCTTTTTGCAATTCATCCACTGGGTTATTATGGAATCAAACTAATCAAGAGTTCTAGACCTTGACGGGTTCTTCTTATTTGTTTTCATGTTGCTGTTCTCATGATTGCTGTTTGAGATTTTTATAGACAACTATGCCTAGGGCCTTGAAGTTCTATCACACCACATATAGCCACTTATGTGTTTTCTTACTTGGCATATGTAACTCTTTAGGTATTTACAACGATTAAAGTGTGAAAATTAATTGCAAGAAAAAGTTTATATTAGTTCAAGTTTGCTCTGCGTTGATGTATTGTTCTGTTCCAGTGATGTTCTATGACTAAACCTTCTAGGGAAAAGATATCACCTATGGGGTCAAAGCCTGTTCCCCAATGGTATCTGCTGAAGCCTTTGCTGGAGGCATATATACCCCTCGGGTCCCAGCAAGTTTTCACCAAGGTGGTAGGACCCAGCGATCCATTGCACCACTTTGCATACTTTGTTTATTCGTGTGGTCTGCCATCCAGATAGTAAATATGCACTTTCTTTTTGCAATTCATCCATTGGGTTATTATGGAATCAAACTAATCAAGAGTTCTAGACTTTGACGGGTTCTTCTTATTTGCTTTCATGTTGCTTTTCACACGATTGCTGTATGAGATTTTTATAGACAACTATGCCTAGTGCCTTGAAGTTCTATCACACCACATGTAGCCACTTATATGTTTTCTTACTTGGCATATGTAACTCTTTAGGTATTTACAACGATTAAAGTGTGAAAATTAATTGTAAGAAAAAGTTTATATTAGTTCAAGTTTGCTCTGTGTGGATGTATTGTAATGTTCCAGTGATGTTCTATGACTAAACCTTGAAGGGAAAATATATCACCTATGGGGTCAAAGCCTGTTCCCCAATGGTATCTGCTGAAGCCTTTGCTGGAGGCATATATACCCCTCGGGTCCCAGCAAGTTTTCACCAAGGTGGTAGGACCCAGCGATCCATTGCACCACTTTGCATACCTTGTTTATTCGTGTAGCCTGCCATCCAGATAGTAAATATGCCCTTGCTTTTTGCAATTCATCCATTGGGTTATTATGGAATCAAACTAATCAAGAGTTCTAGACTTTGACGAGTTCTTCTTATTTGCTTTCATGTTGCTTTTCACATGATTGCTGTTTGAGATTTTTATAGACAACTATGCCTAGGGCCTTGAAGTTCTATCACACCACATATAGCCACTTATGTGTTTTCTTACTTGGCATATGTAACTCTTTAGGTATTTACAACGATTAAAGTGTGAAAATTAATTGCAAGAAAAAGTTTATATTAGTTCACGTTTGCTCTGCGTTGATGTATTGTACTGTTGCAGTGATGCTCTATGACTAAACCTTGAAGGGAAAATATATCACCTATGGGGTCAATGCCTGTTCCCCAATGGTATCTGCTGAAGCCTTTGCTGGAGGCATATATACCCCTCGGGTCCCAGCAAGTTTTCACCAAGGTGGTAGGACCCAGCGATCCATTGCACCACTTTGCATACTTTGTTTATTCGTGTGGTCTGCCATCCAGATAGTAAATATGCACTTTCTTTTTGCAATTCATCCATTGGGTTATTATGGAATCAAACTAATCAAGAGTTCTAGACTTTGACGGGTTCTTCTTATTTGCTTTCATGTTGCTTTTCACATGATTGCTGTATGATATGTTTATAGACAACTATGCCTAGGGCCTTGAAGTTCTATCACACCACATGTAGCCACTTATATGTTTTCTTACTTGGCATATGTAACTCTTTAGGTATTTACAACACCACTGTTCACTATATGATTAAAGTGTGAAAATTAATTGCCAGAAAAAGTTTATATTAGTTCAAGTTTGCTCTGTGTGGATGTATTGTAATGTTCCAGTGATGTTCTATGACTAAACCTTGAAGGGAAAATATATCACCTATGGGGTCAAAGCCTGTTCCCCAATGGTATCTGCTGAAGCCTTTGCTGGAGGCATATATACCCCTCGGGTCCCAGCAAGTTTTCACCAAGGTGGTAGGACCCAGCGATCCATTGCACCACTTTGCATACCTTGTTTATTCGTGTAGCCTGCCATCCAGATAGTAAATATGCCCTTGCTTTTTGCAATTCATCCACTGGGTTATTATGGAATCAAGCTAATCAAGAGGTCTAGACTTTGACGGGTTCTTCTTATTTGTTTTCATGTTGCTGTTCTCATGATTGCTGTATGAGATTTTTATAGACAACTATGCCTAGGGCCTTGAAGTTCTATCACACCACATATAGCCACTTATATGTTTTCTTACTTGGCATATGTAACTCTTTAGGTATTTACAACGATTAAAGTGTGAAAATTAATTGCAAGAAAAAGTTTATATTAGTTCAAGTTTGCTCTGCGTTGATGTATTGTACTGTTGCAGTGATGTTCTATGACTAAACCTTGAAGGGAAAAGATATCACCTATGGGGTCAAAGCCTGTTCCCCAATGGTATCTGTTGAAGCCTTTGCTGGAGGCATATATACCCCTCGGGTCCCAGCAAGTTTTCACCAAGGTGGTAGGACCCAGCGAGCCATTGCACCACTTTGCATACCTTGTTTATTAGTGTAGCCTGCCACCCAGATAGTAAATATGCACTTGCTTTTTGCAATTCATCCCATTGGGTTATTATGGAATCAAACTAATCAAGAGTTCTAGACTTTGACGGGTTCTTCTTATTTGTTTTCATGTTGCTGTTCTCATGATTGCTGTTTGTGATTTTTATAGACAACTATGCCTATGGCCTTGAAGTTCTATCACACCACATGTAGCCAGTTATATGCTTTCTTACTTGGCATATGTAAATCTTTAGGTATTTACAACGATTAAAGTGTGAAAATTAATTGCAAGACAAAGTTTATATTAGTTCAAGTTTTCTCTGTGTGGGTGTATTGTTCTGTTCCAGTGATGCTCTATGACTAAACCTTGAAGGGAAAAGATATCACCTATGGGGTCAAAGCCTGTTCCCCAATGGTATCTGCTGAAGCCTTTGCTGGAGGCATATATACCCCTCGGGTCCCAGCAAGTTTTCACCAAGGTGGTAGGACCCAGCGATCCATTGCACCACTTTGCATACCTTGTTTATTAGGGTAGCCTGCCATCCAGATAGTAAATATGCACTTGCTTTTTGCAATTCATCCATTGGGTTATTATGGAATCAAACTAATCAAGAGTTCTAGACTTTGACGGGTTCTTCTTATTTGTTTTCATGTTGCTGTTCTCATGATTGCTGTATGAGATTTTTATAGACAACTATGCCTAGGGCCTTGAAGTTCTATCACACCGCATGTAGCCACTTATATGTTTTCTTACTTGGCATATGTAACTCTTTAGGTATTTACAACACGACTGTTCACTATATGATTAAAGTGTGAAAATTAATTGTAAGAAAAAGTTTATATTAGTTCAAGTTTGCTCTGTGTGGATGTATTGTTCTGTTCCAGTGATGTTCTATGACTAAACCTTGAAGGGAAAAGATATTACCTATGGGGTCAAAGACTGTTCCCAAGTTGTATCTGCTGAAGCCTTTGCTGGGGGCATATATACCCCTCGGGTCCCAGCAAGTTTTCACCAAGGTGGTAGGACCCAGCGATCCATTGCACTACTTTGCATACCTTGTTTATTAGGGTAGCCTGCC
Organism: Scardinius erythrophthalmus; assembly: GCF_964197995.2. NCBI lineage: Eukaryota > Metazoa > Chordata > Actinopteri > Cypriniformes > Leuciscidae > Scardinius > Scardinius erythrophthalmus. Next base: position 36,485,463 of record NC_138229.1, read on the forward strand.
ATCCAGATAGTAAATATGCACTTTCTTTTTGCAATTCATCCATTGGGTTATTATGGAATCAAACTAATCAAGAGTTCTAGACTTTGACGAGTTCTTCTTATTTGCTTTCATGTTGCTTTTCACATGATTGCTGTATGAGATTTTTATAGACAACTATGCCTAGGGCCTTGAAGTTCTATCACATGTAGCCACTTATATGTTTTCTTACTTGGCATATGTAACTCTTTAGGTATTTACAACACCACTGTTCACTATATGATTAAAGTGTGAAAATTAATTGTAGGTAAAAGTTTATATTAGTTCAAGTTTGCTCTGTGTGGATGTATTGTTCTTTTCCAGTGATGTTCTATGACTAAACTTTGAAGGGAAAAGATATCACCTATGGGGTCAAAGCCTGTTCCCCAATGGTATCTGCTGAAGCCTTTGCTGGAGGCATATATACCCCTCGGGTCCCAGCAAGTTTTCACCAAGGTGGTAGAACCCAGCGATCCATTGCACCACTTTGCATACCTTGTTTATTCGTGTAGCCTGCCATCCAGATAGTAAATATGCCCTTGCTTTTTGCAATTCATCCACTGGGTTATTATGGAATCAAACTAATCAAGAGTTCTAGACTTTGACGGGTTCTTCTTATTTGTTTTCATGTTGCTGTTCTCATGATTGCTGTTTGAGATTTTTATAGACAACTATGCCTAGGGCCTTGAAGTTCTATCACACCACATATAGCCACTTATGTGTTTTCTTACTTGGCATATGTAACTCTTTAGGTATTTACAACGATTAAAGTGTGAAAATTAATTGCAAGGAAAAGTTTATATTAGTTCAAGTTTGCTCTGCGTTGATGTATTGTTCTGTTCCAGTGATGTTCTATGACTAAACCTTCTAGGGAAAAGATATCACCTATGGGGTCAAAGCCTGTTACCCAATGGTATCTGCTGAAGCCTTTGCTGGAGGCATATATACCCCTCGGGTCCCAGCAAGTTTTCACCAAGGTGGTAGGACCCAGCGATCCATTGCACCACTTTGCATACTTTGTTTATTCGTGTGGTCTGCCATCCAGATAGTAAATATGCACTTTCTTTTTGCAATTCATCCATTGGGTTATTATGGAATCAAACTAATCAAGAGTTCTAGACTTTGACGGGTTCTTCTTATTTGCTTTCATGTTGCTTTTCACATGATTGCTGTATGAGATATTTATAGACAACTATGCCTAGGGCCTTGAAGTTCTATCACACCACATGTAGCCACTTATATGTTTTCTTACTTGGCATATGTAACTCTTTAGGTATTTACAACGATTAAAGTGTGAAAATTAATTGTAAGAAAAAGTTTATATTAGTTCAAGTTTGCTCTGTGTGGATGTATTGTACTGTTCCAGTGATGTTCTATGACTAAACCTTGAAGGGAAAAGATATCACCTATGGGGTCAAAGCCTGTTCCCCAATGGTATCTGCTGAAGCCTTTGCTGGAGGCATATATACCCCTCGGGTCCCAGCAAGTTTTCACCAAGGTGGTAGGACCCAGCGATCCATTGCACCACTTTGCATACCTTGTTTATTCGTGTAGCCTGCCATCCAGATAGTAAATATGCCCTTGCTTTTTGCAATTCATCCATTGGGTTATTATGGAATCAAACTAATCAAGAGTTCTAGACTTTGACGAGTTCTTCTTATTTGCTTTCATGTTGCTTTTCACATGATTGCTGTTTGAGATTTTTATAGACAACTATGCCTAGGGCCTTGAAGTTCTATCACACCACATATAGCCACTTATGTGTTTTCTTACTTGGCATATGTAACTCTTTAGGTATTTACAACGATTAAAGTGTGAAAATTAATTGCAAGAAAAAGTTTATATTAGTTCACGTTTGCTCTGCGTTGATGTATTGTACTGTTGCAGTGATGCTCTATGACTAAACCTTGAAGGGAAAATATATCACCTATGGGGTCAATGCCTGTTCCCCAATGGTATCTGCTGAAGCCTTTGCTGGAGGCATATATACCCCTCGGGTCCCAGCAAGTTTTCACCAAGGTGGTAGGACCCAGCGATCCATTGCACCACTTTGCATACTTTGTTTATTCGTGTGGTCTGCCATCCAGATAGTAAATATGCACTTTCTTTTTGCAATTCATCCATTGGGTTATTATGGAATCAAACTAATCAAGAGTTCTAGACTTTGACGGGTTCTTCTTATTTGCTTTCATGTTGCTTTTCACATGATTGCTGTATGAGATTTTTATAGACAACTATGCCTAGGGCCTTGAAGTTCTATCACACCACATGTAGCCACTTATATGTTTTCTTACTTGGCATATGTAACTCTTTAGGTATTTACAACACCACTGTTCACTATATGATTGAAGTGTGAAAATTAATTGCCAGAAAAAGTTTATATTAGTTCAAGTTTGCTCTGTGTGGATGTATTGTAATGTTCCAGTGATGTTCTATGACTAAACCTTGAAGGGAAAATATATCACCTATGGGGTCAAAGCCTGTTCCCCAATGGTATCTGCTGAAGCCTTTGCTGGAGGCATATATACCCCTCGGGTCCCAGCAAGTTTTCACCAAGGTGGTAGGACCCAGCGATCCATTGCACCACTTTGCATACCTTGTTTATTCGTGTAGCCTGCCATCCAGATAGTAAATATGCCCTTGCTTTTTGCAATTCATCCACTGGGTTATTATGGAATCAAGCTAATCAAGAGGTCTAGACTTTGATGGGTTCTTCTTATTTGTTTTCATGTTGCTGTTCTCATGATTGCTGTATGAGATTTTTATAGACAACTATGCCTAGGGCCTTGAAGTTCTATCACACCACATGTAGCCACTTATATGCTTTCTTACTTGGCATATGTAAATCTTTAGGTATTTACAACACGACTGTTCACTATATGATTAAAGTGTGAAAATTAATTGTAAGAAAAAGTTTATATTAGTTCAAGTTTGCTCTGTGTGGATGTATTGTTCTGTTCCAGTGATGTTCTATGACTAAACCTTGAAGGGAAAAGATATTACCTATGGGGTCAAAGACTGTTCCCAAGTTGTAGCTGCTGAAGCCTTTGCTGGGGGCATATATACCCCTCGGGTCCCAGCAAGTTTTCACCAAGGTGGTAGGACCCAGCGATCCATTGCATACCTTGTTTATTAGGGTAGCCTGCCATCCAGATAGTAAATATGCACTTTCTTTTTGCAATTCATCCATTGGGTTATTATGGAATCAAACTAATCAAGAGTTCTAGACTTTGACGAGTTCTTCTTATTTGCTTTCATGTTGCTTTTCACATGATTGCTGTATGAGATTTTTATAGACAACTATGCCTAGGGCCTTGAAGTTCTATCACATCACATGTAGCCACTTATATGTTTTCTTACTTGGCATATGTAACTCTTTAGGTATTTACAACACCACTGTTCACTATATGATTAAAGTGTGAAAATTAATTGTAGGTAAAAGTTTATATTAGTTCAAGTTTGCTCTGTGTGGATGTATTGTTCTTTTCCAGTGATGTTCTATGACTAAACTTTGAAGGGAAAAGATATCACCTATGGGGTCAAAGCCTGTTCCCCAATGGTATCTGCTGAAGCCTTTGCTGGAGGCATATATACCCCTCGGGTCCCAGCAAGTTTTCACCAAGGTGGTACAACCCAGCGATCCATTGCACCACTTTGCATACCTTGTTTATTCGTGTAGCCTGCCATCCAGATAGTAAATATGCCCTTGCTTTTTGCAATTCATCCACTGGGTTATTATGGAATCAAACTAATCAAGAGTTCTAGACTTTGACGGGTTCTTCTTATTTGTTTTCATGTTGCTTTTCACATGATTGCTGTATGAGATTTTTATAGACAACTATGCCTAGGGCCTTGAAGTTCTATCACACCACATATAGCCACTTATGTGTTTTCTTACTTGGCATATGTAACTCTTTAGGTATTTACAACGATTAAAGTGTGAAAATTAATTGCAAGAAAAAGTTTATATTAGTTCACGTTTGCTCTGCGTTGATGTATTGTACTGTTGCAGTGATGCTCTATGACTAAACCTTGAAGGGAAAATATATCACCTATGGGGTCAATGCCTGTTCCCCAATGGTATCTGCTGAAGCCTTTGCTGGAGGCATATATACCCCTCGGGTCCCAGCAAGTTTTCACCAAGGTGGTAGGACCCAGCGATCCATTGCACCACTTTGCATACTTTGTTTATTCGTGTGGTCTGCCATCCAGATAGTAAATATGCACTTTCTTTTTGCAATTCATCCATTGGGTTATTATGGAATCAAACTAATCAAGAGTTCTAGACTTTGACGGGTTCTTCTTATTTGCTTTCATGTTGCTTTTCACATGATTGCTGTATGAGATGTTTATAGACAACTATGCCTAGGGCCTTGAAGTTCTATCACACCACATGTAGCCACTTATATGTTTTCTTACTTGGCATATGTAACTCTTTAGGTATTTACAACACCACTGTTCACTATATGATTGAAGTGTGAAAATTAATTGCCAGAAAAAGTTTATATTAGTTCAAGTTTGCTCTGTGTGGATGTATTGTAATGTTCCAGTGATGTTCTATGACTAAACCTTGAAGGGAAAATATATCACCTATGGGGTCAAAGCCTGTTCCCCAATGGTATCTGCTGAAGCCTTTGCTGGAGGCATATATACCCCTCGGGTCCCAGCAAGTTTTCACCAAGGTGGTAGGACCCAGCGATCCATTGCACCACTTTGCATACCTTGTTTATTCGTGTAGCCTGCCATCCAGATAGTAAATATGCCCTTGCTTTTTGCAATTCATCCACTGGGTTATTATGGAATCAAGCTAATCAAGAGGTCTAGACTTTGATGGGTTCTTCTTATTTGTTTTCATGTTGCTGTTCTCATGATTGCTGTATGAGATTTTTATAGACAACTATGCCTAGGGCCTTGAAGTTCTATCACACCACATATAGCCACTTATATGTTTTCTTACTTGGCATATGTAACTCTTTAGGTATTTACAACGATTAAAGTGTGAAAATTAATTGCAAGAAAAAGTTTATATTAGTTCACGTTTGCTCTGCGTTGATGTATTGTACTGTTGCAGTGATGTTCTATGACTAAACCTTGAAGGGAAAAGATATCACCTATGGGGTCAAAGCCTGTTCCCCAATGGTATCTGTTGAAGCATTTGCTGGAGGCATATATACCCCTCGGGTCCCAGCAAGTTTTCACCAAGGTGGTAGGACCCAGCGAGCCATTGCACCACTTTGCATACCTTGTTTATTAGTGTAGCCTGCCACCCAGATAGTAAATATGCACTTGCTTTTTGCAATTCATCCCATTGGGTTATTATGGAATCAAACTAATCAAGAGTTCTAGACTTTGACGGGTTCTTCTTATTTGTTTTCATGTTGCTGTTCTCATGATTGCTGTTTGTGATTTTTATAGACAACTATGCCTAGGGCCTTGAAGTTCTATCACACCACATGTAGCCACTTATATGCTTTCTTACTTGGCATATGTAAATCTTTAGGTATTTACAACACGACTGTTCACTATATGATTAAAGTGTGAAAATTAATTGTAAGAAAAAGTTTATATTAGTTCAAGTTTGCTCTGTGTGGATGTATTGTTCTGTTCCAGTGATGTTCTATGACTAAACCTTGAAGGGAAAAGATATTACCTATGGGGTCAAAGACTGTTCCCAAGTTGTAGCTGCTGAAGCCTTTGCTGGGGGCATATATACCCCTCGGGTCCCAGCAAGTTTTCACCAAGGTGGTAGGACCCAGCGATCCATTGCACCACTTTGCATACCTTGTTTATTAGGGTAGCCTGCCATCCAGATAGTAAATATGCACTTTCTTTTTGCAATTCATCCATTGGGTTATTATGGAATCAAACTAATCAAGAGTTCTAGACTTTGACGAGTTCTTCTTATTTGCTTTCATGTTGCTTTTCACATGATTGCTGTATGAGATTTTTATAGACAACTATGCCTAGGGCCTTGAAGTTCTATCACATCACATGTAGCCACTTATATGTTTTCTTACTTGGCATATGTAACTCTTTAGGTATTTACAACACCACTGTTCACTATATGATTAAAGTGTGAAAATTAATTGTAGGTAAAAGTTTATATTAGTTCAAGTTTGCTCTGTGTGGATGTATTGTTCTTTTCCAGTGATGTTCTATGACTAAACTTTGAAGGGAAAATATATCACCTATGGGGTCAAAGCCTGTTCCCCAATGGTATCTGCTGAAGCCTTTGCTGGAGGCATATATACCCCTCGGGTCCCAGCAAGTTTTCACCAAGGTGGTACAACCCAGCGATCCATTGCACCACTTTGCATACCTTGTTTATTCGTGTAGCCTGCCATCCAGATAGTAAATATGCCCTTGCTTTTTGCAATTCATCCACTGGGTTATTATGGAATCAAACTAATCAAGAGTTCTAGACTTTGACGGGTTCTTCTTATTTGTTTTCATGTTGCTGTTCTCATGATTGCTGTTTGAGATTTTTATAGACAACTATGCCTAGGGCCTTGAAGTTCTATCACACCACATATAGCCACTTATGTGTTTTCTTACTTGGCATATGTAACTCTTTAGGTATTTACAACGATTAAAGTGTGAAAATTAATTGCAAGAAAAAGTTTATATTAGTTCAAGTTTGCTCTGCTTTGATGTATTGTTCTGTTCCAGTGATGTTCTATGACTAAACCTTGAAGGGAAAAGATATCACCTATGGGGTCAAAGCCTGTTCCTCAATGGTATCTGCTGAAGCCTTTGCTGGAGGCATATATACCCCTCGGGTCCCAGCAAGTTTTCACCAAGGTGGTAGGACCCAGCGATCCATTGCACCACTTTGCATACTTTGTTTATTCGTGTGGTCTGCCATCCAGATAGTAAATATGCACTTTCTTTTTGCAATTCATCCATTGGGTTATTATGGAATCAAACTAATCAAGAGTTCTAGACTTTGACAGGGTTCTTCTTATTTGCTTTCATGTTGCTTTTCACATGATTGCTGTATGAGATATTTATAGACAACTATGCCTAGGGCCTTGAAGTTCTATCACACCACATGTAGCCACTTATATGTTTTCTTACTTGGCATATGTAACTCTTTAGGTATTTACAACGATTAAAGTGTGAAAATTAATTGTAAGAAAAAGTTTATATTAGTTCAAGTTTGCTCTGTGTGGATGTATTGTACTGTTCCAGTGATGTTCTATGACTAAACCTTGAAGGGAAAAGATATCACCTATGGGGTCAAAGCCTGTTCCCCAATGGTATCTGCTGAAGCCTTTGCTGGAGGCATATATACCCCTCGGGTCCCAGCAAGTTTTCACCAAGGTGGTAGGACCCTGCGATCCATTGCACCACTTTGCAAACTTTTTTTATTCGTGTAGTCTGCCATCCAGATAGTAAATATGCAGTTTCTTTTTGCAATTCATCCATTGGGTTATTATGGAATCAAACTAATCAAGATTTCTAGACTTTGACGAGTTCTTCTTATTTGCTTTCATGTTGCTTTTCACATGATTGCTGTATGAGATTTTTATAGACAACTATGCCTAGGGCCTTGAAGTTCTATCACACCACATGTAGCCACTTATATGTTTTCTTACTTGGCATATGTAACTCTTTAGGTATTTACAACACCACTGTTCACTATATGATTAAAGTGTGAAAATTAATTGCCAGAAAAAGTTTATATTAGTTCAAGTTTGCTCTGTGTGGATGTATTGTAATGTTCCAGTGATGTTCTATGACTAAACCTTGAAGGGAAAATATATCACCTATGGGGTCAAAGCCTGTTCCCCAATGGTATCTGCTGAAGCCTTTGCTGGAGGCATATATACCCCTCGGGTCCCAGCAAGTTTTCACCAAGGTGGTAGGACCCAGCGATCCATTGCACCACTTTGCATACCTTGTTTATTCGTGTAGCCTGCCATCCAGATAGTAAATATGCCCTTGCTTTTTGCAATTCATCCACTGGGTTATTATGGAATCAAGCTAATCAAGAGGTCTAGACTTTGACGGGTTCTTCTTATTTGTTTTCATGTTGCTGTTCTCATGATTGCTGTATGAGATTTTTATAGACAACTATGCCTAGGGCCTTGAAGTTCTATCACACCACATATAGCCACTTATATGTTTTCTTACTTGGCATATGTAACTCTTTAGGTATTTACAACGATTAAAGTGTGAAAATTAATTGCAAGAAAAAGTTTATATTAGTTCACGTTTGCTCTGCGTTGATGTATTGTACTGTTGCAGTGATGTTCTATGACTAAACCTTGAAGGGAAAAGATATCACCTATGGGGTCAAAGCCTGTTCCCCAATGGTATCTGTTGAAGCCTTTGCTGGAGGCATATATACCCCTCGGGTCCCAGCAAGTTTTCAGCAAGGTGGTAGGACCCAGCGAGCCATTGCACCACTTTGCATACCTTGTTTATTAGTGTAGCCTGCCACCCAGATAGTAAATATGCACTTGCTTTTTGCAATTCATCCCATTGGGTTATTATGGAATCAAACTAATCAAGAGTTCTAGACTTTGACGGGTTCTTCTTATTTGTTTTCATGTTGCTGTTCTCATGATTGCTGTTTGTGATTTTTATAGACAACTATGCCTAGGGCCTTGAAGTTCTATCACACCACATGTAGCCAGTTATATGCTTTCTTACTTGGCATATGTAAATCTTTAGGTATTTACAACGATTAAAGTGTGAAAATTAATTGCAAGACAAAGTTTATATTAGTTCAAGTTTTCTCTGTGTGGATGTATTGTTCTGTTCCAGTGATGCTCTATGACTAAACCTTGAAGGGAAAAGATATCACCTATGGGGTCAAAGCCTGTTCCCCAATGGTATCTGCTGAAGCCTTTGCTGGAGGCATATATACCCCTCGGGTCCCAGCAAGTTTTCACCAAGGTGGTAGGACCCAGCGATCCATTGCACCACTTTGCATACCTTGTTTATTAGGGTAGCCTGCCATCCAGATAGTAAATATGCACTTGCTTTTTGCAATTCATCCATTGGGTTATTATGGAATCAAACTAATCAAGAGTTCTAGACTTTGACGGGTTCTTCTTATTTGTTTTCATGTTGCTGTTCTCATGATTGCTGTATGAGATTTTTATAGACAACTATGCCTAGGGCCTTGAAGTTCTATCACACCGCATGTAGCCACTTATATGTTTTCTTACTTGGCATATGCAACTCTTTAGGTATTTACAACACGACTGTTCACTATATGATTAAAGTGTGAAAATTAATTGTAAGAAAAAGTTTATATTAGTTCAAGTTTGCTCTGTGTGGATGTATTGTTCCGTTCCAGTGATGTTCTATGACTAAACCTTGAAGGGAAAAGATATTACCTATGGGGTCAAAGACTGTTCCCAAGTTGTATCTGCTGAAGCCTTTGCTGGGGGCATATATACCCCTCGGGTCCCAGCAAGTTTTCACCAAGGTGGTAGGACCCAGCGATCCATTGCACCACTTTGCATACCTTGTTTATTAGGGTAGCCTGCCATCCAGATAGTAAATATGCACTTTCTTTTTGCAATTCATCCATTGGGTTATTATGGAATCAAACTAATCAAGAGTTCTAGACTTTGACGGTTTCTTCTTATTTGTTTTCATGTTGCTGTTCTCATGATTGCTGTATGAGATTTTTATAGACAACTATGCCTAGGGCCTTGAAGTTCTATCACATGTAGCCACTTATATGTTTTCTTACTTGGCATATGTAACTCTTTAGGTATTTACAACACCACTGTTCACTATATGATTAAAGTGTGAAAATTAATTGTAGGTAAAAGTTTATATTAGTTCAAGTTTGCTCTGTGTGGATGTATTGTTCTTTTCCAGTGATGTTCTATGACTAAACTTTGAAGGGAAAAGATATCACCTATGGGGTCAAAGCCTGTTCCCCAATGGTATCTGCTGAAGCCTTTGCTGGAGGCATATATACCCCTCGGGTCCCAGCAAGTTTTCACCAAGGTGGTAGAACCCAGCGATCCATTGCACCACTTTGCATACCTTGTTTATTCGTGTAGCCTGCCATCCAGATAGTAAATATGCCCTTGCTTTTTGCAATTCATCCACTGGGTTATTATGGAATCAAACTAATCAAGAGTTCTAGACTTTGACGGGTTCTTCTAATTTGTTTTCATGTTGCTGTTCTCATGATTGCTGTTTGAGATTTTTATAGACAACTATGCCTAGGGCCTTGAAGTTCTATCACACCACATATAGCCACTTATGTGTTTTCTTACTTGGCATATGTAACTCTTTAGGTATTTACAACGATTAAAGTGTGAAAATTAATTGCAAGAAAAAGTTTATATTAGTTCAAGTTTGCTCTGCGTTGATGTATTGTTCTGTTCCAGTGATGTTCTATGACTAAACCTTCTAGGGAAAAGATATCACCTATGGGGTCAAAGCCTGTTCCCCAATGGTATCTGCTGAAGGCTTTGCTGGAGGCATATATACCCCTCGGGTCCCAGCAAGTTTTCACCAAGGTGGTAGGACCCAGCGATCCATTGCACCACTTTGCATACTTTGTTTATTCGTGTGGTCTGCCATCCAGATAGTAAATATGCACTTTCTTTTTGCAATTCATCCATTGGGTTATTATGGAATCAAACTAATCAAGAGTTCTAGACTTTGACGGGTTCTTCTTATTTGCTTTCATGTTGCTTTTCACATGATTGCTGTATGAGATATTTATAGACAACTATGCCTAGGGCCTTGAAGTTCTATCACACCACATGTAGCCACTTATATGTTTTCTTACTTGGCATATGTAACTCTTTAGGTATTTACAACGATTAAAGTGTGAAAATTAATTGTAAGAAAAAGTTTATATTAGTTCAAGTTTGCTCTGTGTGGATGTATTGTACTGTTCCAGTGATGTTCTATGACTAAACCTTGAAGGGAAAAGATATCACCTATGGGGTCAAAGCCTGTTCCCCAATGGTATCTGCTGAAGCCTTTGCTGGAGGCATATATACCCCTCGGGTCCCAGCAAGTTTTCACCAAGGTGGTAGGACCCAGCGATCCATTGCACCACTTTGCATACCTTGTTTATTCGTGTAGCCTGCCATCCAGATAGTAAATATGCCCTTGCTTTTTGCAATTCATCCATTGGGTTATTATGGAATCAAACTAATCAAGAGTTCTAGACTTTGACGAGTTCTTCTTATTTGCTTTCATGTTGCTTTTCACATGATTGCTGTTTGAGATTTTTATAGACAACTATGCCTAGGGCCTTGAAGTTCTATCACACCACATATAGCCACTTATGTGTTTTCTTACTTGGCATATGTAACTCTTTAGGTATTTACAACGATTAAAGTGTGAAAATTAATTGCAAGAAAAAGTTTATATTAGTTCACGTTTGCTCTGCGTTGATGTATTGTACTGTTGCAGTGATGCTCTATGACTAAACCTTGAAGGGAAAAGATATCACCTATGGGGTCAATGCCTGTTCCCCAATGGTATCTGCTGAAGCCTTTGCTGGAGGCATATATACCCCTCGGGTCCCAGCAAGTTTTCACCAAGGTGGTAGGACCCTGCGATCCATTGCACCACTTTGCAAACTTTTTTTATTCGTGTAGTCTGCCATCCAGATAGTAAATATGCACTTTCTTTTTGCAATTCATCCATTGGGTTATTATGGAATCAAACTAATCAAGAGTTCTAGACTTTGACGAGTTCTTATTTGCTTTCATGTTGCTTTTCACATGATTGCTGTATGAGATTTTTATAGACAACTATGCCTAGGGCCTTGAAGTTCTATCACACCACATGTAGCCACTTATATGTTTTCTTACTTGGCATATGTAACTCTTTAGGTATTTACAACACCACTGTTCACTATATGATTAAAGTGTGAAAATTAATTGCCAGAAAAAGTTTATATTAGTTCAAGTTTGCTCTGTCTGGATGTATTGTAATGTTCCAGTGATGTTCTATGACTAAACCTTGAAGGGAAAATATATCACCTATGGGGTCAAAGCCTGTTCCCCAATGGTATCTGCTGAAGCCTTTGCTGGAGGCATATATACCCCTCGGGTCCCAGCAAGTTTTCACCAAGGTGGTAGGACCCAGCGATCCATTGCACCACTTTGCATACCTTGTTTATTCGTGTAGCCTGCCATCCAGATAGTAAATATGCCCTTGCTTTTTGCAATTCATCCACTGGGTTATTATGGAATCAAGCTAATCAAGAGGTCTAGACTTTGACGGGTTCTTCTTATTTGTTTTCATGTTGCTGTTCTCATGATTGCTGTATGAGATTTTTATAGACAACTATGCCTAGGGCCTTGAAGTTCTATCACACCACATATAGCCACTTACATGTTTTCTTACTTGGCATATGTAACTCTTTAGGTATTTACAACGATTAAAGTGTGAAAATTAATTGCAAGAAAAAGTTTATATTAGTTCACGTTTGCTCTGCGTTGATGTATTGTACTGTTGCAGTGATGTTCTATGACTAAACCTTGAAGGGAAAATATATCACCTATGGGGTCAAAGCCTGTTCCCCCATGGTATCTGCTGAAGCCTTTGCTGGAGGCATATATACCCCTCGGGTCCCAGCAAGTTTTCACCAAGGTGGTAGGACCCAGCGAGCCATTGCACCACTTTGCATACCTTGTTTATTAGTGTAGCCTGCCACCCAGATAGTAAATATGCACTTGCTTTTTGCAATTCATCCCATTGGGTTATTATGGAATCAAACTAATCAAGAGTTCTAGACTTTGACGGGTTCTTCTTATTTGTTTTCATGTTGCTGTTCTCATGATTGCTGTTTGTGATTTTTATAGACAACTATGCCTAGGGCCTTGAAGTTCTATCACACCACATGTAGCCACTTATATGCTTTCTTACTTGGCATATGTAAATCTTTAGGTATTTACAACGATTAAAGTGTGAAAATTAATTGCAAGACAAAGTTTATATTAGTTCAAGTTTTCTCTGTGTGGATGTATTGTTCTGTTCCAGTGATGCTCTATGACTAAACCTTGAAGGGAAAAGATATCACCTATGGGGTCAAAGCCTGTTCCCCAATGGTATCTGCTGAAGCCTTTGCTGGAGGCATATATACCCCTCGGGTCCCAGCAAGTTTTCACCAAGGTGGTAGGACCCAGCGATCCATTGCACCACTTTGCATACCTTGTTTATTAGGGTAGCCTGCCATCCAGATAGTAAATATGCACTTGCTTTTTGCAATTCATCCATTGGGTTATTATGGAATCAAACTAATCAAGAGTTCTAGACTTTGACGGGTTCTTCTTATTTGTTTTCATGTTGCTGTTCTCATGATTGCTGTACGAGATTTTTATAGACAACTATGCCTAGGGCCTTGAAGTTCTATCACACCGCATGTAGCCACTTATATGTTTTCTTACTTGGCATATGTAACTCTTTAGGTATTTACAACACGACTGTTCACTATATGATTAAAGTGTGAAAATTAATTGTAAGAAAAAGTTTATATTAGTTCAAGTTTGCTCTGTGTGGATGTATTGTTCTGTTCCAGTGATGTTCTATGACTAAACCTTGAAGGGAAAAGATATTACCTATGGGGTCAAAGACTGTTCCCAAGTTGTAGCTGCTGAAGCCTTTGCTGGGGGCATATATACCCCTCGGGTCCCAGCAAGTTTTCACCAAGGTGGTAGGACCCAGCGATCCATTGCACCACTTTGCATACCTTGTTTATTAGGGTAGCCTGCCATCCAGATAGTAAATATGCACTTTCTTTTTGCAATTCATCCATTGGGTTATTATGGAATCAAACTAATCAAGAGTTCTAGACTTTGACGAGTTCTTCTTATTTGCTTTCATGTTGCTTTTCACATGATTGCTGTATGAGATTTTTATAGACAACTATGCCTAGGGCCTTGAAGTTCTATCACATCACATGTAGCCACTTATATGTTTTCTTACTTGGCATATGTAACTCTTTAGGTATTTACAACACCACTGTTCACTATATGATTAAAGTGTGAAAATTAATTGTAGGTAAAAGTTTATATTAGTTCAAGTTTGCTCTGTGTGGATGTATTGTTCTTTTCCAGTGATGTTCTATGACTAAACTTTGAAGGGAAAAGATATCACCTATGGGGTCAAAGCCTGTTCCCCAATGGTATCTGCTGAAGCCTTTGCTGGAGGCATATATACCCCTCGGGTCCCAGCAAGTTTTCACCAAGGTGGTACAACCCAGCGATCCATTGCACCACTTTGCATACCTTGTTTATTCGTGTAGCCTGCCATCCAGATAGTAAATATGCCCTTGCTTTTTGCAATTCATCCACTGGGTTATTATGGAATCAAACTAATCAAGAGTTCTAGACTTTGACGGGTTCTTCTTATTTGTTTTCATGTTGCTGTTCTCATGATTGCTGTTTGAGATTTTTATAGACAACTATGCCTAGGGCCTTGAAGTTCTATCACACCACATATAGCCACTTATGTGTTTTCTTACTTGGCATATGTAACTCTTTAGGTATTTACAAGGATTAAAGTGTGAAAATTAATTGCAAGAAAAAGTGTATATTAGTTCAAGTTTGCTCTGCGTTGATGTATTGTACTGTTGCAGTGATGTTCTATGACTAAACCTTGAAGGGAAAATATATCACCTATGGGGTCAAAGCCTGTTCCCCAATGGTATCTGTTGAAGCCTTTGCTGGAGGCATATATACCCCTCGGGTCCCAGCAAGTTTTCACCAAGGTGGTAGGACCCAGCGATCCATTGCACCACTTTGCATACCTTGTTTATTCGTGTAGCCTGCCATCCAGATAGTAAATATGCCCTTGCTTTTTGCAATTCATCCACTGGGTTATTATGGACTCAAACTAATCAAGAGTTCTAGACTTTGACGGGTTCTTCTTATTTGTTTTCATGTTGCTGTTCTCATGATTGCTGTTTGAGATTTTTATAGACAACTATGCCTAGGGCCTTGAAGTTCTATCACACCACATATAGCCACTTATGTGTTTTCTTCCTTGGCATATGTAACTCTTTAGGTATTTACAACGATTAAAGTGTGAAAATTAATTGCAAGAAAAAGTTTATATTAGTTCACGTTTGCTCTGCGTCGATGTATTGTACTGTTGCAGTGATGCTCTATGACTAAACCTTGAAGGGAAAAGATATCACCTATGGGGTCAATGCCTGTTGCCCAATGGTATCTGCTGAAGCCTTTGCTGGAGGCATATATACCCCTCGGGTCCCAGCAAGTTTTCACCAAGGTGGTAGGACCCTGCGATCCATTGCACCACTTTGCAAACTTTGTTTATTCGTGTAGTCTGCCATCCAGATAGTAAATATGCACTTTCTTTTTTGCAATTCATCCATTGGGTTATTATGGAATCAAACTAATCAAGAGTTCTAGACTTTGACGAGTTCTTCTTATTTGCTTTCATGTTGCTTTTCACATGATTGCTGTATGAGATTTTTATAGACAACTATGCCTAGGGCCTTGAAGTTCTATCACACCACATGTAGCCACTTATATGTTTTCTTACTTGGCATATGTAACTCTTTAGGTATTTACAACACCACTGTTCACTATATGATTAAAGTGTGAAAATTAATTGCCAGAAAAAGTTTATATTAGTTCAAGTTTGCTCTGTGTGGATGTATTGTACTGTTCCAGTGATGTTCTATGACTAAACTTTGAAGGGAAAAGATATCACCTATGGGGTCAAAGCCTGTTCCCCAATGGTATCTGCTGAAGCCTTTGCTGGAGGCATATATACCCCTCAGGTCCCAGCAAGTTTTCACCAAGGTGGTAGGACCCAGCGATCCATTGCACCACTTTGCATACCTTGTTTATTCGTGTAGCCTGCCATCCAGATAGTAAATATGCCCTTGCTTTTTGCAATTCATCCACTGGGTTATTATGGAATCAAGCTAATCAAGAGGTCTAGACTTTGACGGGTTCTTCTTATTTGTTTTCATGTTGCTGTTCTCATGATTGCTGTATGAGATTTTTATAGACAACTATGCCTAGGGCCTTGAAGTTCTATCACACCACATATAGCCACTTATATGTTTTCTTACTTGGCATATGTAACTCTTTAGGTATTTACAACGATTAAAGTGTGAAAATTAATTGTAAGAAAAAGTTTATATTAGTTCAAGTTTGCTCTGTGTGGATGTATTGTTCTGTTCCAGTGATGTTCTATGACTAAACTTTGAAGGGAAAAGATATCACCTATGGGGTCAAAGCCTGTTCCCCAATGGTATCTGCTGAAGCCTTTGCTGGAGGCATATATACCCCTCGGGTCCCAGCAAGTTTTCACCAAGGTGGTAGGACCCAGCGATCCATTGCACCACATTGCATACCTTGTTTATTCGTGTAGCCTGCCATCCAGATAGTAAATATGCCCTTGCTTTTTGCAATTCATCCACTGGGTTATTATGGAATCAAACTAATCAAGAGTTCTAGACTTTGACGGGTTCTTCTTATTTGTTTTCATGTTGCTGTTCTCATGATTGCTGTTTGAGATTTTTATAGACAACTATGCCTAGGGCCTTGAAGTTCTATCACACCACATATAGCCACTTATGTGTTTTCTTACTTGGCATATGTAACTCTTTAGGTATTTACAACGATTAAAGTGTGAAAATTAATTGCAAGAAAAAGTTTATATTAGTTCACGTTTGCTCTGCGTTGATGTATTGTACTGTTGCAGTGATGTTCTATGACTAAACCTTGAAGGGAAAAGATATCACCTATGGGGTCAAAGCCTGTTCCCCAATGGTATCTGCTGAAGCCTTTGCTGGAGGCATATATACCCCTCGGGTCCCAGCAAGTTTTCACCAAGGTGGTAGGACCCAGCGATCCATTGCACCACTTTGCATACTTTGTTTATTCGTGTGGTCTGTCATCCAGATAGTAAATATGCACTTTCTTTTTGCAATTCATCCATTGGGTTATTATGGAATCAAACTAATCAAGAGTTCTAGACTTTGACGGGTTCTTCTTATTTGCTTTCATGTTGCTTTTCACATGATTGCTGTATGAGATGTTTATAGACAACTTAGCCTAGGGCCTTGAAGTTCTATCACACCACATGTAGCCACTTATATGTTTTCTTTCTTGGCATATGTAACTCTTTAGGTATTTACAACGATTAAAGTGTGAAAATTAATTGTAAGAAAAAGTTTATATTAGTTCAAGTTTGTTCTGTGTGGATGTATTGTACTGTTCCAGTGATGTTCTATGACTAAACCTTGAAGGGAAAATATATCACCTATGGGGTCAAAGCCTGTTCCCCAATGGTATCTGCTGATGCCTTTGCTGGAGGCATATATACCCCTCGGGTCCCAGCAAGTTTTCACCAAGGTGGTAGGACCCAGCGATCCATTGCACCACTTTGCATACCTTGTTTATTCGTGTAGCCTGCCATCCAGATAGTAAATATGCCCTTGCTTTTTGCAATTCATCCACTGGGTTATTATGGAATCAAACTAATCAAGAGTTCTAGACTTTGACGGGTTCTTCTTATTTGTTTTCATGTTGCTGTTCCCATGATTGCTGTTTGAGATTTTTATAGACAACTATGCCTAGGGCCTTGAAGTTCTATCACACCACATATAGCCACTTATGTGTTTTCTTACTTGGCATATGTAACTTTTTAGGTATTTACAACGATTAAAGTGTGAAAATTAATTGCAAGAAAAAGTTTATATTAGTTCACGTTTGCTCTGCGTCGATGTATTGTACTGTTGCAGTGATGCTCTATGACTAAACCTTGAAGGGAAAAGATATCACCTATGGGGTCAATGCCTGTTCCCCAATGGTATCTGCTGAAGCCTTTGCTGGAGGCATATATACCCCTCGGGTCCCAGCAAGTTTTCACCAAGGTGGTAGGACCCAGCGATCCATTGCACCACTTTGCATACTTTGTTTATTCGTGTGGTCTGCCATCCAGATAGTAAATATGCACTTTCTTTTTGCAATTCATCCATTGGGTTATTATGGAATCAAACTAATCAAGAGTTCTAGACTTTGACGGGTTCTTCTTATTTGCTTTCATGTTGCTTTTCACATGATTGCTGTATGAGATGTTTATAGACAACTATGCCTAGGGCCTTGAAGTTCTATCACACCACATGTAGCCACTTATATGTTTTCTTACTTGGCATATGTAACTCTTTAGGTATTTACAACGATTAAAGTGTGAAAATTAATTGTAAGAAAAAGTTTATATTAGTTCAAGTTTGCTCTGTGTGGATGTATTGTACTGTTCCAGTGATGTTCTATGACTAAACCTTGAAGGGAAAAGATATCACCTATGGGGTCAAAGCCTGTTCCCCAATGGTATCTGCTGAAGCCTTTGCTGGAGGCATATATACCCCTCGGGTCCAAGCAAGTTTTCACCAAGGTGGTAGGACCCTGCGATCCATTGCACCACTTTGCCAACTTTGTTTATTCGTGTAGTTTGCCATCCAGATAGTAAATATGCACTTTCTTTTTGCAATTCATCCATTGGGTTATTATGGAATCAAACTAATCAAGAGTTCTAGACTTTGACGAGTTCTTCTTATTTGCTTTCATGTTGCTTTTCACATGATTGCTGTATGAGATTTTTATAGACAACTATGCCTTGGGCCTTGAAGTTCTATCACACCACATGTAGCCACTTATATGTTTTCTTACTTGGCATATGTAACTCTTTAGGTATTTACAACACCACTGTTCACTATATGATTAAAGTGTGAAAATTAATTGCCAGAAAAAGTTTATATTAGTTCAAGTTTGCTCTGTGTGGATGTATTGTACTGTTCCAGTGATGTTCTATGACTAAACCTTGAAGGGAAAAGATATCACCTATGGGGTCAAAGCCTGTTCCCCAATGGTATCTGCTGAAGCCTTTGCTGGAGGCATATATACCCCTCGGGTCCCAGCAAGTTTTCACCAAGGTGGTAGGACCCAGCGATCCATTACACCACTTTGCATACCTTGTTTATTAGTGTAGCCTGCCACCCAGATAGTAAATATGCACTTGCTTTTTGCAATTCATCCCATTGGGTTATTATGGAATCAAACTAATCAAGAGTTCTAGACTTTGACGGGTTCTTCTTATTTGTTTTCATGTTGCTGTTCTCATGATTGCTGTTTGTGATTTTTATAGACAACTATGCCTAGGGCCTTGAAGTTCTATCACATCACATGTAGCCACTTATATGCTTTCTTACTTGGCATATGTAACTCTTTTGGTATTTACAACGATTAAAGTGTGAAAATTAATTGCAAGACAAAGTTTATATTAGTTCAAGTTTTCTCTGTGTGGATGTATTGTTCTGTTCCAGTGATGCTCTATGACTAAACCTTGAAGGGAAAAGATATCACCTATGGGGTCAAAGCCTGTTCCCCAATGGTATCTGCTGAAGTCTTTGCTGGAGGCATATATACCCCTCGGGTCCCAGCAAGTTTTCACCAAGGTGGTAGGACCCAGCGATCCATTGCACCACTTTGCATACCTTGTTTATTAGGGTAGCCTGCCATCCAGATAGTAAATATGCACTTTCTTTTTGCAATTCATCCATTGGGTTATTATGGAATCAAACTAATCAAGAGTTCTAGACTTTGACGGGTTCTTCTTATTTGCTTTCATGTTGCTTTTCACATGATTGCTGTATGAGATGTTTATAGACAACTATGCCTAGGGCCTTGAAGTTCTATCACACCACATGTAGCCACTTATATGTTTTCTTACTTGGCATATGTAACTCTTTAGGTATTTACAACGATTAAAGTGTGAAAATTAATTGTAAGAAAAAGTTTATATTAGTTCAAGTTTGCTCTGTGTGGATGTATTGTACTGTTCCAGTGATGTTCTATGACTAAACCTTGAAGGGAAAAGATATCATCTATGGGGTCAAAGCCTGTTCCCCAATGGTATCTGCTGAAGCCTTTGTTGGAGGCATATATACCCCTCGGGTCCCAGCAAGTTTTCACCAAGGTGGTAGGACCCAGCGATCCATTGCACCACTTTGCATACTTTGTTTATTCGTGTGGTCTGCCATCCAGATAGTAAATATGCACTTTCTTTTTGCAATTCATCCATTGGGTTATTATGGAATCAAACTAATCAAGAGTTCTAGACTTTGACGGGTTCTTCTTATTTGCTTTCATGTTGCTTTTCACATGATTGCTGTATGAGATGTTTATAGACAACTATGCCTAGGGCCTTGAAGTTCTATCACACCACATGTAGCCACTTATATGTTTTCTTACTTGGCATATGTAACTCTTTAGGTATTTACAACGATTAAAGTGTGAAAATTAATTGTAAGAAAAAGTTTATATTAGTTCAAGTTTGCTCTGTGTGGATGTATTGTACTGTTCCAGTGATGTTCTATGACTAAACCTTGAAGGGAAAAGATATCACCTATGGGGTCAAAGCCTGTTCCCCAATGGTATCTGCTGAAGCCTTTGCTGGAGGCATATATACCCCTCGGGTCCAAGCAAGTTTTCACCAAGGTGGTAGGACCCTGCGATCCATTGCACCACTTTGCCAACTTTGTTTATTCGTGTAGTTTGCCATCCAGATAGTAAATATGCACTTTCTTTTTGCAATTCATCCATTGGGTTATTATGGAATCAAACTAATCAAGAGTTCTAGACTTTGACGAGTTCTTCTTATTTGCTTTCATGTTGCTTTTCACATGATTGCTGTATGAGATTTTTATAGACAACTATGCCTTGGGCCTTGAAGTTCTATCACACCACATGTAGCCACTTATATGTTTTCTTACTTGGCATATGTAACTCTTTAGGTATTTACAACACCACTGTTCACTATATGATTAAAGTGTGAAAATTAATTGCCAGAAAAAGTTTCTATTAGTTCAAGTTTGCTCTGTGTGGATGTATTGTACTGTTCCAGTGATGTTCTATGACTAAACCTTGAAGGGAAAAGATATCACCTATGGGGTCAAAGCCTGTTCCCCAATGGTATCTGCTGAAGCCTTTGCTGGAGGCATATATACCCCTCGGGTCCCAGCAAGTTTTCACCAAGGTGGTAGGACCCAGCGATCCATTGCACCACTTTGCATACCTTGTTTATTAGTGTAGCCTGCCACCCAGATAGTAAATATGCACTTGCTTTTTGCAATTCATCCCATTGGGTTATTATGGAATCAAACTAATCAAGAGTTCTAGACTTTGACGGGTTCTTCTTATTTGTTTTCATGTTGCTGTTCTCATGATTGCTGTTTGTGATTTTTATAGACAACTATGCCTAGGGCCTTGAAGTTCTATCACATCACATGTAGCCACTTATATGCTTTCTTACTTGGCATATGTAACTCTTTTGGTATTTACAACGATTAAAGTGTGAAAATTAATTGCAAGACAAAGTTTATATTAGTTCAAGTTTTCTCTGTGTGGATGTATTGTTCTGTTCCAGTGATGCTCTATGACTAAACCTTGAAGGGAAAAGATATCACCTATGGGGTCAAAGCCTGTTCCCCAATGGTATCTGCTGAAGCCTTTGCTGGAGGCATATATACCCCTCGGGTCCCAGCAAGTTTTCACCAAGGTGGTAGGACCCAGCGATCCATTGCACCACTTTGCATACCTTGTTTATTAGGGTAGCCTGCCATCCAGATAGTAAATATGCACTTTCTTTTTGCAATTCATCCATTGGGTTATTATGGAATCAAACTAATCAAGAGTTCTAGACTTTGACGGGTTCTTCTTATTTGCTTTCATGTTGCTTTTCACATGATTGCTGTATGAGATGTTTATAGACAACTATGCCTAGGGCCTTGAAGTTCTATCACACCACATGTAGCCACTTATATGCTTTCTTACTTGGCATACGTAACTCTTTAGGTATTTACAACGATTAAAGTGTGAAAATTAATTGCAAGACAAAGTTTATATTAGTTCAAGTTTTCTCTGTGTGGATGTATTGTTCTGTTCCAGTGATGTTCTATGACTAAACCTTGAAGGGAAAAGATATCACCTATGGGGTCAAAGCCTGTTCCCCAATGGTATCTGCTTAAGCCTTTGCTGGAGGCATATATACCCCTCGGGTCCCAGCAAGTTTTCACCAAGGTGGTAGGATCCAGCGATCCATTGCACCACTTTGCATACCTTGTTTATTCGTGTAGCCTGCCATCCAGATAGTAAATATGCCCTTGCTTTTTGCAATTCATCCACTGGGTTATTATGGAATCAAACTAATCAAGAGTTCTAGACTTTGACGGGTTCTTCTTATTTGTTTTCATGTTGCTGTTCTCATGATTGCTGTATGAGATTTTTACAGACACCTATGCCTAGGGCCTTGAAGTTCTATCACACCACATATATCCACTTATGTGTTTTCTTACTTGGCATATGTAACTCTTTAGGTATTTACAACGATTAAAGTGTGAAAATTAATTGCAAGAAAAAGTTTATATTAGTTCACGTTTGCTCTGTGTTGATGTATTGTACTGTTCCAGTGATGTTCTATGACTAAACCTTGAAGGGAAAAGATATCACCTATGGGGTCAAAGCCTGTTCCCCAATGGTATCTGCTGAAGCCTTTGCTGGAGGCATATATACCCCTCGGGTCCCAGCAAGTGTTCACCAAGGTGGTAGGACCCAGCGATCCATTGCACCACTTTGCAAACTTTGTTTATTCGTGTAGTCTGCCATCCAGATAGTAAATATGCACTTTCTTTTTGCAATTCATCCATTGGGTTATTATGGAATCAAACTAATCAAGAGTTCTAGACTTTGACGAGTTCTTCTTATTTGCTTTCATGTTGCTTTTCACATGATTGCTGTATGAGATTTTTATTGACAACTATGCCTAGGGCCTTGAAGTTCTATCACACCACATGTAGCCACTTATATGTTTTCTTACTTGGCATATGTAACTCTTTAGGTATTTACAACACCACTGTTCACTATATGATTAAAGTGTGAAAATTAATTGCCAGAAAAAGTTTATATTAGTTCAAGTTTGCTCTGTGTGGATGTATTGTACTGTTCCAGTGATGTTCTATGACTAAACCTTGAAGGGAAAAGATATCACCTATGGGGTCAAAGCCTGTTCCCCAATGGTATCTGCTGAAGCCTTTGCTGGAGGCATATATACCCCTCGGGTCCCAGCAAGTTTTCACCAAGGTGGTAGGACCCAGCGATCCATTGCACCACTTTGCATACCTTGTTTATTAGTGTAGCCTGCCACCCAGATAGTAAATATGCACTTGCTTTTTGCAATTCATCCCATTGGGTTATTATGGAATCAAACTAATCAAGAGTTCTAGACTTTGACGGGTTCTTCTTATTTGTTTTCATGTTGCTGTTCTCATGATTGCTGTTTGTGATTTTTATAGACAACTATGCCTAGGGCCTTGAAGTTCTATCACACCACATGTAGCCACTTATATGCTTTCTTACTTGGCATATGTAACTCTTTAGGTATTTACAACGATTAAAGTGTGAAAATTAATTGCAAGACAAAGTTTATATTAGTTCGTTTTTTCTGTGTGGATGTATTGTTCTGTTTCAATGATGTTCTATGACTAAACCTTGAAGGGAAAAGATATCACCTATGGGGTCAAAGCCTGTTCCCCAATGGTATCTGCTGAAGCCTTTGCTGGAGGCATATATACCCCTCGGGTCCCAGCAAGTTTTCACCAAGGTGGTAGGACCCAGCATTCCATTGCACCACTTTGCAAACTTTGTTTATTCGTGTAGTCTGCCATCCAGATAGTAAATATGCACTTTCTTTTTGCAATTCATCCATTGGGTTATTATGGAATCAAACTAATCAAGAGTTCTAGACTTTGACGAGTTCTTCTTATTTGCTTTCATGTTGCTTTTCACATGATTGCTGTATGAGATTTTTATAGACAACTATGCCTAGGGCCTTGAAGTTCTATCACACCACATGTAGCCACTTATATGTTTTCTTACTTGGCATATGTAACTCTTTAGGTATTTACAACACCACTGTTCACTATATGATTAAAGTGTGAAATTAATTGCCAGAAAAAGTTTCTATTAGTTCAAGTTTGCTCTGTGTGGATGTATTGTACTGTTCCAGTGATGTTCTACGACTAAACCTTGAAGGGAAAAGATATCACCTATGGGGTCAAAGCCTGTTCCCCAATGGTATCTGCTGAAGCCTTTGCTGGAGGCATATATACCCCTCGGGTCCCAGCAAGTTTTCACCAAGGTGGTAGGACCCAGCGATCCATTGCACCACTTTGCATACCTTGTTTATTCGTGTAGCCTGCCATCCAGATAGTAAATATGCCCTTGCTTTTTGCAATTCATCCACTGGGTTATTATGGAATCAAACTAATCAAGAGGTCTAGACTTTGACGGGTTCTTCTTATTTGTTTTCATGTTGCTGTTCTCATGATTGCTGTATGAGATTTTTATAGACAACTATGCCTAGGGCCTTGAAGTTCTATCACACCACATATAGCCACTTATATGTTTTCTTACTTGGCATATGTAACTCTTTAGGTATTTACAACGATTAAAGTGTGAAAATTAAATGTAAGAAAAAGTTTATATTAGTTCAAGTTTGCTCTGTGTGGATGTATTGTTCTGTTCCAGTGATGTTCTATGACTAAACCTTGAAGGGAAAAGATATCACCTATGGGGTCAAAGCCTGTTCCCCAATGGTATCTGCTGAAGCCTTTGCTGGAGGCATATATACCCCTCGGGTCCAAGCAAGTTTTCACCAAGGTTGTAGGACCCTGCGATCCATTGCACCACTTTGCCAACTTTGTTTATTCGTGTAGTTTGCCATCCAGATAGTAAATATGCACTTTCTTTTTGCAATTCATCCATTGGGTTATTATGGAATCAAACTAATCAAGAGTTCTAGACTTTGACGAGTTCTTCTTATTTGCTTTCATGTTGCTTTTCACATGATTGCTGTATGAGATTTTTATAGACAACTATGCCTTGGGCCTTGAAGTTCTATCACACCACATGTAGCCACTTATATGTTTTCTTACTTGGCATATGTAACTCTTTAGGTATTTACAACACCACTGTTCACTATATGATTAAAGTGTGAAAATTAATTGCCAGAAAAAGTTTATATTAGTTCAAGTTTGCTCTGTGTGGATGTATTGTACTGTTCCAGTGATGTTCTATGACTAAACCTTGAAGGGAAAAGATATCACCTATGGGGTCAAAGCCTGTTCCCCAATGGTATCTGCTGAAGCCTTTGCTGGAGGCATATATACCCCTCGGGTCCCAGCAAGTTTTCACCAAGGTGGTAGGACCCAGCGATCCATTGCACCACTTTGCATACCTTGTTTATTAGTGTAGCCTGCCACCCAGATAGTAAATATGCACTTGCTTTTTGCAATTCATCCCATTGGGTTATTATGGAATCAAACTAATCAAGAGTTCTAGACTTTGACGGGTTCTTCTTATTTGTTTTCATGTTGCTGTTCTCATGATTGCTGTTTGTGATTTTTATAGACAACTATGCCTAGGGCCTTGAAGTTCTATCACATCACATGTAGCCACTTATATGCTTTCTTACTTGGCATATGTAACTCTTTTGGTATTTACAACGATTAAAGTGTGAAAATTAATTGCAAGACAAAGTTTATATTAGTTCAAGTTTTCTCTGTGTGGATGTATTGTTCTGTTCCAGTGATGCTCTATGACTAAACCTTGAAGGGAAAAGATATCACCTATGGGGTCAAAGCCTGTTCCCCAATGGTATCTGCTGAAGCCTTTGCTGGAGGCATATATACCCCTCGGGTCCCAGCAAGTTTTCACCAAGGTGGTAGGACCCAGCGATCCATTGCACCACTTTGCATACCTTGTTTATTAGGGTAGCCTGCCATCCAGATAGTAAATATGCACTTTCTTTTTGCAATTCATCCATTGGGTTATTATGGAATCAAACTAATCAAGAGTTCTAGACTTTGACGGGTTCTTCTTATTTGCTTTCATGTTGCTTTTCACATGATTGCTGTATGAGATGTTTATAGACAACTATGCCTAGGGCCTTGAAGTTCTATCACACCACATGTAGCCACTTATATGTTTTCTTACTTGGCATATGTAACTCTTTAGGTATTTACAACGATTAAAGTGTGAAAATTAATTGTAAGAAAAAGTTTATATTAGTTCAAGTTTGCTCTGTGTGGATGTATTGTACTGTTCCAGTGATGTTCTATGACTAAACCTTGAAGGGAAAAGATATCATCTATGGGGTCAAAGCCTGTTCCCCAATGGTATCTGCTGAAGCCTTTGTTGGAGGCATATATACCCCTCGGGTCCCAGCAAGTTTTCACCAAGGTGGTAGGACCCAGCGATCCATTGCACCACTTTGCATACCTTGTTTATTAGGGTAGCCTGCCATCCAGATAGTAAATATGCACTTTCTTTTTGCAATTCATCCATTGGGTTATTATGGAATCAAACTAATCAAGAGTTCTAGACTTTGACGGGTTCTTCTTATTTGCTTTCATGTTGCTTTTCACATGATTGCTGTATGAGATGTTTATAGACAACTATGCCTAGGGCCTTGAAGTTCTATCACACCACATGTAGCCACTTATATGCTTTCTTACTTGGCATACGTAACTCTTTAGGTATTTACAACGATTAAAGTGTGAAAATTAATTGCAAGACAAAGTTTATATTAGTTCAAGTTTTCTCTGTGTGGATGTATTGTTCTGTTCCAGTGATGTTCTATGACTAAACCTTGAAGGGAAAAGATATCACCTATGGGGTCAAAGCCTGTTCCCCAATGGTATCTGCTTAAGCCTTTGCTGGAGGCATATATACCCCTCGGGTCCCAGCAAGTTTTCACCAAGGTGGTAGGATCCAGCGATCCATTGCACCACTTTGCATACCTTGTTTATTCGTGTAGCCTGCCATCCAGATAGTAAATATGCCCTTGCTTTTTGCAATTCATCCACTGGGTTATTATGGAATCAAACTAATCAAGAGTTCTAGACTTTGACGGGTTCTTCTTATTTGTTTTCATGTTGCTGTTCTCATGATTGCTGTATGAGATTTTTACAGACACCTATGCCTAGGGCCTTGAAGTTCTATCACACCACATATATCCACTTATGTGTTTTCTTACTTGGCATATGTAACTCTTTAGGTATTTACAACGATTAAAGTGTGAAAATTAATTGCAAGAAAAAGTTTATATTAGTTCACGTTTGCTCTGTGTTGATGTATTGTACTGTTCCAGTGATGTTCTATGACTAAACCTTGAAGGGAAAAGATATCACCTATGGGGTCAAAGCCTGTTCCCCAATGGTATCTGCTGAAGCCTTTGCTGGAGGCATATATACCCCTCGGGTCCCAGCAAGTGTTCACCAAGGTGGTAGGACCCAGCGATCCATTGCACCACTTTGCAAACTTTGTTTATTCGTGTAGTCTGCCATCCAGATAGTAAATATGCACTTTCTTTTTGCAATTCATCCATTGGGTTATTATGGAATCAAACTAATCAAGAGTTCTAGACTTTGACGAGTTCTTCTTATTTGCTTTCATGTTGCTTTTCACATGATTGCTGTATGAGATTTTTATTGACAACTATGCCTAGGGCCTTGAAGTTCTATCACACCACATGTAGCCACTTATCCCCTTGCCTGGCAGGGATCACTGGTGATCCCAACTAATTGTTGTTCAAAATGCATTACTATTTTAAAACATCACACTCTTACTTGATCTGGACAAAATCAGCATCATATGGAAGGTTCAAGACTCCAGCTTCGATATTTGACCACTGTTTATGATTAAACTGGTTTGCAGTGACATTAATTTTTTAATTTATGACAGGAGTGCAAAATAATTCATCTGTAACGTTCGTTATTTTGAATAGAATTAATCACTCACACAACATCCATTCTCGTCTTCTCCGGTTTATTTGTGCTCAAATACATATAATAAACAGAATCCGCCAGGGCAATTATTACAATGGTGCGCATATTTGGAGAAATATTGATTAATTATCATATGTTAGTAAAATATTTCGACAATGCAGAATACAATTCCTATTCATTTTTCACTGAATAATACCATATAAACAGCTGAAACAGCGCACGGAGCTTGCTGTGTATCTCCTCTTCCTGATTTGAGACAGACATGACCTCGAAGAAATATGATTCGGCTGTCCAGCTGTCAATCATCATCATGTGATTCAACGTGACCTCTTCTGCATGACGCGTCCTGTGTATACTTCCTGATTCAGCACATTCATGATAAACAAAGCGAACGTGACATTTCTTCACCGAAACAAGTTCTAATAAATGCACGATTTAAGTATGTGTGTTTTGTGTGCTATTTTCGTGCGATTTGGGGTATTTTTATATGAATAAAAAATAAAGGTAAGGATAAGCATAGCCCATAGCTTCATATAAAATGCTAAAAATAACATATTTCACATTCGTTTTCTGACTTAAAACCATCCTAAACCGCGACCGGAATATAATACAAACACTCGATGGTGTTTTAAAGTGAGCTTTAAATAAAAGTGTAATATTAATAAATTAAATTGTGTCATGTAGCTTGAGGCTAACTGTTGTGCTAATGCACCTGCTGCAGGAGCTGTCTATTCCATACAATCATTTTTTAAAAATAATTCGCATTTAAAAGTTCCAAGAATATTTTTTAGTTGTTTGTTTTCTAACAAGGCTTAAGTTAATAGGTGGATTATAGTCTATGAGGGTTACACATTATGTGTCAATGGCTAAGCATTATGCTAGAAGAAAGGCTATAATGGCTGCATTCAAACAAAAGAATAAGAATAAAAGAATGATGAAGACCATCACAGGTGTGAAAGCTTGGTCGATTTAAATGAAAAGAACATGAATGGGGCCAGTTATCCTTGCCAGACATAGTCAGAGACAGTAAATAGGTGTTTAGAGTGCAATAAACTATTTGTTGAGAAACTTGTTTGCTTTCTCTGAGAATTCTCCCCTGACATGGTCTCACAATAGGCTTCATAAAATGCATAATTTTAGAGATATCATTCTCAGACTTGAAATGAAGCATGACCACAGTTGTGGCTACACTTTAGTTGTGGTTATAAGTTGCTATCCTAAATTCACATAATATGTTTATATATTTAATAAATATATTCTTAATATTTGTTGTTTTTGTTTTATGTTTGAGCTTATATATCTCAATATTAATAACAGTCTGGTTAATTTTGAGTCTTGAACTGTAAACTCTCAAGGGTTGGCTTTCTAAATATATGTTGGTTATGTGTCTATTCAGAATGACTTATGAGCAGCAACCTTTTTATTTTGGGTATGTCATGTATGCAGCCCTTGCCAAAATTGGGGGTGAGAGGTAAGGGGTTATATGTTTTCTTACTTGGCATATGTAACTCTTTAGGTATTTACAACACCACTGTTCACTATATGATTAAAGTGTGAAAATTAATTGCCAGAAAAAGTTTATATTAGTTCAAGTTTGCTCTGTGTGGATGTATTGTACTGTTCCAGTGATGTTCTATGACTAAACCTTGAAGGGAAAAGATATCACCTATGGGGTCAAAGCCTGTTCCCCAATGGTATCTGCTGAAGCCTTTGCTGGAGGCATATATACCCCTCGGGTCCCAGCAAGTTTTCACCAAGGTGGTAGGACCCAGCGATCCATTGCACCACTTTGCATACCTTGTTTATTAGTGTAGCCTGCCACCCAGATAGTAAATATGCACTTGCTTTTTGCAATTCATCCCATTGGGTTATTATGGAATCAAACTAATCAAGAGTTCTAGACTTTGACGGGTTCTTCTTATTTGTTTTCATGTTGCTGTTCTCATGATTGCTGTTTGTGATTTTTATAGACAACTATGCCTAGGGCCTTGAAGTTCTATCACACCACATGTAGCCACTTATATGCTTTCTTACTTGGCATATGTAACTCTTTAGGTATTTACAACGATTAAAGTGTGAAAATTAATTGCAAGACAAAGTTTATATTAGTTCGTTTTTTCTGTGTGGATGTATTGTTCTGTTTCAATGATGTTCTATGACTAAACCTTGAAGGGAAAAGATATCACCTATGGGGTCAAAGCCTGTTCCCCAATGGTATCTGCTGAAGCCTTTGCTGGAGGCATATATACCCCTCGGGTCCCAGCAAGTTTTCACCAAGGTGGTAGGACCCAGCATTCCATTGCACCACTTTGCAAACTTTGTTTATTCGTGTAGTCTGCCATCCAGATAGTAAATATGCACTTTCTTTTTGCAATTCATCCATTGGGTTATTATGGAATCAAACTAATCAAGAGTTCTAGACTTTGACGAGTTCTTCTTATTTGCTTTCATGTTGCTTTTCACATGATTGCTGTATGAGATTTTTATAGACAACTATGCCTAGGGCCTTGAAGTTCTATCACACCACATGTAGCCACTTATATGTTTTCTTACTTGGCATATGTAACTCTTTAGGTATTTACAACACCACTGTTCACTATATGATTAAAGTGTGAAATTAATTGCCAGAAAAAGTTTCTATTAGTTCAAGTTTGCTCTGTGTGGATGTATTGTACTGTTCCAGTGATGTTCTACGACTAAACCTTGAAGGGAAAAGATATCACCTATGGGGTCAAAGCCTGTTCCCCAATGGTATCTGCTGAAGCCTTTGCTGGAGGCATATATACCCCTCGGGTCCCAGCAAGTTTTCACCAAGGTGGTAGGACCCAGCGATCCATTGCACCACTTTGCATACCTTGTTTATTCGTGTAGCCTGCCATCCAGATAGTAAATATGCCCTTGCTTTTTGCAATTCATCCACTGGGTTATTATGGAATCAAACTAATCAAGAGGTCTAGACTTTGACGGGTTCTTCTTATTTGTTTTCATGTTGCTGTTCTCATGATTGCTGTATGAGATTTTTATAGACAACTATGCCTAGGGCCTTGAAGTTCTATCACACCACATATAGCCACTTATATGTTTTCTTACTTGGCATATGTAACTCTTTAGGTATTTACAACGATTAAAGTGTGAAAATTAAATGTAAGAAAAAGTTTATATTAGTTCAAGTTTGCTCTGTGTGGATGTATTGTTCTGTTCCAGTGATGTTCTATGACTAAACCTTGAAGGGAAAAGATATCACCTATGGGGTCAAAGCCTGTTCCCCAATGGTATCTGCTGAAGCCTTTGCTGGAGGCATATATACCCCTCGGGTCCAAGCAAGTTTTCACCAAGGTTGTAGGACCCTGCGATCCATTGCACCACTTTGCCAACTTTGTTTATTCGTGTAGTTTGCCATCCAGATAGTAAATATGCACTTTCTTTTTGCAATTCATCCATTGGGTTATTATGGAATCAAACTAATCAAGAGTTCTAGACTTTGACGAGTTCTTCTTATTTGCTTTCATGTTGCTTTTCACATGATTGCTGTATGAGATTTTTATAGACAACTATGCCTTGGGCCTTGAAGTTCTATCACACCACATGTAGCCACTTATATGTTTTCTTACTTGGCATATGTAACTCTTTAGGTATTTACAACACCACTGTTCACTATATGATTAAAGTGTGAAAATTAATTGCCAGAAAAAGTTTATATTAGTTCAAGTTTGCTCTGTGTGGATGTATTGTACTGTTCCAGTGATGTTCTATGACTAAACCTTGAAGGGAAAAGATATCACCTATGGGGTCAAAGCCTGTTCCCCAATGGTATCTGCTGAAGCCTTTGCTGGAGGCATATATACCCCTCGGGTCCCAGCAAGTTTTCACCAAGGTGGTAGGACCCAGCGATCCATTGCACCACTTTGCATACCTTGTTTATTAGTGTAGCCTGCCACCCAGATAGTAAATATGCACTTGCTTTTTGCAATTCATCCCATTGGGTTATTATGGAATCAAACTAATCAAGAGTTCTAGACTTTGACGGGTTCTTCTTATTTGTTTTCATGTTGCTGTTCTCATGATTGCTGTTTGTGATTTTTATAGACAACTATGCCTAGGGCCTTGAAGTTCTATCACATCACATGTAGCCACTTATATGCTTTCTTACTTGGCATATGTAACTCTTTTGGTATTTACAACGATTAA
This sequence comes from Scardinius erythrophthalmus, assembly GCF_964197995.2. Lineage (NCBI taxonomy): Eukaryota > Metazoa > Chordata > Actinopteri > Cypriniformes > Leuciscidae > Scardinius > Scardinius erythrophthalmus. The sequence continues at coordinate 36,517,492 of NC_138229.1, forward strand.
AGTGTGAAAATTAATTGCAAGACAAAGTTTATATTAGTTCAAGTTTTCTCTGTGTGGATGTATTGTTCTGTTCCAGTGATGCTCTATGACTAAACCTTGAAGGGAAAAGATATCACCTATGGGGTCAAAGCCTGTTCCCCAATGGTATCTGCTGAAGCCTTTGCTGGAGGCATATATACCCCTCGGGTCCCAGCAAGTTTTCACCAAGGTGGTAGGACCCAGCGATCCATTGCACCACTTTGCATACCTTGTTTATTAGGGTAGCCTGCCATCCAGATAGTAAATATGCACTTTCTTTTTGCAATTCATCCATTGGGTTATTATGGAATCAAACTAATCAAGAGTTCTAGACTTTGACGGGTTCTTCTTATTTGCTTTCATGTTGCTTTTCACATGATTGCTGTATGAGATGTTTATAGACAACTATGCCTAGGGCCTTGAAGTTCTATCACACCACATGTAGCCACTTATATGTTTTCTTACTTGGCATATGTAACTCTTTAGGTATTTACAACGATTAAAGTGTGAAAATTAATTGTAAGAAAAAGTTTATATTAGTTCAAGTTTGCTCTGTGTGGATGTATTGTACTGTTCCAGTGATGTTCTATGACTAAACCTTGAAGGGAAAAGATATCATCTATGGGGTCAAAGCCTGTTCCCCAATGGTATCTGCTGAAGCCTTTGTTGGAGGCATATATACCCCTCGGGTCCCAGCAAGTTTTCACCAAGGTGGTAGGACCCAGCGATCCATTGCACCACTTTGCATACTTTGTTTATTCGTGTGGTCTGTCATCCAGATAGTAAATATGCACTTTCTTTTTGCAATTCATCCATTGGGTTATTATGGAATCAAACTAATCAAGAGTTCTAGACTTTGACGGGTTCTTCTTATTTGCTTTCATGTTGCTTTTCACATGATTGCTGTATGAGATGTTTATAGACAACTATGCCTAGGGCCTTGAAGTTCTATCACACCACATGTAGCCACTTATATGTTTTCTTGGCATATGTAACTCTTTAGGTATTTACAACGATTAAAGTGTGAAAATTAATTGTAAGAAAAAGTTTATATTAGTTCAAGTTTGCTCTGTGTGGATGTATTGTACTGTTCCAGTGATGTTCTATGACTAAACCTTGAAGGGAAAAGATATCACCTATGGGGTCAAAGCCTGTTCCCCAATGGTATCTGCTGAAGCCTTTGCTGGAGGCATATATACCCCTCGGGTCCCAGCAAGTTTTCACCAAGGTGGTAGGACCCAGCGATCCATTTCGCCCCTTTGCATACCTTGTTTATTCGTTTAGCCTGCCATCCAGATAATAAATATGCACTTGCTTTGCAATTCATCCATTGGGTTATTATGGAATCAAACTAATCAAGAGTTCTAGACTTTGACGGGTTCTTCTTATTTGTTTTCATGTTGCTTTTCACACGATTGCTGTATGAGATTTTTATAGACAACTATGCCTAGGGCCTTGAAGTTCTATCACACCACATGTAGCCACTTATATGTTTTCTTACTTGGCATATGTAACTCTTTAGGTATTTACAACACGACTATTCACTATATGATTAAAGTGTGAAAATTAATTGTAAGAAAAAGTTTATATTAGTTCAAGTTTGCTCTGTGTGGATGTATTGTTCTGTTCCAGTGATGTTCTATGACTAAACTTTGAAGGGAAAAGATATCACCTATGGGGTCAAAGCCTGTTCCCCAATGGTATCTGCTGAAGCCTTTGCTGGAGGCATATATACCCCTCGGGTCCCAGCAAGTTTTCACCAAGGTGGTAGGACCCAGCGATCCATTGCACCACTTTGCATACCTTGTTTATTAGTGTAGCCTGCCACCCAGATAGTAAATATGCACTTGCTTTTTGCAATTCATCCCATTGGGTTATTATGGAATCAAACTAATCAAGAGTTCTAGACTTTGACGGGTTCTTCTTATTTGTTTTCATGTTGCTGTTCTCATGATTGCTGTTTGTGATTTTTATAGACAACTATGCCTAGGGCCTTGAAGTTCTATCACACCACATGTAGCCACTTATATGCTTTCTTACTTGGCATACGTAACTCTTTAGGTATTTACAACGATTAAAGTGTGAAAATTAATTGCAAGACAAAGTTTATATTAGTTCAAGTTTTCTCTGTGTGGATGTATTGTTCTGTTCCAGTGATGTTCTATGACTAAACCTTGAAGGGAAAAGATATCACCTATGGGGTCAAAGCCTGTTCCCCAATGGTATCTGCTGAAGCCTTTGCTGGAGGCATATATACCCCTCGGGTCCCAGCAAGTTTTCACCAAGGTGGTAGGATCCAGCAATCCATTGCACCACTTTGCATACCTTGTTTATTCGTGTAGCCTGCCATCCAGATAGTAAATATGCCCTTGCTTTTTGCAATTCATCCACTGGGTTATTATGGAATCAAACTAATCAAGAGTTCTAGACTTTGACGGGTTCTTCTTATTTGTTTTCATGTTGCTGTTCTCATGATTGCTGTATGAGATTTTTACAGACATCTATGCCTAGGGCCTTGAAGTTCTATCACACCACATATATCCACTTATGTGTTTTCTTACTTGGCATATGTAACTCTTTAGGTATTTACAACGATTGAAGTGTGAAAATTAATTGCAAGAAAAAGTTTATATTAGTTCACGTTTGCTCTGTGTTGATGTATTGTACTGTTCCAGTGATGTTCTATGACTAAACCTTGAAGGGAAAAGATATCACCTATGGGGTCAAAGCCTGTTCCCCAATGGTATCTGCTGAAGCCTTTGCTGGAGGCATATATACCCCTCGGGTCCCAGCAAGTGTTCACCAAGGTGGTAGGACCCAGCGATCCATTGCACCACTTTGCATACCTTGTTTATTAGTGTAGCCTGCCACCCAGATAGTAAATATGCACTTGCTTTTTGCAATTCATCCCATTGGGTTATTATGGAATCAAACTAATCAAGAGTTCTAGACTTTGACGGGTTCTTCTTATTTGTTTTCATGTTGCTGTTCTCATGATTGCTGTTTGTGATTTTTATAGACAACTATGCCTAGGGCCTTGAAGTTCTATCACACCACATGTAGCCACTTATATGCTTTCTTACTTGGCATACGTAACTCTTTAGGTATTTACAACGATTAAAGTGTGAAAATTAATTGCAAGACAAAGTTTATATTAGTTCAAGTTTTCTCTGTGTGGATGTATTGTTCTGTTCCAGTGATGTTCTATGACTAAACCTTGAAGGGAAAAGATATCACCTATGGGGTCAAAGCCTGTTCCCCAATGGTATCTGCTTAAGCCTTTGCTGGAGGCATATATACCCCTCGGGTCCCAGCAAGTTTTCACCAAGGTGGTAGGATCCAGCGATCCATTGCACCACTTTGCATACCTTGTTTATTCGTGTAGCCTGCCATCCAGATAGTAAATATGCCCTTGCTTTTTGCAATTCATCCACTGGGTTATTATGGAATCAAACTAATCAAGAGTTCTAGACTTTGACGGGTTCTTCTTATTTGTTTTCATGTTGCTGTTCTCATGATTGCTGTATGAGATTTTTACAGACATCTATGCCTAGGGCCTTGAAGTTCTATCACACCACATATATCCACTTATGTGTTTTCTTACTTGGCATATGTAACTCTTTAGGTATTTACAACGATTAAAGTGTGAAAATTAATTGCAAGAAAAAGTTTATATTAGTTCACGTTTGCTCTGTGTTGATGTATTGTACTGTTCCAGTGATGTTCTATGACTAAACCTTGAAGGGAAAAGATATCACCTATGGGGTCAAAGCCTGTTCCCCAGTGGTATCTGCTTAAGCCTTTGCTGGAGGCATATATACCCCTCGGGTCCCAGCAAGTTTTCACCAAGGTGGTAGGATCCAGCGATCCATTGCACCACTTTGCATACCTTGTTTATTCGTGTAGCCTGCCATCCAGATAGTAAATATGCCCTTGCTTTTTGCAATTCATCCACTGGGTTATTATGGAATCAAACTAATCAAGAGTTCTAGACTTTGACGGGTTCTTCTTATTTGTTTTCATGTTGCTGTTCTCATGATTGCTGTATGAGATTTTTACAGACATCTATGCCTAGGGCCTTGAAGTTCTATCACACCACATATATCCACTTATGTGTTTTCTTACTTGGCATATGTAACTCTTTAGGTATTTACAACGATTAAAGTGTGAAAATTAATTGCAAGAAAAAGTTTATATTAGTTCACGTTTGCTCTGTGTTGATGTATTGTACTGTTCCAGTGATGTTCTATGACTAAACCTTGAAGGGAAAAGATATCACCTATGGGGTCAAAGCCTGTTCCCCAGTGGTATCTGCTTAAGCCTTTGCTGGAGGCATATATACCCCTCGGGTCCCAGCAAGTTTTCACCAAGGTGGTAGGATCCAGCGATCCATTGCACCACTTTGCATACCTTGTTTATTCGTGTAGCCTGCCATCCAGATAGTAAATATGCCCTTGCTTTTTGCAATTCATCCACTGGGTTATTATGGAATCAAACTAATCAAGAGTTCTAGACTTTGACGGGTTCTTCTTATTTGTTTTCATGTTGCTGTTCTCATGATTGCTGTATGAGATTTTTACAGACATCTATGCCTAGAGCCTTGAAGTTCTATCACACCACATATATCCACTTATGTGTTTTCTTACTTGGCATATGTAACTCTTTAGGTATTTACAACGATTGAAGTGTGAAAATTAATTGCAAGAAAAAGTTTATATTAGTTCACGTTTGCTCTGTGTTGATGTATTGTACTGTTCCAGTGATGTTCTATGACTAAACCTTGAAGGGAAAAGATATCACCTATGGGGTAAAAGCCTGTTCCCCAATGGTATCTGCTGAAGCCTTTGCTGGAGGCATATATACCCCTCGGGTCCCAGCAAGTGTTCACCAAGGTGGTAGGACCCAGCGATCCATTGCACCACTTTGCAAACTTTGTTTATTCGTGTAGTCTGCCATCCAGATAGTAAATATGCACTTTCTTTTTGCAATTCATCCATTGGGTTATTATGGAATCAAACTAATCAAGAGTTCTAGACTTTGACGAGTTCTTCTTATTTGCTTTCATGTTGCTTTTCACATGATTGCTGTATGAGATTTTTATTGACAACTATGCCTAGGGCCTTGAAGTTCTATCACACCACATGTAGCCACTTATATGTTTTCTTACTTGGCATATGTAACTCTTTAGGTATTTACAACACCACTGTTCACTATATGATTAAAGTGTGAAAATTAATTGCCAGAAAAAGTTTATATTAGTTCAAGTTTGCTCTGTGTGGATGTATTGTACTGTTCCAGTGATGTTCTATGACTAAACCTTGAAGGGAAAAGATATCACCTATGGGGTCAAAGCCTGTTCCCCAATGGTATCTGCTGAAGCCTTTGCTGGAGGCATATATACCCCTCGGGTCCCAGCAAGTTTTCACCAAGGTGGTAGGACCCAGCGATCCATTGCACCACTTTGCATACCTTGTTTATTAGTGTAGCCTGCCACCCAGATAGTAAATATGCACTTGCTTTTTGCAATTCATCCCATTGGGTTATTATGGAATCAAACTAATCAAGAGTTCTAGACTTTGACGGGTTCTTCTTATTTGTTTTCATGTTGCTGTTCTCATGATTGCTGTTTGTGATTTTTATAGACAACTATGCCTAGGGCCTTGAAGTTCTATCACACCACATGTAGCCACTTATATGCTTTCTTACTTGGCATATGTAACTCTTTAGGTATTTACAACGATTAAAGTGTGAAAATTAATTGCAAGACAAAGTTTATATTAGTTCGTTTTTTCTGTGTGGATGTATTGTTCTGTTTCAATGATGTTCTATGACTAAACCTTGAAGGGAAAAGATATCACCTATGGGGTCAAAGCCTGTTCCCCAATGGTATCTGCTGAAGCCTTTGCTGGAGGCATATATACCCCTCGGGTCCCAGCAAGTTTTCACCAAGGTGGTAGGACCCAGCATTCCATTGCACCACTTTGCAAACTTTGTTTATTCGTGTAGTCTGCCATCCAGATAGTAAATATGCACTTTCTTTTTGCAATTCATCCATTGGGTTATTATGGAATCAAACTAATCAAGAGTTCTAGACTTTGACGAGTTCTTCTTATTTGCTTTCATGTTGCTTTTCACATGATTGCTGTATGAGATTTTTATAGACAACTATGCCTAGGGCCTTGAAGTTCTATCACACCACATGTAGCCACTTATATGTTTTCTTACTTGGCATATGTAACTCTTTAGGTATTTACAACACCACTGTTCACTATATGATTAAAGTGTGAAATTAATTGCCAGAAAAAGTTTCTATTAGTTCAAGTTTGCTCTGTGTGGATGTATTGTACTGTTCCAGTGATGTTCTACGACTAAACCTTGAAGGGAAAAGATATCACCTATGGGGTCAAAGCCTGTTCCCCAATGGTATCTGCTGAAGCCTTTGCTGGAGGCATATATACCCCTCGGGTCCCAGCAAGTTTTCACCAAGGTGGTAGGACCCAGCGATCCATTGCACCACTTTGCATACCTTGTTTATTCGTGTAGCCTGCCATCCAGATAGTAAATATGCCCTTGCTTTTTGCAATTCATCCACTGGGTTATTATGGAATCAAACTAATCAAGAGGTCTAGACTTTGACGGGTTCTTCTTATTTGTTTTCATGTTGCTGTTCTCATGATTGCTGTATGAGATTTTTATAGACAACTATGCCTAGGGCCTTGAAGTTCTATCACACCACATATAGCCACTTATATGTTTTCTTACTTGGCATATGTAACTCTTTAGGTATTTACAACGATTAAAGTGTGAAAATTAAATGTAAGAAAAAGTTTATATTAGTTCAAGTTTGCTCTGTGTGGATGTATTGTTCTGTTCCAGTGATGTTCTATGACTAAACCTTGAAGGGAAAAGATATCACCTATGGGGTCAAAGCCTGTTCCCCAATGGTATCTGCTGAAGCCTTTGCTGGAGGCATATATACCCCTCGGGTCCAAGCAAGTTTTCACCAAGGTGGTAGGACCCTGCGATTCATTGCACCACTTTGCCAACTTTGTTTATTCGTGTAGTTTGCCATCCAGATAGTAAATATGCACTTTCTTTTTGCAATTCATCCATTGGGTTATTATGGAATCAAACTAATCAAGAGTTCTAGACTTTGACGAGTTCTTCTTATTTGCTTTCATGTTGCTTTTCACATGATTGCTGTATGAGATTTTTATAGACAACTATGCCTTGGGCCTTGAAGTTCTATCACACCACATGTAGCCACTTATATGTTTTCTTACTTGGCATATGTAACTCTTTAGGTATTTACAACACCACTGTTCACTATATGATTAAAGTGTGAAAATTAATTGCCAGAAAAAGTTTATATTAGTTCAAGTTTGCTCTGTGTGGATGTATTGTACTGTTCCAGTGATGTTCTATGACTAAACCTTGAAGGGAAAAGATATCACCTATGGGGTCAAAGCCTGTTCCCCAATGGTATCTGCTGAAGCCTTTGCTGGAGGCATATATACCCCTCGGGTCCCAGCAAGTTTTCACCAAGGTGGTAGGACCCAGCGATCCATTGCACCACTTTGCATACCTTGTTTATTAGTGTAGCCTGCCACCCAGATAGTAAATATGCACTTGCTTTTTGCAATTCATCCCATTGGGTTATTATGGAATCAAACTAATCAAGAGTTCTAGACTTTGACGGGTTCTTCTTATTTGTTTTCATGTTGCTGTTCTCATGATTGCTGTTTGTGATTTTTATAGACAACTATGCCTAGGGCCTTGAAGTTCTATCACATCACATGTAGCCACTTATATGCTTTCTTACTTGGCATATGTAACTCTTTTGGTATTTACAACGATTAAAGTGTGAAAATTAATTGCAAGACAAAGTTTATATTAGTTCAAGTTTTCTCTGTGTGGATGTATTGTTCTGTTCCAGTGATGCTCTATGACTAAACCTTGAAGGGAAAAGATATCACCTATGGGGTCAAAGCCTGTTCCCCAATGGTATCTGCTGAAGCCTTTGCTGGAGGCATATATACCCCTCGGGTCCCAGCAAGTTTTCACCAAGGTGGTAGGACCCAGCGATCCATTGCACCACTTTGCATACCTTGTTTATTAGGGTAGCCTGCCATCCAGATAGTAAATATGCACTTTCTTTTTGCAATTCATCCATTGGGTTATTATGGAATCAAACTAATCAAGAGTTCTAGACTTTGACGGGTTCTTCTTATTTGCTTTCATGTTGCTTTTCACATGATTGCTGTATGAGATGTTTATAGACAACTATGCCTAGGGCCTTGAAGTTCTATCACACCACATGTAGCCACTTATATGTTTTCTTACTTGGCATATGTAACTCTTTAGGTATTTACAACGATTAAAGTGTGAAAATTAATTGTAAGAAAAAGTTTATATTAGTTCAAGTTTGCTCTGTGTGGATGTATTGTACTGTTCCAGTGATGTTCTATGACTAAACCTTGAAGGGAAAAGATATCATCTATGGGGTCAAAGCCTGTTCCCCAATGGTATCTGCTGAAGCCTTTGTTGGAGGCATATATACCCCTCGGGTCCCAGCAAGTTTTCACCAAGGTGGTAGGACCCAGCGATCCATTGCACCACTTTGCATACTTTGTTTATTCGTGTGGTCTGTCATCCAGATAGTAAATATGCACTTTCTTTTTGCAATTCATCCATTGGGTTATTATGGAATCAAACTAATCAAGAGTTCTAGACTTTGACGGGTTCTTCTTATTTGCTTTCATGTTGCTTTTCACATGATTGCTGTATGAGATGTTTATAGACAACTATGCCTAGGGCCTTGAAGTTCTATCACACCACATGTAGCCACTTATATGTTTTCTTTCTTGGCATATGTAACTCTTTAGGTATTTACAACGATTAAAGTGTGAAAATTAATTGTAAGAAAAAGTTTATATTAGTTCAAGTTTGCTCTGTGTGGATGTATTGTACTGTTCCAGTGATGTTCTATGACTAAACCTTGAAGGGAAAAGATATCACCTATGGGGTCAAAGCCTGTTCCCCAATGGTATCTGCTGAAGCCTTTGCTGGAGGCATATATACCCCTCGGGTCCCAGCAAGTTTTCACCAAGGTGGTAGGACCCAGCGATCCATTTCGCCCCTTTGCATACCTTGTTTATTCGTTTAGCCTGCCATCCAGATAATAAATATGCACTTGCTTTGCAATTCATCCATTGGGTTATTATGGAATCAAACTAATCAAGAGTTCTAGACTTTGACGGGTTCTTCTTATTTGTTTTCATGTTGCTTTTCACACGATTGCTGTATGAGATTTTTATAGACAACTATGCCTAGGGCCTTGAAGTTCTATCACACCACATGTAGCCACTTATATGTTTTCTTACTTGGCATATGTAACTCTTTAGGTATTTACAACACGACTATTCACTATATGATTAAAGTGTGAAAATTAATTGTAAGAAAAAGTTTATATTAGTTCAAGTTTGCTCTGTGTGGATGTATTGTTCTGTTCCAGTGATGTTCTATGACTAAACTTTGAAGGGAAAAGATATCACCTATGGGGTCAAAGCCTGTTCCCCAATGGTATCTGCTGAAGCCTTTGCTGGAGGCATATATACCCCTCGGGTCCCAGCAAGTTTTCACCAAGGTGGTAGGACCCAGCGATCCATTGCACCACTTTGCATACCTTGTTTATTAGTGTAGCCTGCCACCCAGATAGTAAATATGCACTTGCTTTTTGCAATTCATCCCATTGGGTTATTATGGAATCAAACTAATCAAGAGTTCTAGACTTTGACGGGTTCTTCTTATTTGTTTTCATGTTGCTGTTCTCATGATTGCTGTTTGTGATTTTTATAGACAACTATGCCTAGGGCCTTGAAGTTCTATCACACCACATGTAGCCACTTATATGCTTTCTTACTTGGCATACGTAACTCTTTAGGTATTTACAACGATTAAAGTGTGAAAATTAATTGCAAGACAAAGTTTATATTAGTTCAAGTTTTCTCTGTGTGGATGTATTGTTCTGTTCCAGTGATGTTCTATGACTAAACCTTGAAGGGAAAAGATATCACCTATGGGGTCAAAGCCTGTTCCCCAATGGTATCTGCTGAAGCCTTTGCTGGAGGCATATATACCCCTCGGGTCCCAGCAAGTTTTCACCAAGGTGGTAGGACCCAGCGATCCATTGCACCACTTTGCATACCTTGTTTATTCGTGTAGCCTGCCATCCAGATAGTAAATATGCCCTTGCTTTTTGCAATTCATCCACTGGGTTATTATGGAATCAAACTAATCAAGAGTTCTAGACTTTGACGGGTTCTTCTTATTTGTTTTCATGTTGCTGTTCTCATGATTGCTGTATGAGATTTTTACAGACATCTATGCCTAGGGCCTTGAAGTTCTATCACACCACATATATCCACTTATGTGTTTTCTTACTTGGCATATGTAACTCTTTAGGTATTTACAACGATTGAAGTGTGAAAATTAATTGCAAGAAAAAGTTTATATTAGTTCACGTTTGCTCTGTGTTGATGTATTGTACTGTTCCAGTGATGTTCTATGACTAAACCTTGAAGGGAAAAGATATCACCTATGGGGTCAAAGCCTGTTCCCCAATGGTATCTGCTGAAGCCTTTGCTGGAGGCATATATACCCCTCGGGTCCCAGCAAGTGTTCACCAAGGTGGTAGGACCCAGCGATCCATTGCACCACTTTGCATACCTTGTTTATTAGTGTAGCCTGCCACCCAGATAGTAAATATGCACTTGCTTTTTGCAATTCATCCCATTGGGTTATTATGGAATCAAACTAATCAAGAGTTCTAGACTTTGACGGGTTCTTCTTATTTGTTTTCATGTTGCTGTTCTCATGATTGCTGTTTGTGATTTTTATAGACAACTATGCCTAGGGCCTTGAAGTTCTATCACACCACATGTAGCCACTTATATGCTTTCTTACTTGGCATACGTAACTCTTTAGGTATTTACAACGATTAAAGTGTGAAAATTAATTGCAAGACAAAGTTTATATTAGTTCAAGTTTTCTCTGTGTGGATGTATTGTTCTGTTCCAGTGATGTTCTATGACTAAACCTTGAAGGGAAAAGATATCACCTATGGGGTCAAAGCCTGTTCCCCAATGGTATCTGCTTAAGCCTTTGCTGGAGGCATATATACCCCTCGGGTCCCAGCAAGTTTTCACCAAGGTGGTAGGATCCAGCGATCCATTGCACCACTTTGCATACCTTGTTTATTCGTGTAGCCTGCCATCCAGATAGTAAATATGCCCTTGCTTTTTGCAATTCATCCACTGGGTTATTATGGAATCAAACTAATCAAGAGTTCTAGACTTTGACGGGTTCTTCTTATTTGTTTTCATGTTGCTGTTCTCATGATTGCTGTATGAGATTTTTACAGACATCTATGCCTAGGGCCTTGAAGTTCTATCACACCACATATATCCACTTATGTGTTTTCTTACTTGGCATATGTAACTCTTTAGGTATTTACAACGATTAAAGTGTGAAAATTAATTGCAAGAAAAAGTTTATATTAGTTCACGTTTGCTCTGTGTTGATGTATTGTACTGTTCCAGTGATGTTCTATGACTAAACCTTGAAGGGAAAAGATATCACCTATGGGGTCAAAGCCTGTTCCCCAGTGGTATCTGCTTAAGCCTTTGCTGGAGGCATATATACCCCTCGGGTCCCAGCAAGTTTTCACCAAGGTGGTAGGATCCAGCGATCCATTGCACCACTTTGCATACCTTGTTTATTCGTGTAGCCTGCCATCCAGATAGTAAATATGCACTTTCTTTTTGCAATTCATCCATTGGGTTATTATGGAATCAAACTAATCAAGAGTTCTAGACTTTGACGAGTTCTTCTTATTTGCTTTCATGTTGCTTTTCACATGATTGCTGTATGAGATTTTTATTGACAACTATGCCTAGGGCCTTGAAGTTCTATCACACCACATGTAGCCACTTATATGTTTTCTTACTTGGCATATGTAACTCTTTAGGTATTTACAACACCACTGTTCACTATATGATTAAAGTGTGAAAATTAATTGCCAGAAAAAGTTTATATTAGTTCAAGTTTGCTCTGTGTGGATGTATTGTACTGTTCCAGTGATGTTCTATGACTAAACCTTGAAGGGAAAAGATATCACCTATGGGGTCAAAGCCTGTTCCCCAATGGTATCTGCTGAAGCCTTTGCTGGAGGCATATATACCCCTCGGGTCCCAGCAAGTTTTCACCAAGGTGGTAGGACCCAGCGATCCATTGCACCACTTTGCATACCTTGTTTATTAGTGTAGCCTGCCACCCAGATAGTAAATATGCACTTGCTTTTTGCAGTTCATCCCATTGGGTTATTATGGAATCAAACTAATCAAGAGTTCTAGACTTTGACGGGTTCTTCTTATTTGTTTTCATGTTGCTGTTCTCATGATTGCTGTTTGTGATTTTTATAGACAACTATGCCTAGGGCCTTGAAGTTCTATCACACCACATGTAGCCACTTATATGCTTTCTTACTTGGCATATGTAACTCTTTAGGTATTTACAACGATTAAAGTGTGAAAATTAATTGCAAGACAAAGTTTATATTAGTTCGTTTTTTCTGTGTGGATGTATTGTTCTGTTTCAATGATGTTCTATGACTAAACCTTGAAGGGAAAAGATATCACCTATGGGGTCAAAGCCTGTTCCCCAATGGTATCTGCTGAAGCCTTTGCTGGAGGCATATATACCCCTCGGGTCCCAGCAAGTTTTCACCAAGGTGGTAGGACCCAGCATTCCATTGCACCACTTTGCAAACTTTGTTTATTCGTGTAGTCTGCCATCCAGATAGTAAATATGCACTTTCTTTTTGCAATTCATCCATTGGGTTATTATGGAATCAAACTAATCAAGAGTTCTAGACTTTGACGAGTTCTTCTTATTTGCTTTCATGTTGCTTTTCACATGATTGCTGTATGAGATTTTTATAGACAACTATGCCTAGGGCCTTGAAGTTCTATCACACCACATGTAGCCACTTATATGTTTTCTTACTTGGCATATGTAACTCTTTAGGTATTTACAACACCACTGTTCACTATATGATTAAAGTGTGAAATTAATTGCCAGAAAAAGTTTCTATTAGTTCAAGTTTGCTCTGTGTGGATGTATTGTACTGTTCCAGTGATGTTCTACGACTAAACCTTGAAGGGAAAAGATATCACCTATGGGGTCAAAGCCTGTTCCCCAATGGTATCTGCTGAAGCCTTTGCTGGAGGCATATATACCCCTCGGGTCCCAGCAAGTTTTCACCAAGGTGGTAGGACCCAGCGATCCATTGCACCACTTTGCATACCTTGTTTATTCGTGTAGCCTGCCATCCAGATAGTAAATATGCCCTTGCTTTTTGCAATTCATCCACTGGGTTATTATGGAATCAAACTAATCAAGAGGTCTAGACCTTGACGGGTTCTTCTTATTTGTTTTCATGTTGCTGTTCTCATGATTGCTGTATGAGATTTTTATAGACAACTATGCCTAGGGCCTTGAAGTTCTATCACACCACATATAGCCACTTATATGTTTTCTTACTTGGCATATGTAACTCTTTAGGTATTTACAACGATTAAAGTGTGAAAATTAAATGTAAGAAAAAGTTTATATTAGTTCAAGTTTGCTCTGTGTGGATGTATTGTTCTGTTCCAGTGATGTTCTATGACTAAACCTTGAAGGGAAAAGATATCACCTATGGGGTCAAAGCCTGTTCCCCAATGGTATCTGCTGAAGCCTTTGCTGGAGGCATATATACCCCTCGGGTCCAAGCAAGTTTTCACCAAGGTGGTAGGACCCTGCGATCCATTGCACCACTTTGCCAACTTTGTTTATTCGTGTAGTTTGCCATCCAGATAGTAAATATGCACTTTCTTTTTGCAATTCATCCATTGGGTTATTATGGAATCAAACTAATCAAGAGTTCTAGACTTTGACGAGTTCTTCTTATTTGCTTTCATGTTGCTTTTCACATGATTGCTGTATGAGATTTTTATAGACAACTATGCCTTGGGCCTTGAAGTTCTATCACACCACATGTAGCCACTTATATGTTTTCTTACTTGGCATATGTAACTCTTTAGGTATTTACAACACCACTGTTCACTATATGATTAAAGTGTGAAAATTAATTGCCAGAAAAAGTTTATATTAGTTCAAGTTTGCTCTGTGTGGATGTATTGTACTGTTCCAGTGATGTTCTATGACTAAACCTTGAAGGGAAAAGATATCACCTATGGGGTCAAAGCCTGTTCCCCAATGGTATCTGCTGAAGCCTTTGCTGGAGGCATATATACCCCTCGGGTCCCAGCAAGTTTTCACCAAGGTGGTAGGACCCAGCGATCCATTGCACCACTTTGCATACCTTGTTTATTAGTGTAGCCTGCCACCCAGATAGTAAATATGCACTTGCTTTTTGCAATTCATCCCATTGGGTTATTATGGAATCAAACTAATCAAGAGTTCTAGACTTTGACGGGTTCTTCTTATTTGTTTTCATGTTGCTGTTCTCATGATTGCTGTTTGTGATTTTTATAGACAACTATGCCTAGGGCCTTGAAGTTCTATCACATCACATGTAGCCACTTATATGCTTTCTTACTTGGCATATGTAACTCTTTTGGTATTTACAACGATTAAAGTGTGAAAATTAATTGCAAGACAAAGTTTATATTAGTTCAAGTTTTCTCTGTGTGGATGTATTGTTCTGTTCCAGTGATGCTCTATGACTAAACCTTGAAGGGAAAAGATATCACCTATGGGGTCAAAGCCTGTTCCCCAATGGTATCTGCTGAAGCCTTTGCTGGAGGCATATATACCCCTCGGGTCCCAGCAAGTTTTCACCAAGGTGGTAGGACCCAGCGATCCATTGCACCACTTTGCATACCTTGTTTATTAGGGTAGCCTGCCATCCAGATAGTAAATATGCACTTTCTTTTTGCAATTCATCCATTGGGTTATTATGGAATCAAACTAATCAAGAGTTCTAGACTTTGACGGGTTCTTCTTATTTGCTTTCATGTTTCTTTTCACATGATTGCTGTATGAGATGTTTATAGACAACTATGCCTAGGGCCTTGAAGTTCTATCACACCACATGTAGCCACTTATATGTTTTCTTACTTGGCATATGTAACTCTTTAGGTATTTACAACGATTAAAGTGTGAAAATTAATTGTAAGAAAAAGTTTATATTAGTTCAAGTTTGCTCTGTGTGGATGTATTGTACTGTTCCAGTGATGTTCTATGACTAAACCTTGAAGGGAAAAGATATCATCTATGGGGTCAAAGCCTGTTCCCCAATGGTATCTGCTGAAGCCTTTGTTGGAGGCATATATACCCCTCGGGTCCCAGCAAGTTTTCACCAAGGTGGTAGGACCCAGCGATCCATTGCACCACTTTGCATACTTTGTTTATTCGTGTGGTCTGTCATCCAGATAGTAAATATGCACTTTCTTTTTGCAATTCATCCATTGGGTTATTATGGAATCAAACTAATCAAGAGTTCTAGACTTTGACGGGTTCTTCTTATTTGCTTTCATGTTGCTTTTCACATGATTGCTGTATGAGATGTTTATAGACAACTATGCCTAGGGCCTTGAAGTTCTATCACACCACATGTAGCCACTTATATGTTTTCTTTCTTGGCATATGTAACTCTTTAGGTATTTACAACGATTAAAGTGTGAAAATTAATTGTAAGAAAAAGTTTATATTAGTTCAAGTTTGCTCTGTGTGGATGTATTGTACTGTTCCAGTGATGTTCTATGACTAAACCTTGAAGGGAAAAGATATCACCTATGGGGTCAAAGCCTGTTCCCCAATGGTATCTGCTGAAGCCTTTGCTGGAGGCATATATACCCCTCGGGTCCCAGCAAGTTTTCACCAAGGTGGTAGGACCCAGCGATCCATTTCGCCCCTTTGCATACCTTGTTTATTCGTTTAGCCTGCCATCCAGATAATAAATATGCACTTGCTTTGCAATTCATCCATTGGGTTATTATGGAATCAAACTAATCAAGAGTTCTAGACTTTGACGGGTTCTTCTTATTTGTTTTCATGTTGCTTTTCACACGATTGCTGTATGAGATTTTTATAGACAACTATGCCTAGGGCCTTGAAGTTCTATCACACCACATGTAGCCACTTATATGTTTTCTTACTTGGCATATGTAACTCTTTAGGTATTTACAACACGACTATTCACTATATGATTAAAGTGTGAAAATTAATTGTAAGAAAAAGTTTATATTAGTTCAAGTTTGCTCTGTGTGGATGTATTGTTCTGTTCCAGTGATGTTCTATGACTAAACTTTGAAGGGAAAAGATATCACCTATGGGGTCAAAGCCTGTTCCCCAATGGTATCTGCTGAAGCCTTTGCTGGAGGCATATATACCCCTCGGGTCCCAGCAAGTTTTCACCAAGGTGGTAGGACCCAGCGATCCATTGCACCACTTTGCATACCTTGTTTATTAGTGTAGCCTGCCACCCAGATAGTAAATATGCACTTGCTTTTTGCAATTCATCCCATTGGGTTATTATGGAATCAAACTAATCAAGAGTTCTAGACTTTGACGGGTTCTTCTTATTTGTTTTCATGTTGCTGTTCTCATGATTGCTGTTTGTGATTTTTATAGACAACTATGCCTAGGGCCTTGAAGTTCTATCACACCACATGTAGCCACTTATATGCTTTCTTACTTGGCATACGTAACTCTTTAGGTATTTACAACGATTAAAGTGTGAAAATTAATTGCAAGACAAAGTTTATATTAGTTCAAGTTTTCTCTGTGTGGATGTATTGTTCTGTTCCAGTGATGTTCTATGACTAAACCTTGAAGGGAAAAGATATCACCTATGGGGTCAAAGCCTGTTCCCCAATGGTATCTGCTGAAGCCTTTGCTGGAGGCATATATACCCCTCGGGTCCCAGCAAGTTTTCACCAAGGTGGTAGGATCCAGCAATCCATTGCACCACTTTGCATACCTTGTTTATTCGTGTAGCCTGCCATCCAGATAGTAAATATGCCCTTGCTTTTTGCAATTCATCCACTGGGTTATTATGGAATCAAACTAATCAAGAGTTCTAGACTTTGACGGGTTCTTCTTATTTGTTTTCATGTTGCTGTTCTCATGATTGCTGTATGAGATTTTTACAGACATCTATGCCTAGGGCCTTGAAGTTCTATCACACCACATATATCCACTTATGTGTTTTCTTACTTGGCATATGTAACTCTTTAGGTATTTACAACGATTGAAGTGTGAAAATTAATTGCAAGAAAAAGTTTATATTAGTTCACGTTTGCTCTGTGTTGATGTATTGTACTGTTCCAGTGATGTTCTATGACTAAACCTTGAAGGGAAAAGATATCACCTATGGGGTCAAAGCCTGTTCCCCAATGGTATCTGCTGAAGCCTTTGCTGGAGGCATATATACCCCTCGGGTCCCAGCAAGTGTTCACCAAGGTGGTAGGACCCAGCGATCCATTGCACCACTTTGCATACCTTGTTTATTAGTGTAGCCTGCCACCCAGATAGTAAATATGCACTTGCTTTTTGCAATTCATCCCATTGGGTTATTATGGAATCAAACTAATCAAGAGTTCTAGACTTTGAAGGGTTCTTCTTATTTGTTTTCATGTTGCTGTTCTCATGATTGCTGTTTGTGATTTTTATAGACAACTATGCCTAGGGCCTTGAAGTTCTATCACACCACATGTAGCCACTTATATGCTTTCTTACTTGGCATACGTAACTCTTTAGGTATTTACAACGATTAAAGTGTGAAAATTAATTGCAAGACAAAGTTTATATTAGTTCAAGTTTTCTCTGTGTGGATGTATTGTTCTGTTCCAGTGATGTTCTATGACTAAACCTTGAAGGGAAAAGATATCACCTATGGGGTCAAAGCCTGTTCCCCAATGGTATCTGCTTAAGCCTTTGCTGGAGGCATATATACCCCTCGGGTCCCAGCAAGTTTTCACCAAGGTGGTAGGATCCAGCGATCCATTGCACCACTTTGCATACCTTGTTTATTCGTGTAGCCTGCCATCCAGATAGTAAATATGCCCTTGCTTTTTGCAATTCATCCACTGGGTTATTATGGAATCAAACTAATCAAGAGTTCTAGACTTTGACGGGTTCTTCTTATTTGTTTTCATGTTGCTGTTCTCATGATTGCTGTATGAGATTTTTACAGACATCTATGCCTAGGGCCTTGAAGTTCTATCACACCACATATATCCACTTATGTGTTTTCTTACTTGGCATATGTAACTCTTTAGGTATTTACAACGATTAAAGTGTGAAAATTTATTGCAAGAAAAAGTTTATATTAGTTCACGTTTGCTCTGTGTTGATGTATTGTACTGTTCCAGTGATGTTCTATGACTAAACCTTGAAGGGAAAAGATATCACCTATGGGGTCAAAGCCTGTTCCCCAGTGGTATCTGCTTAAGCCTTTGCTGGAGGCATATATACCCCTCGGGTCCCAGCAAGTTTTCACCAAGGTGGTAGGATCCAGCGATCCATTGCACCACTTTGCATACCTTGTTTATTCGTGTAGCCTGCCATCCAGATAGTAAATATGCACTTTCTTTTTGCAATTCATCCATTGGGTTATTATGGAATCAAACTAATCAAGAGTTCTAGACTTTGACGAGTTCTTCTTATTTGCTTTCATGTTGCTTTTCACATGATTGCTGTATGAGATTTTTATTGACAACTATGCCTAGGGCCTTGAAGTTCTATCACACCACATGTAGCCACTTATATGTTTTCTTACTTGGCATATGTAACTCTTTAGGTATTTACAACACCACTGTTCACTATATGATTAAAGTGTGAAAATTAATTGCCAGAAAAAGTTTATATTAGTTCAAGTTTGCTCTGTGTGGATGTATTGTACTGTTCCAGTGATGTTCTATGACTAAACCTTGAAGGGAAAAGATATCACCTATGGGGTCAAAGCCTGTTCCCCAATGGTATCTGCTGAAGCCTTTGCTGGAGGCATATATACCCCTCGGGTCCCAGCAAGTTTTCACCAAGGTGGTAGGACCCAGCGATCCATTGCACCACTTTGCATACCTGGTTTATTAGTGTAGCCTGCCACCCAGATAGTAAATATGCACTTGCTTTTTGCAATTCATCCCATTGGGTTATTATGGAATCAAACTAATCAAGAGTTCTAGACTTTGACGGGTTCTTCTTATTTGTTTTCATGTTGCTGTTCTCATGATTGCTGTTTGTGATTTTTATAGACAACTATGCCTAGGGCCTTGAAGTTCTATCACACCACATGTAGCCACTTATATGCTTTCTTACTTGGCATATGTAACTCTTTAGGTATTTACAACGATTAAAGGAGAACTCCGGTCAATTTTAACATTGAGCTCATTTTATTGTACATTTGGAGTGCTGTCAATACAGAGAACAACGACAAAAATCGGTGTTGCCTACACTGAGTTATCCTCTTTTTTAAAATTTGCACCCTGTTGACTTCAATGGGGCAAGTACTAAACCTGCTTTTAGGCTCTTAACATCCTTGATGTGTCATTACAAGTGCACAGAAAATGTGAGTGATTCCTTCTGAGTGAACACGAGTGAATCTGACTGCAGTAGATGTGAAAGATATGTATAAAAATGATGTTATTTAAGCCAGCGCAAATACCTGTTTACATCCTGTTTTTCGGTTGAAGTCCAAAGTAGTCGATTGCCGAGTTCACGCGCGTGATCATAGGTAACAAAACCTATGCGCGTGAACTCGGCAATCGACTACTTTGGACTTCAACCGAAAAACAGGATGTAAACAGGTATTTGCACTGGCTTAAATAACATCATTTTTATTCATATCTTTCACATCTACTGCAGTCAGATTCACTCGTGTTCACTCAGAAGGAATCACTCACATTTTCTGTGCACTTGTAATGACACATCAAGGATGTTAAGAGGCTAAAAGCAGGTTTAGTACTTGCCCCATTGAAGTCAACAGGGTGCAAATTTTAAAAATAGAATAACTCGGTGTAGGCAACACCGATTTTTGTCGTTGTTCTCTGTATTGACAGCACTCCAAATGTACAAAAAAATGAGCTCAATGTTAAAATTGACCGGAGTTCTCCTTTAAAGTGTGAAAATTAATTGCAAGACAAAGTTTATATTAGTTCGTTTTTTCTGTGTGGATGTATTGTTCTGTTCCAATGATGTTCTATGACTAAACCTTGAAGGGAAAAGATATCACCTATGGGGTCAAAGCCTGTTCCCCAATGGTATCTGCTGAAGCCTTTGCTGGAGGCATATATACCCCTCGGGTCCCAGCAAGTTTTCACCAAGGTGGTAGGACCCAGCATTCCATTGCACCACTTTGCAAACTTTGTTTATTCGTGTAGTCTGCCATCCAGATAGTAAATATGCACTTTCTTTTTGCAATTCATCCATTGGGTTATTATGGAATCAAACTAATCAAGAGTTCTAGACTTTGACGAGTTCTTCTTATTTGCTTTCATGTTGCTTTTCACATGATTGCTGTATGAGATTTTTATAGACAACTATGCCTAGGGCCTTGAAGTTCTATCACACCACATGTAGCCACTTATATGTTTTCTTACTTGGCATATGTAACTCTTTAGGTATTTACAACACCACTGTTCACTATATGATTAAAGTGTGAAATTAATTGCCAGAAAAAGTTTATATTAGTTCAAGTTTGCTCTGTGTGGATGTATTGTACTGTTCCAGTGATGTTCTACGACTAAACCTTGAAGGGAAAAGATATCACCTATGGGGTCAAAGCCTGTTCCCCAATGGTATCTGCTGAAGCCTTTGCTGGAGGCATATATACCCCTCGGGTCCCAGCAAGTTTTCACCAAGGTGGTAGGACCCAGCGATCCATTGCACCACTTTGCATACCTTGTTTATTCGTGTAGCCTGCCATCCAGATAGTAAATATGCCCTTGCTTTTTGCAATTCATCCACTGGGTTATTATGGAATCAAACTAATCAAGAGGTCTAGACTTTGACGGGTTCTTCTTATTTGTTTTCATGTTGCTGTTCTCATGATTGCTGTATGAGATTTTTATAGACAACTATGCCTAGGGCCTTGAAGTTCTATCACACCACATATAGCCACTTATATGTTTTCTTACTTGGCATATGTAACTCTTTAGGTATTTACAACGATTAAAGTGTGAAAATTAAATGTAAGAAAAAGTTTATATTAGTTCAAGTTTGCTCTGTGTGGATGTATTGTTCTGTTCCAGTGATGTTCTATGACTAAACCTTGAAGGGAAAAGATATCACCTATGGGGTCAAAGCCTGTTCCCCAATGGTATCTGCTGAAGCCTTTGCTGGAGGCATATATACCCCTCGGGTCCAAGCAAGTTTTCACCAAGGTGGTAGGACCCTGCGATCCATTGCACCACTTTGCCAACTTTGTTTATTCGTGTAGTTTGCCATCCAGATAGTAAATATGCACTTTCTTTTTGCAATTCATCCATTGGGTTATTATGGAATCAAACTAATCAAGAGTTCTAGACTTTGACGAGTTCTTCTTATTTGCTTTCATGTTGCTTTTCACATGATTGCTGTATGAGATTTTTATAGACAACTATGCCTTGGGCCTTGAAGTTATATCACACCACATGTAGCCACTTATATGTTTTCTTACTTGGCATATGTAACTCTTTAGGTATTTACAACACCACTGTTCACTATATGATTAAAGTGTGAAAATTAATTGCCAGAAAAAGTTTATATTAGTTCAAGTTTGCTCTGTGTGGATGTATTGTACTGTTCCAGTGATGTTCTATGACTAAACCTTGAAGGGAAAAGATATCACCTATGGGGTCAAAGCCTGTTCCCCAATGGTATCTGCTGAAGCCTTTGCTGGAGGCATATATACCCCTCGGGTCCCAGCAAGTTTTCACCAAAGTGGTAGGACCCAGCGATCCATTGCACCACTTTGCATACCTTGTTTATTAGTGTAGCCTGCCACCCAGATAGTAAATATGCACTTGCTTTTTGCAATTCATCCCATTGGGTTATTATGGAATCAAACTAATCAAGAGTTCTAGACTTTGACGGGTTCTTCTTATTTGTTTTCATGTTGCTGTTCTCATGATTGCTGTTTGTGATTTTTATAGACAACTATGCCTAGGGCCTTGAAGTTCTATCACATCACATGTAGCCACTTATATGCTTTCTTACTTGGCATATGTAACTCTTTTGGTATTTACAACGATTAAAGTGTGAAAATTAATTGCAAGACAAAGTTTATATTAGTTCAAGTTTTCTCTGTGTGGATGTATTGTTCTGTTCCAGTGATGCTCTATGACTAAACCTTGAAGGGAAAAGATATCACCTATGGGGTCAAAGCCTGTTCCCCAATGGTATCTGCTGAAGCCTTTGCTGGAGGCATATATACCCCTCAGGTCCCAGCAAGTTTTCACCAAGGTGGTAGGACCCAGCGATCCATTGCACCACTTTGCATACCTTGTTTATTAGTGTAGCCTGCCCCCCAGATAGTAAATATGCACTTGCTTTTTGCAATTCATCCCATTGGGTTATTATGGAATCAAACTAATCAAGAGTTCTAGACTTTGACGGGTTCTTCTTATTTGTTTTCATGTTGCTGTTCTCATGATTGCTGTTTGTGATTTTTATAGACAACTATGCCTAGGGCCTTGAAGTTCTATCACACCACATGTAGCCACTTATATGCTTTCTTACTTGGCATATGTAACTCTTTAGGTATTTACAACGATTAAAGTGTGAAAATTAATTGCAAGACAAAGTTTATATTAGTTCGTTTTCTCTGTGTGGATGTATTGTTCTATTCCAATGATGTTCTATGACTAAACCTTGAAGGGAAAAGATATCACCTATGGGGTCAAAGCCTGTTCCCCAATGGTATCTGCTGAAGCCTTTGCTGGAGGCATATATACCCCTCGGGTCCCAGCAAGTTTTCACCAAGGTGGTAGGACCCAGCATTCCATTGCACCACTTTGCAAACTTTGTTTATTCGTGTAGTCTGCCATCCAGATAGTAAATATGCACTTTCTTTTTGCAATTCATCCATTGGGTTATTATGGAATCAAACTAATCAAGAGTTCTAGACTTTGACGAGTTCTTCTTATTTGCTTTCATGTTGCTTTTCACATGATTGCTGTATGAGATTTTTATAGACAACTATGCCTAGGGCCTTGAAGTTCTATCACACCACATGTAGCCACTTATATGTTTTCTTACTTGGCATATGTAACTCTTTAGGTATTTACAACACCACTGTTCACTATATGATTAAAGTGTGAAATTAATTGCCAGAAAAAGTTTCTATTAGTTCAAGTTTGCTCTGTGTGGATGTATTGTACTGTTCCAGTGATGTTCTACGACTAAACCTTGAAGGGAAAAGATATCACCTATGGGGTCAAAGCCTGTTCCCCAATGGTATCTGCTGAAGCCTTTGCTGGAGGCATATATACCCCTCGGGTCCCAGCAAGTTTTCACCAAGGTGGTAGGACCCAGCGATCCATTGCACCACTTTGCATACCTTGTTTATTCGTGTAGCCTGCCATCCAGATAGTAAATATGCCCTTGCTTTTTGCAATTCATCCACTGGGTTATTATGGAATCAAACTAATCAAGAGGTCTAGACTTTGACGGGTTCTTCTTATTTGTTTTCATGTTGCTGTTCTCATGATTGCTGTATGAGATTTTTATAGACAACTATGCCTAGGGCCTTGAAGTTCTATCACACCACATATAGCCACTTATATGTTTTCTTACTTGGCATATGTAACTCTTTAGGTATTTACAACGATTAAAGTGTGAAAATTAAATGTAAGAAAAAGTTTATATTAGTTCAAGTTTGCTCTGTGTGGATGTATTGTTCTGTTCCAGTGATGTTCTATGAATAAACTTTCAAGGGAAAAGATATCACCTATGGGGTCAAAGCCTGTTCCCCAATAGTATCTGCTGAAGCCTTTGCTGGAGGCATATATACCCCTCGGGTCCCAGCAAGTTTTCACCAAGGTGGTAGGACCTAGCAATCCATTTCGCCCCTTTGCATACCTTGTTTATTCGTTTAGCCTGCCCTACAGATAATAAATATGCACTTGCTTTGCAATTCATCCATTGGGTTATTATGGAATCAAACTAATCAAGAGTTCTAGACTTTGACGGGTTCTTCTTATTTGTTTTCATGTTGCTTTTCACATGATTGCTGTATGAGATTTTTATAGACAACTATGCCTAGGGCCTTGAAGTTCTATCACACCACATGTAGCCACTTATATGTTTTCTTACTTGGCATATGTAACTCTTTAGGTATTTACAACACCACTGTTCACTATATGATTAAAGTGTGAAAATTAATTGTAAGAAAAAGTTTATATTAGTTCAAGTTTGCTCTGTGTGGATGTATTGTTCTGTTCCAGTGATGTTCTATGAATAAACTTTCAAGGGAAAAGATATCACCTATGGGGTCAAAGCCTGTTCCCCAATGGTATCTGCTGAAGCCTTTGCTGGAGGCATATATACCCCTCGGGTCCCAGCAAGTTTTCACCAAGGTGGTAGGACCTAGCAATCCATTTCGCCCCTTTGCATACCTTGTTTATTCTTTTAGCCTGCCCTACAGATAATAAATATGCACTTGCTTTGCAATTCATCCATTGGGTTATTATGGAATCAAACTAATCAAGAGTTCTAGACTTTGACGGGTTCTTCTTATTTGTTTTCATGTTGCTGTTCTCATGATTGCTGTATGAGATTTTCATAGACAACTATGCCTTGGGCCTTGAAGTTCTATCACACCACATGTAGCCACTTATATGTTTTCTTACTTGGCATATGTAACTCTTTAGGTATTTACAACACCACTGTTCACTATATGATTAAAGTGTGAAAATTAATTGCAAGAAAAAGTTTATATTAGTTCAAGTTTGCTCTGTGTGGATGTATTGTTCTGTTCCAATGATGTTCTATGACTAAACCTTGAAGGGAAAAGATATCACCTATGGGGTCAAAGCCTGTTCCCCAAAAATAAAAAAATAAAATACAGTACAGTACAAACAGTCGGACGAGCATTGGCACAGTGCTCATTCAGTAAATGCATAGCTAAACAGATGTGTTTTGAGTCTGGATTTGAATGTGACTACTGTAGGAGCACATCTGATCTCCTCTGGAAGCTGGTTCCAGCTGCGGCTGGCATAATAACTAAAAGCAGATTCACCATGCTTTGAGTGAACCCTTGGTATTTCTAGCTGATATGATCCTAGTGATCTGAGTGATCTGTTGGGTTTATATTCCGTGAGCATATCTGCAATGTATTGAGGTCCTAGGCCATTGAATGATTTATATACCAGCAATAATACTTTAAAATCAATCCTAAATCTAACTGGGAGCCAGTGTAAAGACCTGAGGACTGTATGTTCATATTTTCTAGTTCTGCTCAGAATCCTGGCGGCAGCGTTCTGTATGAGCTGCAACTGTCTTATGGTCTTTTTGGGAAGGCCAGTGAGGAGTCCATTACAATAATCCACCCTGCTGGTGATGAAAGCATGCACAAGTTTCTCTAAGTCTTGTCTGGAAACAAAGCATCTAATTCTTGCAATATTTTTCAAATGATAGTATGCTGATTTAGTTATTGCTTTGACATGACTACTGAAACTAAGGTCTGACTCTAGTGTCTCTAGTGTTTTAGTTGTTTGACCCCTAGAGTGAAGGTATGCATTCACCTTGAGAACTTCATCTTTGTTTCCAAATGCAATGACTTCAGTTTTGTCTATGTTTAACTGAAGAAAGTTTTGACACATCCAACTGTTGACTTCATCAATGCATTGGCACAGGGAGTCAATGGGGCTATAATCGTTGGGCGATAGGGCTAAGTAGAGCTGTGTGTCGTCTGCATAGCTGTGGTAAGCAATTTGGTTCTTTCTCATTATTTGGCTCATTGGGAGCATATACAGGTTGAACAGGAGTGGCGCAAGAATTGAGCCTTGAGGTACTCCGCATGTCATGGATGTCCACTCAGACTTATGGTCTCCTATACTCACATAATAACCTCTCCCATCTAAGTATGACCTGAACCATTTTAGGACTATCCCAGAAAGCCCCACCCAGTTTTCCAGCCTGTCCAGAAGTATGTTATGATCGACAGTGTCAAATGCAGCACTGAGGTCGAGTAACACCAGCACTGATAGTTTGCCTGAATCAGTATTTAAGCGAATATCGTTTATTATCTTTATGAGCGCTGTCTCTGTGCTGTGGTGCGGTCGGAAACCAGACTGAAAATTGTCAAAGTATCCATTCGAGCTTAAGAATTTGTTCAGCTGATTGAAGACAACTTTTTCAATGATCTTGCCTATGAAAGGAAGATTTGAGATCGGCCTATAGTTGCTTAATATGGTCTTATCCAGATTGCTCTTTTTCAGGAGGGGCTTGACAACTGCAGTTTTCAGGGAGTTTGGAAAACTCCCAGAGAGAAGTGAGGCATTTACCACTTCTAGAAGATCTGCTTCTAAACTGTTTAACACACTTTTGAAAAATGATGTGGGAAGTGTGTCAAGAGCGCATGTTGATGTTTTAAGGTGCTGTACAGTTTCTTCCAAAATTTTGCCATCAATTTCTTTGAAATCAGACATAGTAACTACTTTCTCAGGTGGTGTGATCTGTCTGACCCCAGAGCAACTCAAGCATGTGCTGATCACCTTTCTGATATTACTGATTTTCTCAGAGAAGAAAGAAGCAAACTCACTGCACTTGTTCTCTGAGAGCATTTCACTGGGAATCTGGCTTGGGGGGTTTGTCAGTCTCTCTACAGTAGCAAAAAGAGTGCGTGTGTTGTTTAAATTGCTGTTTATAATATTTGAGAAGAAAGTCTGTCTAGCTTTGCCTAGTTCCATATTGAAAGCATGGATGCTGTTTTTGTAGATGTTATAATGGACTACAAGTTTAGTCTTCCGCCACATGCGCTCTGCTTTTCTGCATTGTCTTTTCATAGTTTGCACAGCTGTTGAGTTTCTCCAAGGTGCTTTTTGTCTGCCACTCTTCTTCCTGACTTTCACAGGAGCAATATCATCAATTACACTTTTAACTTTTGAGTTAAAAGAATCAAGGAGAAAATCAACAGAGTCTGCAGATATGCTTGGTGTTAAAGATATAGCCTTCATAAATAGTACACTAGTGTTCTCATTTAAGCATCTCTTATTGACAGACACAGATCTAGCTTCAGTGGCAGGAGAGATCAATATATCAAAGAAAATACAGAAATGATCAGACAGTGCTACATCCTTAATAACAATCGATGAAATGTTTAGACCCTTACTGATAAGTAAATCTAGAGTGTGTCCACGATTGTGTGTGGGTCCATGTACATGCTGAGTCAGATCAAAAGTTTTTAAAACACTTTTGATTTCTTTTGCCATATTGTTTTCTGCATTATCTATGTGGATGTTAAAATCTCCAGCAATGGCAAAACAGTCAAACTCTGAGGTAATTGCTGATAACAGTTCTGTAAAGTCCTCAGCAAAGGCTGGAGAGTATTTTGGAGGCCTGTAAATAATGAAAAGTAAAATGCGTGGAGCACCTTTTAACACAATACCCAGATATTCGAAAGAAGGGTAATTTCCAAATGATATTTGCTTACATTGATAGATATCTTTAAAAAGAGCAGCTAGACCCCCACCTCTCTTAACAGCTCTGCAGACACTCATAAAAGTAAAGTTAGGAGGGGCTGTTTCATTGAGGACTGTTGCACTAAAGCTGTCTTCAAGCCAGATTTCATTTAGAAGCATAAAATCCAGGTTGTTTGTGGTTATTAAATTGTTGACTAGAAGTGATTTATTTTTAAGTGAACAAATGTTTAAAAGTGCTAACTTAACAGTCTTACTTTTTGTCCCAACATCAATCTTACTTTGACGTGTAATAGGCACCAGATTAGTTAGGTTTGCTGCACGGCTATTGAAGGCCTTAGACTTTCTATCTTGTAATAGAACAGCAATAGAGAAAGATACAGGCACACTGGGTTCCCGCTTGTTTTGTAAACATTTGAGAAAGTTACTGTTATCAGAGCGGGGACCCAAAACACATCACTGAGAGCTGGTATCAGTTGTTTTTGGTTCACCTCGAACAGATGGAGGAGGGTGTGGGCCCTGGCGTTGTGGCAGAGGCCGAAGAGCTCTCACAGGAGGGGGAGGGCGAGCTGAGCCCGCAGGCTTTGGTGCGGGTGGTAATGGTGCCTGTCGTTTTTTGGTTGGTATCTGGGGGCTTGCAGCAAAAGAGTGGGATAGTCTGGTTCCAGCATACACCAGTTCTTCCATTTTCTGTGAGAAACACAGAAGAGGCGAGGCTGGAGAGAGGGATAGCGTGTCTGGTGAAAGGGGCTGTTGCTCTGGTGTTATAGGAGGCTGTGATATGCTGTCCTGGCTTCCCGGGCTGTTTTCCAGGAAGTCGTCCTTGGGTGCTGAATCTTCAAGCAGTTCTGATATGTTTCTCTGCGGGCCGGGCTCAGCTGAGATTGTGTCCGTGAGCAGAGGTTGTTGTGGCGGAGTGGTGTTATCATTGTCCTTGTGTGATATGTCAACCGCATGTCCATTTTGCTGCTGAAGTGAAGTCCCGTGGTCATTCATACTGTGTCCAGGTGTGTGTGTGCCGTGGAGTGTTAAAGGTGTGTGTGTGCCGTTCAAGAGTGTTAAAGGACAATATCTACTTCTCCCTCAATCATCCTTCTGCAGTTTGTGCCGTTCAGATTGAGTGGATTGGCACAAACTGCAGAAGGATGATTGAGGGAGAAGTAGATATTGTCCTTTAACACTCTTGAACCAAGTTTGTTTGGGTGATGGCCATCCCGATGAAACAGTTGTCTCTGACTCCAGAAAAGATTGAAATTGTCAATGAAGTTTACTCCTTTTATATTGCAGGTTTTTTGCAGCCATGTGTTTAGCCCAAGCAACCGTGAAAACTTGTTTGTTCCTCTTGCTGGGAGAGGTCCACTGATGAATGTTTGAACTTTCAGTCTTTTAAGTGTTTCAAAAAGTTCATTGAAATCCTTCTTAAGGAGTTCTGACTGCTCTTTATGAATATCATTCTTCCCCACACGTATGATGAGTCGATTTGCAGTCTTATGTTTCATCAGAATGTTCCGAAGTTCCCTGTTTACATCAGAAGTTGTTGCTTGTGGAAGGCAGCACATAGTTGTATCCCTGCCGCTAATGTTTCTAATTATGGAGTCCCCCACAATCAGAGTCCTGGGCTCGGCTGTGCTCTGAGCTGAGTGCCGATGTCTGCTCGACCTTGAGCGCCAGTTAGCATCAGTGTTAGCTACTGGCCCATTCAGTCTGTGTTCGATCACATTCATCACATTTGGGGATTCCTCATTTACATTCATTAGCACTTCAAATCTGTTCTCAAGATGTATAGGGGGTGGTAGAAGACCGGTGTTTGCAATCCTTGTCAGAGCTGTATCTGGGGTAGAGGATGCTACTGCAGGAATATGTGATGCTCGTGACAATCTGATGTCTCGAGTGCCTTTGGGTCTCGCTCCCTGTTTGTGCCATCGATTTGTAAGTCGATCGGCTTGTTTCTCTACCTGTCGAGGAGTACTAGTTTCATGGGACTCACCGGTATGCTGAGGGTGTTCATGACGAAGCTCTCTTGTGTGCTCCGTCTGGTTTGATGGTCCCGTAAGTAACTTTGTTTCAAGAACTGCAATCCTTTGTAAAAGTCTGTGGCAGTTAGTGCAGCAAGTAGATTCTTGAACCTGAAGAGGCATTTTCTCTCTTATCCGTATGAATGTAGGCAGTCGTGTTTTTACTTTCCCGGAATGTAAGCTGGTCGGGTAAAAGAATTCTGCGTTTTTGTAGTAATCCAAACTTTGTTGTCTGAGCACTGTGCTGTTTGCTGAGGTTAAAATTAGGTGAGAAAAGGAAATAAAATATAAAAATATAGGAGATAAAATGTAAAAGCGATAGAGCAAAAGCACGGAGCAGTGAGCAAGAGCGTCCGAACAATAGCTGAGCAGGAAGTTGAGTTTGATATGCATACCAAACTCGACTTTGATTTGCATACCTATATACCTATTGATTTGCATACCTTGTTTATTCGTTTAGCCTGCCCTACAGATAATAAATATGCACTTGCTTTGCAATTCATCCATTGGGTTATTATGGAATCAAACTAATCAAGAGTTCTAGACTTTGACGGTTTCTTCTTATTTGTTTTCATGTTGCTGTTCTCATGATTGCTGTATGAGATTTTTATAGACAACTATGCCCAGGGCCTTGAAGTTCTATCACACCACATGTAGCCACTTATATGTTTTCTTACTTGGCATATGTAACTCTTTAGGTATTTACAACACCACTGTTCACTATATGATTAAAGTGTGAAAATTAATTGTAAGAAAAAGTGTATATTAGTTCAATTTTGCTCTGTGTGGATGCATTGTTCTGTTCCAGTGATGTTCTATGAATAAACCTTGAAGGGAAAAGATATCACCTATGGGGTCAAAGCCTGTTCCCCAATGGTATCTACTGAAGCCTTTGCTGGAGGCATATATACCCCTCGGGTCAAAGCAAGTTTTCACCAAGGTGGTAGGACCCAGCGTTCCATTGCACCACTTTGCATACCTTGTTTATTCGTGTAGCCTGCCATCCAGATAGTAAATATGCCCTTGCTTTTTGCAATTCATCCACTGGGTTATTATGGAATCAAACTAATCAAGAGTTCTAGACTTTGACGGGTTCTTCTTATTTTTTTCATGTTGCTGTTCTCATGATTGCTGTATGAGATTTTTATAGACAACTATCCTTAGGGCCTTGAAGTTCTATCACACCACATATAGCCACTTATATGTTTTCTTACTTGGCATATGTAACTCTTTAGGTATTTACAACGATTAAAGTGTGAAAATTAATTGCAAGAAAAAGTTTATATTAGTTCAAGTTTGCTCTGTGTGGATGTATTGTACTGTTGCAGTGATGTTCTATGACTAAACCTTGAAGGGAAAAGATATCACCTATGGGGTCAAAGCCTGTTCCCCAATGGTATCTGTTGAAGCCTTTGCTGGAGGCATATATACCCCTCGGGTCCCAGCAAGTTTTCACCAAGGTGGTAGGACCCAGCGAGGGATTGCACCACTTTGCATACCTTGTTTATTAGTGTAGCCTGCCACCCAGATAGTAAATATGCACTTGCTTTTTGCAATTCATCCCATTGGGTTATTATGGAATCAAACTAATCAAGAGTTCTAGACTTTGACGGGTTCTTCTTATTTGTTTTCATGTTGCTGTTCTCATGATTGCTGTTTGTGATTTTTAAAGACAACTATGCCTAGGGCCTTGAAGTTCTATCACACCACATGTAGCCACTTATATGCTTTCTTACTTGGCATATGTAAATCTTTAGGTATTTACAACGATTAAAGTGTGAAAATTAATTGCAAGACAAAGTTTATATTAGTTCAAGTTTTCTCTGTGTGGATGTATTGTTCTGTTCCAGTGATGCTCTATGACTAAACCTTGAAGGGAAAAGATATCACCTATGGGGTCAAAGCCTGTTCCCCAATGGTATCTGCTGAAGCCTTTGCTGGAGGCATATATACCCCTCGGGTCCCAGCAAGTTTTCACCAAGGTGGTAGGACCCAGCGATCCATTGCACCACTTTGCATACCTTGTTTATTAGGGTAGCCTGCCATCCAGATAGTAAATATGCACTTGCTTTTTGCAATTCATCCATTGGGTTATTATGGAATCAAACTAATCAAGAGTTCTAGACTTTGACGGGTTCTTCTTATTTGTTTTCATGTTGCTGTTCTCATGATTGCTGTATGAGATTTTTATAGACAACTATGCCTAGGGCCTTGAAGTTCTATCACACCGCATGTAGCCACTTATATGTTTTCTTACTTGGCATATGTAACTCTTTAGGTATTTACAACACGACTGTTCACTATATGATTAAAGTGTGAAAATTAATTGTAAGAAAAAGTTTATATTAATTCAAGTTTGCTCTGTGTGGATGTATTGTTCTGTTCCAGTGATGTTCTATGGCTAAACCTTGAAGGGAAAAGATATCACCTATGGGGTCAAAGCCTGTTCCCCAATGGTATCTGCTGAAGCCTTTGCTGGAGGCATATATACCCCTCGGGTCCCAGCAAGTTATCACCAAGGTGGTAGGACCCAGCGATCCATTGCACCACTTTGCAAACTTTGTTTATTCGTGTAGTCTGCCATCCAGATAGTAAATATGCACTTTCTTTTTGCAATTCATCCATTGGGTTATTATGGAATCAAACTAATCAAGAGTTCTAGACTTTGACGAGTTCTTCTCATTTGCTTTCATGTTGCTTTTCACATGATTGCTGTATGAGATTTTTATAGACAACTATGCCTAGGGCCTTGAAGTTCTATCACACCACATGTAGCCACTTATATGTTTTCTTACTTGGCATATGTAACTCTTTAGGTATTTACAACACCACTGTTCACTATATGATTAAAGAGTGAAAATTAATTGTAAGAAAAAGTTTATATTAGTTCAAGTTTGCTCTGCGTTGATGTATTGTACTGTTGCAGTGATGTTCTATGACTAAACCTTGAAGGGAAAAGATATCACCTATGGGGTCAAAGCCTGTTCCCCAATGGTATCTGCTGAAGCCTTTGCTGGAGGCATATATACCCCTCGGGTCCCAGCAAGTTTTCACCAAGGTGGTAGGACCCAGCGATCCATTGCACCACTTTGCATACCTTGTTTATTAGTGTAGCCTGCCACCCAGATAGTAAATATGCACTTGCTTTTTGCAATTCATCCCATTGGGTTATTATGGAATCAAACTAATCAAGAGTTCTAGACTTTGACGGGTTCTTATTTGTTTTCATGTTGCTGTTCTCATGATTGCTGTTTGTGATTTTTATAGACAACTATGCCTAGGGCCTTGAAGTTCTATCACACCACATGTAGCAACTTATATGTTTTCTTACTTGGCATATGTAACTCTTTAGGTATTTACAACGATTAAAGTGTGAAAATTAATTGTAAGAATAAGTTTATATTAGTTCAAGTTTGCTCTGCGTGGATGTATTGTACTGTTCCAGTGATGTTCTATGACTAAACCTTGAAGGGAAAAGATATCACCTATGGGGTCAAAGCCTGTTCCCCAATGGTATCTGCTGAAGCCTTTGCTGGAGGCATATATACCCCTCGGGTCCCAGCAAGTTTTCACCAAGGTGGTAGGACCCTGCGATCCATTGCACCACTTTGCAAACTTTGTTTATTCGTGTAGTCTGCCATCCAGATAGTAAATATGCACTTTCTTTTTTGCAATTCATCCATTGGGTTATTATGGAATCAAACTAATCAAGAGTTCTAGACTTTGACGAGTTCTTCTTATTTGCTTTCATGTTGCTTTTCACATGATTGCTGTACGAGATTTTATAGACAACTATGCCTAGGGCCTTGAAGTTCTATCACACCACATGTAGCCACTTATATGTTTTCTTACTTGGCATATGTAACTCTTTAGGTATTTACAACACCACTGTTCACTATATGATTAAAGTGTGAAAATTAATTGCCAGAAAAAGTTTATATTAGTTCAAGTTTGCTCTGTGTGGATGTATTGTACTGTTCCAGTGATGTTCTATGACTAAACTTTGAAGGGAAAAGATATCACCTATGGGGTCAAAACCTGTTCCCCAATGGTATCTGCTGATGCCTTTGCTGGAGGCATATATACCCCTCGGGTCCCAGCAAGTTTTCACCAAGGTGGTAGGACCCAGCGATCCATTGCACCACTTTGCATACCTTGTTTATTCGTGTAGCCTGCCATCCAGATAGTAAATATGCCCTTGCTTTTTGCAATTCATCCACTGGGTTATTATGGAATCAAACTAATCAAGAGTTCTAGACTTTGACGGGTTCTTCTTATTTGTTTTCATGTTGCTGTTCTCATGATTGCTGTTTGAGATTTTTATAGACAACTATGCCTAGGGCCTTGAAGTTCTATCACACCACATATAGCCACTTATGTGTTTTCTTACTTGGCATATGTAACTCTTTAGGTATTTACAACGATTAAAGTGTGAAAATTAATTGCAAGAAAAAGTTTATATTAGTTCACGTTTGCTCTGCGTTGATGTATTGTACTGTTGCAGTGATGCTCTATGACTAAACCTTGAAGGAAAAATATATCACCTATGGGGTCAATGCCTGTTCCCCAATGGTATCTGCTGAAGCCTTTGCTGGAGGCATATATACCCCTCGGGTCCCAGCAAGTTTTCACCAAGGTGGTAGGACCCAGCGATCCATTGCACCACTTTGCATACTTTGTTTATTCGTGTGGTCTGCCATCCAGATAGTAAATATGCACTTTCTTTTTGCAATTCATCCATTGGGTTATTATGGAATCAAACTAATCAAGAGTTCTAGACTTTGACGGGTTCTTCTTATTTGCTTTCATGTTGCTTTTCACATGATTGCTGTATGAGATGTTTATAGACAACTATGCCTAGGGCCTTGAAGTTCTATCACACCACATGTAGCCACTTATATGTTTTCTTACTTGGCATATGTAACTCTTTAGGTATTTACAACGATTAAAGTGTGAAAATTAATTGTAAGAAAAAGTTTATATTAGTTCAAGTTTGCTCTGTGTGGATGTATTGTACTGTTCCAGTGATGTTCTATGACTAAACCTTGAAGGGAAAAGATATCACCTATGGGGTCAAAGCCTGTTCCCCAATGGTATCTGCTGAAGCCTTTGCTGGAGGCATATATACCCCTCGGGTCCCAGCAAGTTTTCACCAAGGTGGTAGGACCCTGCGATCCATTGCACCACTTTGCAAACTTTGTTTATTCGTGTAGTCTGCCATCCAGATAGTAAATATGCACTTTCTTTTTGCAATTCATCCATTGGGTTATTATGGAATCAAACTAATCAAGAGTTCTAGACTTTGACGAGTTCTTCTTATTTGCTTTCATGTTGCTTTTCACATGATTGCTGTATGAGATTTTTATAGACAACTATGCCTAGGGCCTTGAAGTTCTATCACACCACATGTAGCCACTTATATTTTTTCTTACTGGGCATATGTAACTCTTTAGGTATTTACAACACCACTGTTCACTATATGATTAAAGTGTGAAAATTAATTGTAAGAAAAAGTTTATATTAGTTCAAGTTTGCTCTGCGTTGATGTATTGTACTGTTGCAGTGATGTTCTATGACTAAACCTTGAAGGGAAAAGATATCACCTATGGGGTCAAAGCCTGTTCCCCAATGGTATCTGCTGAAGCCTTTGCTGGAGGCATATATACCCCTCGGGTCCCAGCAAGTTTTCACCAAGGTGGTAGGACCCAGCGATCCATTGCACCACTTTGCAAACTTTGTTTATTCGGGTAGCCTGCCATCCAGATAGTAAATATGCACTTGCTTTTTGCAATTCATCCATTGGGTTATTATGGAATCAAACTAATCAAGAGTTCTAGACTTTGACGAGTTCTTCTTATTTGCTTTCATGTTGCTTTTCACATGATTGCTGTATGAGATTTTTATAGACAACTATGCCTAGGGCCTTGAAGTTCTATCACATCACATGTAGCCACTTATATGTTTTCTTACTTGGCATATGTAACTCTTTATGTATTTACAACGATTAAAGTGTGAAAATTAATTGCAAGAAAAAGTTTATATTAGTTCAAGTTTGCTCTGTGTGGATGTATTGTTCTGTTCCAATGATGTTCTATGACTAAACCTTGAAGGGAAAAGATATCACCTATGGGGTCAAAGCCTGTTCCCCAATGGTATCTGCTGAAGCCTTTGCTGGAGGCATATATACCCCTCGGGTCCCAGCAAGTTTTCACCAAGGTGGTAGGACCCAGCGATCCATTGCACCACTTTGCAAACTTTGTTTATTCGTGTAGTCTGCCATCCAGATAGTAACCCTCTGGTGGTCTTCGTTTAGCAGTCACACTGGGGGCCTTCCCGGTCATAAATGACCGGACACCTAAAAATGAAACTTCCTCCATCCCAGTAAAAACCAATGCAATTTATTTTTGTTCTATAATATTTATTCTTTTTAATTTAGAATTTTGAGACAATTTGATTGAACTTATTAATATTTATGCAATATTTATAGTCCATTTTTTGGCATTGAAATTTTTTTTTTTTAAATTCTATGCTTTATTTTCGGGTAAAATAGAGACTAGGCTTTCAGAAAAAAAATAAAATAAAAAAAAATTCATCAATTTACTAATCATAAAATTAAATAAATCATGTTATTGCATGGGTTTACCACTAGATGCCTGTATAGCTCTAAATGGAGATGTTTGTGAATTCTAGTTGTTTTTGGACCAAATTACTTACTTTTAAGATGTGGATTGAATGTATTTTTTTAGAAATTCTCAAATAATACTTTTTGCCAAGGTTTAAAACATTTTATTAATTATTATTTTAATAATTTTAATAATTATTATATACATATATTCATTATAATTATTATGTTATGTTTTTCACTCTTGATGTTTTAGAGCTTCACCCCTTCATTGCTGAGCATTTTTTTTCTGCATCGTGGCTGATTTGTAGAGAATTTTTGTGTTTTTGTCAATTTCCCATTCATTTCCTATGGGGGTAATTTTGACCGAAGACCAAAATCATAACAAATTTTTTTACGACCACTTAGCATGCTCGGATCATGAACTCATTTTTTTTTTGTGTGTTCACATACCTAATGCCAGAAAAGTCACCAGGTTTCGTAATATTCCGATGAAGCTGTGATTTTTAAATATTCAAAACAGATTTTTGTAATCTGAATTTATTGGTGTGAATGTGTATAAAAGTGTGTTTGTGTGTGTGTGTGTGTGGGTGGGTGTGAATTTTTTGCACTCTTGATGTTGTAGAGTGTCACCCCTTTACTGCGGTGTACTTTTTTTTAGAATCGTGGCTGATTTGTAGATTGTACAGACAAAACTTCAGAGAATTTTTGTGTTTTTGTAAATTTCCCATTCATTTCCTATGGGTCTGTCATTTTTGACCGAAGACCACGAGTGTGACTATTTTTTTTACGACCACTTAGCATGCTCGGATCATGACCTCAATTTTTTTTTGTATTCACATACCTAATCCCAGAAAAGTCACCAAGTTTCATAGCCTTCCGATGAAGCTGTGATTTTTTAAATTTCAAAACAGAAAATTATTCGGTCAGAAATGACCGAGGACCATCAGAGGGGTAAATATGCACTTTCTTTTTGCAATTCATCCATTGGGTTATTATGGAATCAAACTAATCAAGAGTTCTAGACTTTGACGAGTTCTTCTTATTTGCTTTCATGTTGCTTTTCACATGATTGCTGTATGAGATTTTTATAGACAACTATGCCTAGGGCCTTGAAGTTCTATCACACCACATGTAGCCACTTATATGCTTTCTTACTTGGCATATGTAACTCTTTAGGTATTTACAACGATTAAAGTGTGAAAATTAATTGCAAGACAAAGTTTATATTAGTTCAAGTTTTCTCTGTGTGGATGTATTGTTCTGTTCCAGTGATGCTCTATGACTAAACCTTGAAGGGAAAAGATATCACCTATGGGGTCAAAGCCTGTTCCCCAATGGTATCTGCTGAAGCCTTTGCTGGAGGCATATATACCCCTCGGGTCCCAGCAAGTTTTCACCAAGGTGGTAGGACCCAGCGATCCATTGCACCACTTTGCATACCTTGTTTATTAGGGTAGCCTGCCATCCAGATAGTAAATATGCACTTGCTTTTTGCAATTCATCCATTGGGTTATTATGGAATCAAACTAATCAAGAGTTCTAGACTTTGACGGGTTCTTCTTATTTGTTTTCATGTTGCTGTTCTCATGATTGCTGTATGAGATTTTTATAGACAACTATGCCTAGGGCCTTGAAGTTCTATCACACCGCATGTAGCCACTTATATGTTTTCTTACTTGGCATATGTAACTCTTTAGGTATTTACAACGATTAAAGTGTGAAAATTAATTGTAAGAAAAAGTTTATATTAGTTCAAGTTTGCTCTGTGTGGATGTATTGTACTGTTCCAGTGATGTTCTATGACTAAACCTTGAAGGGAAAAGATATCACCTATGGGGTCAAAGCCTGTTCCCCAATGGTATCTGCTGAAGCCTTTGCTGGAGGCATATATACCCCTCGGGTCCCAGCAAGTTTTCACGAAGGTGGTAGGACCCAGCGATCCATTTCGCCCCTTTGCATACCTTGTTTATTCGTTTAGCCTGCCATCCAGATAATAAATATGCACTTGCTTTGCAATTCATCCATTGGGTTATTATGGAATCAAACTAATCAAGAGTTCTAGACTTTGACGGGTTCTTCTTATTTGTTTTCATGTTGCTTTTCACACGATTGCTGTATGAGATTTTTATAGACAACTATAACTAGGGCCTTGAAGTTCTATCACACCACATGTAGTCACTTATATGTTTTCTTACTTGGCATATGTAACTCTTTAGGTATTTACAACATGACTGTTCACTATATGATTAAAGTGTGAAAATTAATTATAAGAAAAAGTTTATATTAGTTCAAGTTTGCTCTGTGTGGATGTATTGTTCTGTTCCAGTGATGTTCTATGACTAAACCTTGAAGGGAAAAGATATTACCTATGGGGTCAAAGACTGTTCCCCAATTGTATCTGCTGAAGCCTTTGCTGGGGGCATATATACCCCTCGGGTCCCAGCAAGTTTTCACCAAGGTGGTAGGACCCAGCGATCCATTGCACCACTTTGCATACCTTGTTTATTAAGGTAGCCTGCCATCCAGATAGTAAATATGCACTTTCTTTTTGCAATTCATCCATTGGGTTATTATGGAATCAAACTAATCAAGAGTTCTAGACTTTGACGAGTTCTTCTTATTTGCTTTCATGTTGCTTTTCACATGATTGCTGTATGAGATTTTCATAGACAACTATGCCTAGGGCCTTGAAGTTCTATCACATCACATGTAGCCACTTATATGTTTTCTTATTGGCATATGTAACTCTTTATGTATTTACAACGATTAAAGTGTGAAAATTAATTGCAAGACAAAGTTTATATTAGTTCAAGTTTGCTCTGTGTGGATGTATTGTACTGTTCCAATGATGTTCTATGACTAAACCTTGAAGGGAAAAGATATCACCTATGGGGTCAAAGCCTGTTCCCCAATGGTATCTACTGAAGCCTTTGCTGGAGGCATATATACCCCTCGGGTCCCAGCAAGTTTTCACCAAGGTGGTAGGACCCAGCGATCCATTGCATCACTTTGCATACCTTCCCAGCAAGTTTTCACCAAGGTGGTAGGACCCCGCGATCCATTGAACCACTTTGCATTCCTTGTTTATTAGTGTAGCCTGCCACCCAGATAGTAAATATGCACTTGCTTTTTGCAATTCATCCACTGGGTTATTATGGAATCAAGCTAATCAAGAGGTCTAGACTTTGACGGGTTCTTCTTATTTGTTTTCATGTTGCTGTTCTCATGATTGCTGTATGAGATTTTTATAGACAACTATGCCTAGGGCCTTGAAGTTCTATCACACCACATATAGCCACTTATATGTTTTCTTACTTGGCATATGTAACTCTTTAGGTATTTACAACAATTAAAGTGTGAAAATTAATTGCAAGAAAAAGTTTATATTAGTTCACGTTAGCTCTGCGTTGATGTATTGTACTGTTGCAGTGATGTTCTATGACTAAACCTTGAAGGGAAAAGATATCACTTATGGGGTCAAAGCCTGTTCCCCAATGGTATCTGTTGAAGCCTTTGCTGGAGGCATATATACCCCTCGGGTCCCAGCAAGTTTTCACCAAGGTGGAAGGACCCAGCGAGCCATTGCACCACTTTGCATACCTTGTTTATTAGTGTAGCCTGCCACCCAGATAGTAAATATGCACTTGCTTTTTGCAATTCATCCCATTGGGTTATTATGGAATCAAACTAATCAAGAGTTCTAGACTTTGACGGGTTCTTCTTATTTGTTTTCATGATGCTGTTCTCATGATTGCTGTTTGTGATTTTTATAGACAACTATGCCTAGGGCCTTGAAGTTCTATCACACCACATGTAGCCTCTTATATGCTTTCTTACTTGGCATATGTAAATCTTTAGGTATTTACAACGATTAAAGTGTGAAAATTAATTGCAAGAAAAAGTTTATATTAGTTCAAGTTTGCTCTGTGTGGATGTATTGTTCTGTTCCAATGATGTTCTATGACTAAACCTTGAAGGGAAAAGATATCACCTATGGGGTCAAAGCCTGTTCCCCAATGGTATCTGCTGAAGCCTTTGCTGGAGGCATATATACCCCTCGGGTCCCAGCAAGTTTTCACCAAGGTGGTAGGACCCAGCGATCCATTGCACCACTTTGCAAACTTTGTTTATTCGTGTAGTCTGCCATCCAGATAGTAAATATGCACTTTCTTTTTGCAATTCATCCATTGGGTTATTATGGAATCAAACTAATCAAGAGTTCTAGACTTTGACGAGTTCTTCTCATTTGCTTTCATGTTGCTTTTCACATGATTGCTGTATGAGATTTTTATAGACAACTATGCCTAGGGCCTTGAAGTTCTATCACACCACATGTAGCCACTTATATGTTTTCTTACTTGGCATATGTAACTCTTTAGGTATTTACAACACCACTGTTCACTATATGATTAAAGAGTGAAAATTAATTGTAAGAAAAAGTTTATATTAGTTCAAGTTTGCTCTGCGTTGATGTATTGTACTGTTGCAGTGATGTTCTATGACTAAACCTTGAAGGGAAAAGATATCACCTATGGGGTCAAAGCCTGTTCCCCAATGGTATCTGCTGAAGCCTTTGCTGGAGGCATATATACCCCTCGGGTCCCAGCAAGTTTTCACCAAGGTGGTAGGACCCAGCGATCCATTGCACCACTTTGCATACCTTGTTTATTAGTGTAGCCTGCCACCCAGATAGTAAATATGCACTTGCTTTTTGCAATTCATCCCATTGGGTTATTATGGAATCAAACTAATCAAGAGTTCTAGACTTTGACGGGTTCTTATTTGTTTTCATGTTGCTGTTCTCATGATTGCTGTTTGTGATTTTTATAGACAACTATGCCTAGGGCCTTGAAGTTCTATCACACCACATGTAGCAACTTATATGTTTTCTTACTTGGCATATGTAACTCTTTAGGTATTTACAACGATTAAAGTGTGAAAATTAATTGTAAGAATAAGTTTATATTAGTTCAAGTTTGCTCTGCGTGGATGTATTGTACTGTTCCAGTGATGTTCTATGACTAAACCTTGAAGGGAAAAGATATCACCTATGGGGTCAAAGCCTGTTCCCCAATGGTATCTGCTGAAGCCTTTGCTGGAGGCATATATACCCCTCGGGTCCCAGCAAGTTTTCACCAAGGTGGTAGGACCCTGCGATCCATTGCACCACTTTGCAAACTTTGTTTATTCGTGTAGTCTGCCATCCAGATAGTAAATATGCACTTTCTTTTTTGCAATTCATCCATTGGGTTATTATGGAATCAAACTAATCAAGAGTTCTAGACTTTGACGAGTTCTTCTTATTTGCTTTCATGTTGCTTTTCACATGATTGCTGTACGAGATTTTATAGACAACTATGCCTAGGGCCTTGAAGTTATATCACACCACATGTAGCCACTTATATGTTTTCTTACTTGGCATATGTAACTCTTTAGGTATTTACAACACCACTGTTCACTATATGATTAAAGTGTGAAAATTAATTGCCAGAAAAAGTTTATATTAGTTCAAGTTTGCTCTGTGTGGATGTATTGTACTGTTCCAGTGATGTTCTATGACTAAACTTTGAAGGGAAAAGATATCACCTATGGGGTCAAAACCTGTTCCCCAATGGTATCTGCTGATGCCTTTGCTGGAGGCATATATACCCCTCGGGTCCCAGCAAGTTTTCACCAAGGTGGTAGGACCCAGCGATCCATTGCACCACTTTGCATACCTTGTTTATTCGTGTAGCCTGCCATCCAGATAGTAAATATGCCCTTGCTTTTTGCAATTCATCCACTGGGTTATTATGGAATCAAACTAATCAAGAGTTCTAGACTTTGACGGGTTCTTCTTATTTGTTTTCATGTTGCTGTTCTCATGATTGCTGTTTGAGATTTTTATAGACAACTATGCCTAGGGCCTTGAAGTTCTATCACACCACATATAGCCACTTATGTGTTTTCTTACTTGGCATATGTAACTCTTTAGGTATTTACAACGATTAAAGTGTGAAAATTAATTGCAAGAAAAAGTTTATATTAGTTCACGTTTGCTCTGCGTTGATGTATTGTACTGTTGCAGTGATGCTCTATGACTAAACCTTGAAGGAAAAATATATCACCTATGGGGTCAAAGCCTGTTCCCCAATGGTATCTGCTGAAGCCTTTGCTGGAGGCATATATACCCCTCGGGTCCCAGCAAGTTTTCACCAAGGTGGTAGGACCCTGCGATCCATTGCACCACTTTGCAAACTTTGTTTATTCGTGTAGTCTGCCATCCAGATAGTAAATATGCACTTTCTTTTTTGCAATTCATCCATTGGGTTATTATGGAATCAAACTAATCAAGAGTTCTAGACTTTGACGAGTTCTTCTTATTTGCTTTCATGTTGCTTTTCACATGATTGCTGTACGAGATTTTATAGACAACTATGCCTAGGGCCTTGAAGTTCTATCACACCACATGTAGCCACTTATATGTTTTCTTACTTGGCATATGTAACTCTTTAGGTATTTACAACACCACTGTTCACTATATGATTAAAGTGTGAAAATTAATTGCCAGAAAAAGTTTATATTAGTTCAAGTTTGCTCTGTGTGGATGTATTGTACTGTTCCAGTGATGTTCTATGACTAAACTTTGAAGGGAAAAGATATCACCTATGGGGTCAAAACCTGTTCCCCAATGGTATCTGCTGATGCCTTTGCTGGAGGCATATATACCCCTCGGGTCCCAGCAAGTTTTCACCAAGGTGGTAGGACCCAGCGATCCATTGCACCACTTTGCATACCTTGTTTATTCGTGTAGCCTGCCATCCAGATAGTAAATATGCCCTTGCTTTTTGCAATTCATCCACTGGGTTATTATGGAATCAAACTAATCAAGAGTTCTAGACTTTGACGGGTTCTTCTTATTTGTTTTCATGTTGCTGTTCTCATGATTGCTGTTTGAGATTTTTATAGACAACTATGCCTAGGGCCTTGAAGTTCTATCACACCACATATAGCCACTTATGTGTTTTCTTACTTGGCATATGTAACTCTTTAGGTATTTACAACGATTAAAGTGTGAAAATTAATTGCAAGAAAAAGTTTATATTAGTTCACGTTTGCTCTGCGTTGATGTATTGTACTGTTGCAGTGATGCTCTATGACTAAACCTTGAAGGAAAAATATATCACCTATGGGGTCAATGCCTGTTCCCCAATGGTATCTGCTGAAGCCTTTGCTGGAGGCATATATACCCCTCGGGTCCCAGCAAGTTTTCACCAAGGTGGTAGGACCCAGCGATCCATTGCACCACTTTGCATACTTTGTTTATTCGTGTGGTCTGCCATCCAGATAGTAAATATGCACTTTCTTTTTGCAATTCATCCATTGGGTTATTATGGAATCAAACTAATCAAGAGTTCTAGACTTTGACGGGTTCTTCTTATTTGCTTTCATGTTGCTTTTCACATGATTGCTGTATGAGATGTTTATAGACAACTATGCCTAGGGCCTTGAAGTTCTATCACACCGCATGTAGCCACTTATATGTTTTCTTACTTGGCATATGTAACTCTTTAGGTATTTACAACGATTAAAGTGTGAAAATTAATTGTAAGAAAAAGTTTATATTAGTTCAAGTTTGCTCTGTGTGGATGTATTGTACTGTTCCAGTGATGTTCTATGACTAAACCTTGAAGGGAAAAGATATCACCTATGGGGTCAAAGCCTGTTCCCCAATGGTATCTGCTGAAGCCTTTGCTGGAGGCATATATACCCCTCGGGTCCCAGCAAGTTTTCACGAAGGTGGTAGGACCCAGCGATCCATTTCGCCCCTTTGCATACCTTGTTTATTCGTTTAGCCTGCCATCCAGATAATAAATATGCACTTGCTTTGCAATTCATCCATTGGGTTATTATGGAATCAAACTAATCAAGAGTTCTAGACTTTGACGGGTTCTTCTTATTTGTTTTCATGTTGCTTTTCACACGATTGCTGTATGAGATTTTTATAGACAACTATAACTAGGGCCTTGAAGTTCTATCACACCACATGTAGTCACTTATATGTTTTCTTACTTGGCATATGTAACTCTTTAGGTATTTACAACATGACTGTTCACTATATGATTAAAGTGTGAAAATTAATTATAAGAAAAAGTTTATATTAGTTCAAGTTTGCTCTGTGTGGATGTATTGTTCTGTTCCAGTGATGTTCTATGACTAAACCTTGAAGGGAAAAGATATTACCTATGGGGTCAAAGACTGTTCCCCAATTGTATCTGCTGAAGCCTTTGCTGGGGGCATATATACCCCTCGGGTCCCAGCAAGTTTTCACCAAGGTGGTAGGACCCAGCGATCCATTGCACCACT
Organism: Scardinius erythrophthalmus; assembly: GCF_964197995.2. Classification (NCBI taxonomy): domain Eukaryota; kingdom Metazoa; phylum Chordata; class Actinopteri; order Cypriniformes; family Leuciscidae; genus Scardinius; species Scardinius erythrophthalmus. The sequence goes on from NC_138229.1 coordinate 36,562,182, forward strand.
TTGCATACCTTGTTTATTAAGGTAGCCTGCCATCCAGATAGTAAATATGCACTTTCTTTTTGCAATTCATCCATTGGGTTATTATGGAATCAAACTAATCAAGAGTTCTAGACTTTGACGAGTTCTTCTTATTTGCTTTCATGTTGCTTTTCACATGATTGCTGTATGAGATTTTCATAGACAACTATGCCTAGGGCCTTGAAGTTCTATCACATCACATGTAGCCACTTATATGTTTTCTTATTGGCATATGTAACTCTTTATGTATTTACAACGATTAAAGTGTGAAAATTAATTGCAAGACAAAGTTTATATTAGTTCAAGTTTGCTCTGTGTGGATGTATTGTACTGTTCCAATGATGTTCTATGACTAAACCTTGAAGGGAAAAGATATCACCTATGGGGTCAAAGCCTGTTCCCCAATGGTATCTACTGAAGCCTTTGCTGGAGGCATATATACCCCTCGGGTCCCAGCAAGTTTTCACCAAGGTGGTAGGACCCAGCGATCCATTGCATCACTTTGCATACCTTCCCAGCAAGTTTTCACCAAGGTGGTAGGACCCCGCGATCCATTGAACCACTTTGCATTCCTTGTTTATTAGTGTAGCCTGCCACCCAGATAGTAAATATGCACTTGCTTTTTGCAATTCATCCACTGGGTTATTATGGAATCAAGCTAATCAAGAGGTCTAGACTTTGACGGGTTCTTCTTATTTGTTTTCATGTTGCTGTTCTCATGATTGCTGTATGAGATTTTTATAGACAACTATGCCTAGGGCCTTGAAGTTCTATCACACCACATATAGCCACTTATATGTTTTCTTACTTGGCATATGTAACTCTTTAGGTATTTACAACAATTAAAGTGTGAAAATTAATTGCAAGAAAAAGTTTATATTAGTTCACGTTAGCTCTGCGTTGATGTATTGTACTGTTGCAGTGATGTTCTATGACTAAACCTTGAAGGGAAAAGATATCACTTATGGGGTCAAAGCCTGTTCCCCAATGGTATCTGTTGAAGCCTTTGCTGGAGGCATATATACCCCTCGGGTCCCAGCAAGTTTTCACCAAGGTGGAAGGACCCAGCGAGCCATTGCACCACTTTGCATACCTTGTTTATTAGTGTAGCCTGCCACCCAGATAGTAAATATGCACTTGCTTTTTGCAATTCATCCCATTGGGTTATTATGGAATCAAACTAATCAAGAGTTCTAGACTTTGACGGGTTCTTCTTATTTGTTTTCATGATGCTGTTCTCATGATTGCTGTTTGTGATTTTTATAGACAACTATGCCTAGGGCCTTGAAGTTCTATCACACCACATGTAGCCTCTTATATGCTTTCTTACTTGGCATATGTAAATCTTTAGGTATTTACAACGATTAAAGTGTGAAAATTAATTGCAAGAAAAAGTTTATATTAGTTCAAGTTTGCTCTGTGTGGATGTATTGTTCTGTTCCAATGATGTTCTATGACTAAACCTTGAAGGGAAAAGATATCACCTATGGGGTCAAAGCCTGTTCCCCAATGGTATCTGCTGAAGCCTTTGCTGGAGGCATATATACCCCTCGGGTCCCAGCAAGTTTTCACCAAGGTGGTAGGACCCAGCGATCCATTGCACCACTTTGCAAACTTTGTTTATTCGTGTAGTCTGCCATCCAGATAGTAAATATGCACTTTCTTTTTGCAATTCATCCATTGGGTTATTATGGAATCAAACTAATCAAGAGTTCTAGACTTTGACGAGTTCTTCTCATTTGCTTTCATGTTGCTTTTCACATGATTGCTGTATGAGATTTTTATAGACAACTATGCCTAGGGCCTTGAAGTTCTATCACACCACATGTAGCCACTTATATGTTTTCTTACTTGGCATATGTAACTCTTTAGGTATTTACAACACCACTGTTCACTATATGATTAAAGAGTGAAAATTAATTGTAAGAAAAAGTTTATATTAGTTCAAGTTTGCTCTGCGTTGATGTATTGTACTGTTGCAGTGATGTTCTATGACTAAACCTTGAAGGGAAAAGATATCACCTATGGGGTCAAAGCCTGTTCCCCAATGGTATCTGCTGAAGCCTTTGCTGGAGGCATATATACCCCTCGGGTCCCAGCAAGTTTTCACCAAGGTGGTAGGACCCAGCGATCCATTGCACCACTTTGCATACCTTGTTTATTAGTGTAGCCTGCCACCCAGATAGTAAATATGCACTTGCTTTTTGCAATTCATCCCATTGGGTTATTATGGAATCAAACTAATCAAGAGTTCTAGACTTTGACGGGTTCTTATTTGTTTTCATGTTGCTGTTCTCATGATTGCTGTTTGTGATTTTTATAGACAACTATGCCTAGGGCCTTGAAGTTCTATCACACCACATGTAGCAACTTATATGTTTTCTTACTTGGCATATGTAACTCTTTAGGTATTTACAACGATTAAAGTGTGAAAATTAATTGTAAGAATAAGTTTATATTAGTTCAAGTTTGCTCTGCGTGGATGTATTGTACTGTTCCAGTGATGTTCTATGACTAAACCTTGAAGGGAAAAGATATCACCTATGGGGTCAAAGCCTGTTCCCCAATGGTATCTGCTGAAGCCTTTGCTGGAGGCATATATACCCCTCGGGTCCCAGCAAGTTTTCACCAAGGTGGTAGGACCCTGCGATCCATTGCACCACTTTGCAAACTTTGTTTATTCGTGTAGTCTGCCATCCAGATAGTAAATATGCACTTTCTTTTTTGCAATTCATCCATTGGGTTATTATGGAATCAAACTAATCAAGAGTTCTAGACTTTGACGAGTTCTTCTTATTTGCTTTCATGTTGCTTTTCACATGATTGCTGTACGAGATTTTATAGACAACTATGCCTAGGGCCTTGAAGTTATATCACACCACATGTAGCCACTTATATGTTTTCTTACTTGGCATATGTAACTCTTTAGGTATTTACAACACCACTGTTCACTATATGATTAAAGTGTGAAAATTAATTGCCAGAAAAAGTTTATATTAGTTCAAGTTTGCTCTGTGTGGATGTATTGTACTGTTCCAGTGATGTTCTATGACTAAACTTTGAAGGGAAAAGATATCACCTATGGGGTCAAAACCTGTTCCCCAATGGTATCTGCTGATGCCTTTGCTGGAGGCATATATACCCCTCGGGTCCCAGCAAGTTTTCACCAAGGTGGTAGGACCCAGCGATCCATTGCACCACTTTGCATACCTTGTTTATTCGTGTAGCCTGCCATCCAGATAGTAAATATGCCCTTGCTTTTTGCAATTCATCCACTGGGTTATTATGGAATCAAACTAATCAAGAGTTCTAGACTTTGACGGGTTCTTCTTATTTGTTTTCATGTTGCTGTTCTCATGATTGCTGTTTGAGATTTTTATAGACAACTATGCCTAGGGCCTTGAAGTTCTATCACACCACATATAGCCACTTATGTGTTTTCTTACTTGGCATATGTAACTCTTTAGGTATTTACAACGATTAAAGTGTGAAAATTAATTGCAAGAAAAAGTTTATATTAGTTCACGTTTGCTCTGCGTTGATGTATTGTACTGTTGCAGTGATGCTCTATGACTAAACCTTGAAGGAAAAATATATCACCTATGGGGTCAATGCCTGTTCCCCAATGGTATCTGCTGAAGCCTTTGCTGGAGGCATATATACCCCTCGGGTCCCAGCAAGTTTTCACCAAGGTGGTAGGACCCAGCGATCCATTGCACCACTTTGCATACTTTGTTTATTCGTGTGGTCTGCCATCCAGATAGTAAATATGCACTTTCTTTTTGCAATTCATCCATTGGGTTATTATGGAATCAAACTAATCAAGAGTTCTAGACTTTGACGGGTTCTTCTTATTTGCTTTCATGTTGCTTTTCACATGATTGCTGTATGAGATGTTTATAGACAACTATGCCTAGGGCCTTGAAGTTCTATCACACCACATGTAGCCACTTATATGTTTTCTTACTTGGCATATGTAACTCTTTAGGTATTTACAACGATTAAAGTGTGAAAATTAATTGTAAGAAAAAGTTTATATTAGTTCAAGTTTGCTCTGTGTGGATGTATTGTACTGTTCCAGTGATGTTCTATGACTAAACCTTGAAGGGAAAAGATATCACCTATGGGGTCAAAGCCTGTTCCCCAATGGTATCTGCTGAAGCCTTTGCTGGAGGCATATATACCCCTCGGGTCCCAGCAAGTTTTCACCAAGGTGGTAGGACCCTGCGATCCATTGCACCACTTTGCAAACTTTGTTTATTCGTGTAGTCTGCCATCCAGATAGTAAATATGCACTTTCTTTTTTGCAATTCATCCATTGGGTTATTATGGAATCAAACTAATCAAGAGTTCTAGACTTTGACGAGTTCTTCTTATTTGCTTTCATGTTGCTTTTCACATGATTGCTGTACGAGATTTTATAGACAACTATGCCTAGGGCCTTGAAGTTCTATCACACCACATGTAGCCACTTATATGTTTTCTTACTTGGCATATGTAACTCTTTAGGTATTTACAACGATTAAAGTGTGAAAATTAATTGTAAGAAAAAGTTTATATTAGTTCAAGTTTGCTCTGTGTGGATGTATTGTACTGTTCCAGTGATGTTCTATGACTAAACCTTGAAGGGAAAAGATATCACCTATGGGGTCAAAGCCTGTTCCCCAATGGTATCTGCTGAAGCCTTTGCTGGAGGCATATATACCCCTCGGGTCCCAGCAAGTTTTCACCAAGGTGGTAGGACCCTGCGATCCATTGCACCACTTTGCAAACTTTGTTTATTCGTGTAGTCTGCCATCCAGATAGTAAATATGCACTTTCTTTTTGCAATTCATCCATTGGGTTATTATGGAATCAAACTAATCAAGAGTTCTAGACTTTGACGAGTTCTTCTTATTTGCTTTCATGTTGCTTTTCACATGATTGCTGTATGAGATTTTTATAGACAACTATGCCTAGGGCCTTGAAGTTCTATCACACCACATGTAGCCACTTATATTTTTTCTTACTGGGCATATGTAACTCTTTAGGTATTTACAACACCACTGTTCACTATATGATTAAAGTGTGAAAATTAATTGTAAGAAAAAGTTTATATTAGTTCAAGTTTGCTCTGCGTTGATGTATTGTACTGTTGCAGTGATGTTCTATGACTAAACCTTGAAGGGAAAAGATATCACCTATGGGGTCAAAGCCTGTTCCCCAATGGTATCTGCTGAAGCCTTTGCTGGAGGCATATATACCCCTCGGGTCCCAGCAAGTTTTCACCAAGGTGGTAGGACTCAGCGATCCATTGCACCACTTTGCAAACTTTGTTTATTCGGGTAGCCTGCCATCCAGATAGTAAATATGCACTTGCTTTTTGCAATTCATCCATTGGGTTATTATGGAATCAAACTAATCAAGAGTTCTAGACTTTGACGAGTTCTTCTTATTTGCTTTCATGTTGCTTTTCACATGATTGCTGTATGAGATTTTTATAGACAACTATGCCTAGGGCCTTGAAGTTCTATCACATCACATGTAGCCACTTATATGTTTTCTTACTTGGCATATGTAACTCTTTATGTATTTACAACGATTAAAGTGTGAAAATTAATTGCAAGAAAAAGTTTATATTAGTTCAAGTTTGCTCTGTGTGGATGTATTGTTCTGTTCCAATGATGTTCTATGACTAAACCTTGAAGGGAAAAGATATCACCTATGGGGTCAAAGCCTGTTCCCCAATGGTATCTGCTGAAGCCTTTGCTGGAGGCATATATACCCCTCGGGTCCCAGCAAGTTTTCACCAAGGTGGTAGGACCCAGCGATCCATTGCACCACTTTGCAAACTTTGTTTATTCGTGTAGTCTGCCATCCAGATAGTAACCCTCTGATGGTCTTCGTTTAGCAGTCACACTGGGGGCCTTCCCGGTCATAAATGACCGGACACCTAAAAATGAAACTTCCTCCATCCCAGTAAAAACCAATGCAATTTATTTTTGTTCTATAATATTTATTCTTTTTAATTTAGAATTTTGAGACAATTTGATTGAACTTATTAATATTTATGCAATATTTATAGTCCATTTTTTGGCATTGAAATTTTTTTTTTTTTTTTAAATTCTATGCTTTATTTTCGGGTAAAATAGAGACTAGGCTTTCAGAAAAAAAATAAAATAAAAAAAAATTCATCAATTTACTAATCATAAAATTAAATAAATCATGTTATTGCATGGGTTTACCACTAGATGCCTGTATAGCTCTAAATGGAGATGTTTGTGAATTCTAGTTGTTTTTGGACCAAATTACTTACTTTTAAGATGTGGATTGAATGTATTTTTTTAGAAATTCTCAAATAATACTTTTTGCCAAGGTTTAAAACATTTTATTAATTATTATTTTAATAATTTTAATAATTATTATATACATATATTCATTATAATTATTATGTTATGTTTTTCACTCTTGATGTTTTAGAGCTTCACCCCTTCATTGCTGAGCATTTTTTTTCTGCATCGTGGCTGATTTGTAGAGAATTTTTGTGTTTTTGTCAATTTCCCATTCATTTCCTATGGGGGTAATTTTGACCGAAGACCAAAATCATAACAAATTTTTTTACGACCACTTAGCATGCTCGGATCATGAACTCATTTTTTTTTTTGTGTGTTCACATACCTAATGCCAGAAAAGTCACCAGGTTTCGTAATATTCCGATGAAGCTGTGATTTTTAAATATTCAAAACAGATTTTTGTAATCTGAATTTATTGGTGTGAATGTGTATAAAAGTGTGTTTGTGTGTGTGTGTGTGTGGGTGGGTGTGAATTTTTTGCACTCTTGATGTTGTAGAGTGTCACCCCTTTACTGCGGTGTACTTTTTTTTAGAATCGTGGCTGATTTGTAGATTGTACAGACAAAACTTCAGAGAATTTTTGTGTTTTTGTAAATTTCCCATTCATTTCCTATGGGTCTGTCATTTTTGACCGAAGACCACGAGTGTGACTATTTTTTTTACGACCACTTAGCATGCTCGGATCATGACCTCAATTTTTTTTTGTATTCACATACCTAATCCCAGAAAAGTCACCAAGTTTCATAGCCTTCCGATGAAGCTGTGATTTTTTAAATTTCAAAACAGAAAATTATTCGGTCAGAAATGACCGAGGACCATCAGAGGGGTAAATATGCACTTTCTTTTTGCAATTCATCCATTGGGTTATTATGGAATCAAACTAATCAAGAGTTCTAGACTTTGACGAGTTCTTCTTATTTGCTTTCATGTTGCTTTTCACATGATTGCTGTATGAGATTTTTATAGACAACTATGCCTAGGGCCTTGAAGTTCTATCACACCACATGTAGCCACTTATATGCTTTCTTACTTGGCATATGTAACTCTTTAGGTATTTACAACGATTAAAGTGTGAAAATTAATTGCAAGACAAAGTTTATATTAGTTCAAGTTTTCTCTGTGTGGATGTATTGTTCTGTTCCAGTGATGCTCTATGACTAAACCTTGAAGGGAAAAGATATCACCTATGGGGTCAAAGCCTGTTCCCCAATGGTATCTGCTGAAGCCTTTGCTGGAGGCATATATACCCCTCGGGTCCCAGCAAGTTTTCACCAAGGTGGTAGGACCCAGCGATCCATTGCACCACTTTGCATACCTTGTTTATTAGGGTAGCCTGCCATCCAGATAGTAAATATGCACTTGCTTTTTGCAATTCATCCATTGGGTTATTATGGAATCAAACTAATCAAGAGTTCTAGACTTTGACGGGTTCTTCTTATTTGTTTTCATGTTGCTGTTCTCATGATTGCTGTATGAGATTTTTATAGACAACTATGCCTAGGGCCTTGAAGTTCTATCACACCGCATGTAGCCACTTATATGTTTTCTTACTTGGCATATGTAACTCTTTAGGTATTTACAACGATTAAAGTGTGAAAATTAATTGTAAGAAAAAGTTTATATTAGTTCAAGTTTGCTCTGTGTGGATGTATTGTACTGTTCCAGTGATGTTCTATGACTAAACCTTGAAGGGAAAAGATATCACCTATGGGGTCAAAGCCTGTTCCCCAATGGTATCTGCTGAAGCCTTTGCTGGAGGCATATATACCCCTCGGGTCCCAGCAAGTTTTCACGAAGGTGGTAGGACCCAGCGATCCATTTCGCCCCTTTGCATACCTTGTTTATTCGTTTAGCCTGCCATCCAGATAATAAATATGCACTTGCTTTGCAATTCATCCATTGGGTTATTATGGAATCAAACTAATCAAGAGTTCTAGACTTTGACGGGTTCTTCTTATTTGTTTTCATGTTGCTTTTCACACGATTGCTGTATGAGATTTTTATAGACAACTATAACTAGGGCCTTGAAGTTCTATCACACCACATGTAGTCACTTATATGTTTTCTTACTTGGCATATGTAACTCTTTAGGTATTTACAACATGACTGTTCACTATATGATTAAAGTGTGAAAATTAATTATAAGAAAAAGTTTATATTAGTTCAAGTTTGCTCTGTGTGGATGTATTGTTCTGTTCCAGTGATGTTCTATGACTAAACCTTGAAGGGAAAAGATATTACCTATGGGGTCAAAGACTGTTCCCCAATTGTATCTGCTGAAGCCTTTGCTGGGGGCATATATACCCCTCGGGTCCCAGCAAGTTTTCACCAAGGTGGTAGGACCCAGCGATCCATTGCACCACTTTGCATACCTTGTTTATTAAGGTAGCCTGCCATCCAGATAGTAAATATGCACTTTCTTTTTGCAATTCATCCATTGGGTTATTATGGAATCAAACTAATCAAGAGTTCTAGACTTTGACGAGTTCTTCTTATTTGCTTTCATGTTGCTTTTCACATGATTGCTGTATGAGATTTTCATAGACAACTATGCCTAGGGCCTTGAAGTTCTATCACATCACATGTAGCCACTTATATGTTTTCTTATTGGCATATGTAACTCTTTATGTATTTACAACGATTAAAGTGTGAAAATTAATTGCAAGACAAAGTTTATATTAGTTCAAGTTTGCTCTGTGTGGATGTATTGTACTGTTCCAATGATGTTCTATGACTAAACCTTGAAGGGAAAAGATATCACCTATGGGGTCAAAGCCTGTTCCCCAATGGTATCTACTGAAGCCTTTGCTGGAGGCATATATACCCCTCGGGTCCCAGCAAGTTTTCACCAAGGTGGTAGGACCCAGCGATCCATTGCATCACTTTGCATACCTTCCCAGCAAGTTTTCACCAAGGTGGTAGGACCCCGCGATCCATTGAACCACTTTGCATTCCTTGTTTATTAGTGTAGCCTGCCACCCAGATAGTAAATATGCACTTGCTTTTTGCAATTCATCCACTGGGTTATTATGGAATCAAGCTAATCAAGAGGTCTAGACTTTGACGGGTTCTTCTTATTTGTTTTCATGTTGCTGTTCTCATGATTGCTGTATGAGATTTTTATAGACAACTATGCCTAGGGCCTTGAAGTTCTATCACACCACATATAGCCACTTATATGTTTTCTTACTTGGCATATGTAACTCTTTAGGTATTTACAACAATTAAAGTGTGAAAATTAATTGCAAGAAAAAGTTTATATTAGTTCACGTTAGCTCTGCGTTGATGTATTGTACTGTTGCAGTGATGTTCTATGACTAAACCTTGAAGGGAAAAGATATCACTTATGGGGTCAAAGCCTGTTCCCCAATGGTATCTGTTGAAGCCTTTGCTGGAGGCATATATACCCCTCGGGTCCCAGCAAGTTTTCACCAAGGTGGAAGGACCCAGCGAGCCATTGCACCACTTTGCATACCTTGTTTATTAGTGTAGCCTGCCACCCAGATAGTAAATATGCACTTGCTTTTTGCAATTCATCCCATTGGGTTATTATGGAATCAAACTAATCAAGAGTTCTAGACTTTGACGGGTTCTTCTTATTTGTTTTCATGATGCTGTTCTCATGATTGCTGTTTGTGATTTTTATAGACAACTATGCCTAGGGCCTTGAAGTTCTATCACACCACATGTAGCCTCTTATATGCTTTCTTACTTGGCATATGTAAATCTTTAGGTATTTACAACGATTAAAGTGTGAAAATTAATTGCAAGAAAAAGTTTATATTAGTTCAAGTTTGCTCTGTGTGGATGTATTGTTCTGTTCCAATGATGTTCTATGACTAAACCTTGAAGGGAAAAGATATCACCTATGGGGTCAAAGCCTGTTCCCCAATGGTATCTGCTGAAGCCTTTGCTGGAGGCATATATACCCCTCGGGTCCCAGCAAGTTTTCACCAAGGTGGTAGGACCCAGCGATCCATTGCACCACTTTGCAAACTTTGTTTATTCGTGTAGTCTGCCATCCAGATAGTAAATATGCACTTTCTTTTTGCAATTCATCCATTGGGTTATTATGGAATCAAACTAATCAAGAGTTCTAGACTTTGACGAGTTCTTCTCATTTGCTTTCATGTTGCTTTTCACATGATTGCTGTATGAGATTTTTATAGACAACTATGCCTAGGGCCTTGAAGTTCTATCACACCACATGTAGCCACTTATATGTTTTCTTACTTGGCATATGTAACTCTTTAGGTATTTACAACACCACTGTTCACTATATGATTAAAGAGTGAAAATTAATTGTAAGAAAAAGTTTATATTAGTTCAAGTTTGCTCTGCGTTGATGTATTGTACTGTTGCAGTGATGTTCTATGACTAAACCTTGAAGGGAAAAGATATCACCTATGGGGTCAAAGCCTGTTCCCCAATGGTATCTGCTGAAGCCTTTGCTGGAGGCATATATACCCCTCGGGTCCCAGCAAGTTTTCACCAAGGTGGTAGGACCCAGCGATCCATTGCACCACTTTGCATACCTTGTTTATTAGTGTAGCCTGCCACCCAGATAGTAAATATGCACTTGCTTTTTGCAATTCATCCCATTGGGTTATTATGGAATCAAACTAATCAAGAGTTCTAGACTTTGACGGGTTCTTATTTGTTTTCATGTTGCTGTTCTCATGATTGCTGTTTGTGATTTTTATAGACAACTATGCCTAGGGCCTTGAAGTTCTATCACACCACATGTAGCAACTTATATGTTTTCTTACTTGGCATATGTAACTCTTTAGGTATTTACAACGATTAAAGTGTGAAAATTAATTGTAAGAATAAGTTTATATTAGTTCAAGTTTGCTCTGCGTGGATGTATTGTACTGTTCCAGTGATGTTCTATGACTAAACCTTGAAGGGAAAAGATATCACCTATGGGGTCAAAGCCTGTTCCCCAATGGTATCTGCTGAAGCCTTTGCTGGAGGCATATATACCCCTCGGGTCCCAGCAAGTTTTCACCAAGGTGGTAGGACCCTGCGATCCATTGCACCACTTTGCAAACTTTGTTTATTCGTGTAGTCTGCCATCCAGATAGTAAATATGCACTTTCTTTTTTGCAATTCATCCATTGGGTTATTATGGAATCAAACTAATCAAGAGTTCTAGACTTTGACGAGTTCTTCTTATTTGCTTTCATGTTGCTTTTCACATGATTGCTGTACGAGATTTTATAGACAACTATGCCTAGGGCCTTGAAGTTATATCACACCACATGTAGCCACTTATATGTTTTCTTACTTGGCATATGTAACTCTTTAGGTATTTACAACACCACTGTTCACTATATGATTAAAGTGTGAAAATTAATTGCCAGAAAAAGTTTATATTAGTTCAAGTTTGCTCTGTGTGGATGTATTGTACTGTTCCAGTGATGTTCTATGACTAAACTTTGAAGGGAAAAGATATCACCTATGGGGTCAAAACCTGTTCCCCAATGGTATCTGCTGATGCCTTTGCTGGAGGCATATATACCCCTCGGGTCCCAGCAAGTTTTCACCAAGGTGGTAGGACCCAGCGATCCATTGCACCACTTTGCATACCTTGTTTATTCGTGTAGCCTGCCATCCAGATAGTAAATATGCCCTTGCTTTTTGCAATTCATCCACTGGGTTATTATGGAATCAAACTAATCAAGAGTTCTAGACTTTGACGGGTTCTTCTTATTTGTTTTCATGTTGCTGTTCTCATGATTGCTGTTTGAGATTTTTATAGACAACTATGCCTAGGGCCTTGAAGTTCTATCACACCACATATAGCCACTTATGTGTTTTCTTACTTGGCATATGTAACTCTTTAGGTATTTACAACGATTAAAGTGTGAAAATTAATTGCAAGAAAAAGTTTATATTAGTTCACGTTTGCTCTGCGTTGATGTATTGTACTGTTGCAGTGATGCTCTATGACTAAACCTTGAAGGAAAAATATATCACCTATGGGGTCAATGCCTGTTCCCCAATGGTATCTGCTGAAGCCTTTGCTGGAGGCATATATACCCCTCGGGTCCCAGCAAGTTTTCACCAAGGTGGTAGGACCCAGCGATCCATTGCACCACTTTGCATACTTTGTTTATTCGTGTGGTCTGCCATCCAGATAGTAAATATGCACTTTCTTTTTGCAATTCATCCATTGGGTTATTATGGAATCAAACTAATCAAGAGTTCTAGACTTTGACGGGTTCTTCTTATTTGCTTTCATGTTGCTTTTCACATGATTGCTGTATGAGATGTTTATAGACAACTATGCCTAGGGCCTTGAAGTTCTATCACACCACATGTAGCCACTTATATGTTTTCTTACTTGGCATATGTAACTCTTTAGGTATTTACAACGATTAAAGTGTGAAAATTAATTGTAAGAAAAAGTTTATATTAGTTCAAGTTTGCTCTGTGTGGATGTATTGTACTGTTCCAGTGATGTTCTATGACTAAACCTTGAAGGGAAAAGATATCACCTATGGGGTCAAAGCCTGTTCCCCAATGGTATCTGCTGAAGCCTTTGCTGGAGGCATATATACCCCTCGGGTCCCAGCAAGTTTTCACCAAGGTGGTAGGACCCTGCGATCCATTGCACCACTTTGCAAACTTTGTTTATTCGTGTAGTCTGCCATCCAGATAGTAAATATGCACTTTCTTTTTGCAATTCATCCATTGGGTTATTATGGAATCAAACTAATCAAGAGTTCTAGACTTTGACGAGTTCTTCTTATTTGCTTTCATGTTGCTTTTTACATGATTGCTGTATGAGATTTTTATAGACAACTATGCCTAGGGCCTTGAAGTTCTATCACACCACATGTAGCCACTTATATTTTTTCTTACTGGGCATATGTAACTCTTTAGGTATTTACAACACCACTGTTCACTATATGATTAAAGTGTGAAAATTAATTGTAAGAAAAAGTTTATATTAGTTCAAGTTTGCTCTGCGTTGATGTATTGTACTGTTGCAGTGATGTTCTATGACTAAACCTTGAAGGGAAAAGATATCACCTATGGGGTCAAAGCCTGTTCCCCAATGGTATCTGCTGAAGCCTTTGCTGGAGGCATATATACCCCTCGGGTCCCAGCAAGTTTTCACCAAGGTGGTAGGACCCAGCGATCCATTGCACCACTTTGCAAACTTTGTTTATTCGGGTAGCCTGCCATCCAGATAGTAAATATGCACTTGCTTTTTGCAATTCATCCATTGGGTTATTATGGAATCAAACTAATCAAGAGTTCTAGACTTTGACGAGTTCTTCTTATTTGCTTTCATGTTGCTTTTCACATGATTGCTGTATGAGATTTTTATAGACAACTATGCCTAGGGCCTTGAAGTTCTATCACATCACATGTAGCCACTTATATGTTTTCTTACTTGGCATATGTAACTCTTTATGTATTTACAACGATTAAAGTGTGAAAATTAATTGCAAGAAAAAGTTTATATTAGTTCAAGTTTGCTCTGTGTGGATGTATTGTTCTGTTCCAATGATGTTCTATGACTAAACCTTGAAGGGAAAAGATATCACCTATGGGGTCAAAGCCTGTTCCCCAATGGTATCTGCTGAAGCCTTTGCTGGAGGCATATATACCCCTCGGGTCCCAGCAAGTTTTCACCAAGGTGGTAGGACCCAGCGATCCATTGCACCACTTTGCAAACTTTGTTTATTCGTGTAGTCTGCCATCCAGATAGTAACCCTCTGATGGTCTTCGTTTAGCAGTCACACTGGGGGCCTTCCCGGTCATAAATGACCGGACACCTAAAAATGAAACTTCCTCCATCCCAGTAAAAACCAATGCAATTTATTTTTGTTCTATAATATTTATTCTTTTTAATTTAGAATTTTGAGACAATTTGATTGAACTTATTAATATTTATGCAATATTTATAGTCCATTTTTTGGCATTGAAATTTTTTTTTTTTTTTTTTTTTTTTTTTTTTTAAATTCTATGCTTTATTTTCGGGTAAAATAGAGACTAGGCTTTCAGAAAAAAAATAAAATAAAAAAAAATTCATCAATTTACTAATCATAAAATTAAATAAATCATGTTATTGCATGGGTTTACCACTAGATGCCTGTATAGCTCTAAATGGAGATGTTTGTGAATTCTAGTTGTTTTTGGACCAAATTACTTACTTTTAAGATGTGGATTGAATGTATTTTTTTAGAAATTCTCAAATAATACTTTTTGCCAAGGTTTAAAACATTTTATTAATTATTATTTTAATAATTTTAATAATTATTATATACATATATTAATTATAATTATTATGTTATGTTTTTCACTCTTGATGTTTTAGAGCTTCACCCCTTCATTACTGAGCATTTTTTTTCTGCATCGTGGCTGATTTGTAGAGAATTTTTGTGTTTTTGTCAATTTCCCATTCATTTCCTATGGGGGTAATTTTGACCGAAGACCAAAATCATAACAAATTTTTTTACGACCACTTAGCATGCTCGGATCATGAACTCATTTTTTTTTTGTGTGTTCACATACCTAATGCCAGAAAAGTCACCAGGTTTCGTAATATTCCGATGAAGCTGTGATTTTTAAATATTCAAAACAGATTTTTGTAATCTGAATTTATTGGTGTGTATGTGTATAAAAGTGTGTTTGTGTGTGTGTGTGTGTGGGTGGGTGTGAATTTTTTGCACTCTTGATGTTGTAGAGTGTCACCCCTTTACTGCGGTGTACTTTTTTTTAGAATCGTGGCTGATTTGTAGATTGTACAGACAAAACTTCAGAGAATTTTTGTGTTTTTGTAAATTTCCCATTCATTTCCTATGGGTCTGTCATTTTTGACCGAAGACCACGAGTGTGACTATTTTTTTTACGACCACTTAGCATGCTCGGATCATGACCTCAATTTTTTTTTGTATTCACATACCTAATCCCAGAAAAGTCACCAAGTTTCATAGCCTTCCGATGAAGCTGTGATTTTTTAAATTTCAAAACAGAAAATTATTCGGTCAGAAATGACCGAGGACCATCAGAGGGGTAAATATGCACTTTCTTTTTGCAATTCATCCATTGGGTTATTATGGAATCAAACTAATCAAGAGTTCTAGACTTTGACGAGTTCTTCTTATTTGCTTTCATGTTGCTTTTCACATGATTGCTGTATGAGATTTTTATAGACAACTATGCCTAGGGCCTTGAAGTTCTATCACACCACATGTAGCCACTTATATGCTTTCTTACTTGGCATATGTAACTCTTTAGGTATTTACAACGATTAAAGTGTGAAAATTAATTGCAAGACAAAGTTTATATTAGTTCAAGTTTTCTCTGTGTGGATGTATTGTTCTGTTCCAGTGATGCTCTATGACTAAACCTTGAAGGGAAAAGATATCACCTATGGGGTCAAAGCCTGTTCCCCAATGGTATCTGCTGAAGCCTTTGCTGGAGGCATATATACCCCTCGGGTCCCAGCAAGTTTTCACCAAGGTGGTAGGACCCAGCGATCCATTGCACCACTTTGCATACCTTGTTTATTAGGGTAGCCTGCCATCCAGATAGTAAATATGCACTTGCTTTTTGCAATTCATCCATTGGGTTATTATGGAATCAAACTAATCAAGAGTTCTAGACTTTGACGGGTTCTTCTTATTTGTTTTCATGTTGCTGTTCTCATGATTGCTGTATGAGATTTTTATAGACAACTATGCCTAGGGCCTTGAAGTTCTATCACACCGCATGTAGCCACTTATATGTTTTCTTACTTGGCATATGTAACTCTTTAGGTATTTACAACGATTAAAGTGTGAAAATTAATTGTAAGAAAAAGTTTATATTAGTTCAAGTTTGCTCTGTGTGGATGTATTGTACTGTTCCAGTGATGTTCTATGACTAAACCTTGAAGGGAAAAGATATCACCTATGGGGTCAAAGCCTGTTCCCCAATGGTATCTGCTGAAGCCTTTGCTGGAGGCATATATACCCCTCGGGTCCCAGCAAGTTTTCACGAAGGTGGTAGGACCCAGCGATCCATTTCGCCCCTTTGCATACCTTGTTTATTCGTTTAGCCTGCCATCCAGATAATAAATATGCACTTGCTTTGCAATTCATCCATTGGGTTATTATGGAATCAAACTAATCAAGAGTTCTAGACTTTGACGGGTTCTTCTTATTTGTTTTCATGTTGCTTTTCACACGATTGCTGTATGAGATTTTTATAGACAACTATAACTAGGGCCTTGAAGTTCTATCACACCACATGTAGTCACTTATATGTTTTCTTACTTGGCATATGTAACTCTTTAGGTATTTACAACACGACTGTTCACTATATGATTAAAGTGTGAAAATTAATTGTAAGAAAAAGTTTATATTAGTTCAAGTTTGCTCTGTGTGGATGTATTGTTCTGTTCCAGTGATGTTCTATGACTAAACCTTGAAGGGAAAAGATATTACCTATGGGGTCAAAGACTGTTCCCCAATTGTATCTGCTGAAGCCTTTGCTGGGGGCATATATACCCCTCGGGTCCCAGCAAGTTTTCACCAAGGTGGTAGGACCCAGCGATCCATTGCACCACTTTGCATACCTTGTTTATTAGGGTAGCCTGCCATCCAGATAGTAAATATGCACTTTCTTTTTGCAATTCATCCATTGGGTTATTATGGAATCAAACTAATCAAGAGTTCTAGACTTTGACGAGTTCTTCTTATTTGCTTTCATGTTGCTTTTCACATGATTGCTGTATGAGATTTTCATAGACAACTATGCCTAGGGCCTTGAAGTTCTATCACATCACATGTAGCCACTTATATGTTTTCTTATTGGCATATGTAACTCTTTATGTATTTACAACGATTAAAGTGTGAAAATTAATTGCAAGACAAAGTTTATATTAGTTCAAGTTTGCTCTGTGTGGATGTATTGTACTGTTCCAATGATGTTCTATGACTAAACCTTGAAGGGAAAAGATATCACCTATGGGGTCAAAGCCTGTTCCCCAATGGTATCTACTGAAGCCTTTGCTGGAGGCATATATACCCCTCGGGTCCCAGCAAGTTTTCACCAAGGTGGTAGGACCCAGCGATCCATTGCATCACTTTGCATACCTTCCCAGCAAGTTTTCACCAAGGTGGTAGGACCCCGCGATCCATTGAACCACTTTGCATTCCTTGTTTATTAGTGTAGCCTGCCACCCAGATAGTAAATATGCACTTGCTTTTTGCAATTCATCCACTGGGTTATTATGGAATCAAGCTAATCAAGAGGTCTAGACTTTGACGGGTTCTTCTTATTTGTTTTCATGTTGCTGTTCTCATGATTGCTGTATGAGATTTTTATAGACAACTATGCCTAGGGCCTTGAAGTTCTATCACACCACATATAGCCACTTATATGTTTTCTTACTTGGCATATGTAACTCTTTAGGTATTTACAACAATTAAAGTGTGAAAATTAATTGCAAGAAAAAGTTTATATTAGTTCACGTTAGCTCTGCGTTGATGTATTGTACTGTTGCAGTGATGTTCTATGACTAAACCTTGAAGGGAAAAGATATCACTTATGGGGTCAAAGCCTGTTCCCCAATGGTATCTGTTGAAGCCTTTGCTGGAGGCATATATACCCCTCGGGTCCCAGCAAGTTTTCACCAAGGTGGAAGGACCCAGCGAGCCATTGCACCACTTTGCATACCTTGTTTATTAGTGTAGCCTGCCACCCAGATAGTAAATATGCACTTGCTTTTTGCAATTCATCCCATTGGGTTATTATGGAATCAAACTAATCAAGAGTTCTAGACTTTGACGGGTTCTTCTTATTTGTTTTCATGATGCTGTTCTCATGATTGCTGTTTGTGATTTTTATAGACAACTATGCCTAGGGCCTTGAAGTTCTATCACACCACATGTAGCCTCTTATATGCTTTCTTACTTGGCATATGTAAATCTTTAGGTATTTACAACGATTAAAGTGTGAAAATTAATTGCAAGAAAAAGTTTATATTAGTTCAAGTTTGCTCTGTGTGGATGTATTGTTCTGTTCCAATGATGTTCTATGACTAAACCTTGAAGGGAAAAGATATCACCTATGGGGTCAAAGCCTGTTCCCCAATGGTATCTGCTGAAGCCTTTGCTGGAGGCATATATACCCCTCGGGTCCCAGCAAGTTTTCACCAAGGTGGTAGGACCCAGCGATCCATTGCACCACTTTGCAAACTTTGTTTATTCGTGTAGTCTGCCATCCAGATAGTAAATATGCACTTTCTTTTTGCAATTCATCCATTGGGTTATTATGGAATCAAACTAATCAAGAGTTCTAGACTTTGACGAGTTCTTCTCATTTGCTTTCATGTTGCTTTTCACATGATTGCTGTATGAGATTTTTATAGACAACTATGCCTAGGGCCTTGAAGTTCTATCACACCACATGTAGCCACTTATATGTTTTCTTACTTGGCATATGTAACTCTTTAGGTATTTACAACACCACTGTTCACTATATGATTAAAGAGTGAAAATTAATTGTAAGAAAAAGTTTATATTAGTTCAAGTTTGCTCTGCGTTGATGTATTGTACTGTTGCAGTGATGTTCTATGACTAAACCTTGAAGGGAAAAGATATCACCTATGGGGTCAAAGCCTGTTCCCCAATGGTATCTGCTGAAGCCTTTGCTGGAGGCATATATACCCCTCGGGTCCCAGCAAGTTTTCACCAAGGTGGTAGGACCCAGCGATCCATTGCACCACTTTGCATACCTTGTTTATTAGTGTAGCCTGCCACCCAGATAGTAAATATGCACTTGCTTTTTGCAATTCATCCCATTGGGTTATTATGGAATCAAACTAATCAAGAGTTCTAGACTTTGACGGGTTCTTATTTGTTTTCATGTTGCTGTTCTCATGATTGCTGTTTGTGATTTTTATAGACAACTATGCCTAGGGCCTTGAAGTTCTATCACACCACATGTAGCAACTTATATGTTTTCTTACTTGGCATATGTAACTCTTTAGGTATTTACAACGATTAAAGTGTGAAAATTAATTGTAAGAATAAGTTTATATTAGTTCAAGTTTGCTCTGCGTGGATGTATTGTACTGTTCCAGTGATGTTCTATGACTAAACCTTGAAGGGAAAAGATATCACCTATGGGGTCAAAGCCTGTTCCCCAATGGTATCTGCTGAAGCCTTTGCTGGAGGCATATATACCCCTCGGGTCCCAGCAAGTTTTCACCAAGGTGGTAGGACCCTGCGATCCATTGCACCACTTTGCAAACTTTGTTTATTCGTGTAGTCTGCCATCCAGATAGTAAATATGCACTTTCTTTTTTGCAATTCATCCATTGGGTTATTATGGAATCAAACTAATCAAGAGTTCTAGACTTTGACGAGTTCTTCTTATTTGCTTTCATGTTGCTTTTCACATGATTGCTGTACGAGATTTTATAGACAACTATGCCTAGGGCCTTGAAGTTATATCACACCACATGTAGCCACTTATATGTTTTCTTACTTGGCATATGTAACTCTTTAGGTATTTACAACACCACTGTTCACTATATGATTAAAGTGTGAAAATTAATTGCCAGAAAAAGTTTATATTAGTTCAAGTTTGCTCTGTGTGGATGTATTGTACTGTTCCAGTGATGTTCTATGACTAAACTTTGAAGGGAAAAGATATCACCTATGGGGTCAAAACCTGTTCCCCAATGGTATCTGCTGATGCCTTTGCTGGAGGCATATATACCCCTCGGGTCCCAGCAAGTTTTCACCAAGGTGGTAGGACCCAGCGATCCATTGCACCACTTTGCATACCTTGTTTATTCGTGTAGCCTGCCATCCAGATAGTAAATATGCCCTTGCTTTTTGCAATTCATCCACTGGGTTATTATGGAATCAAACTAATCAAGAGTTCTAGACTTTGACGGGTTCTTCTTATTTGTTTTCATGTTGCTGTTCTCATGATTGCTGTTTGAGATTTTTATAGACAACTATGCCTAGGGCCTTGAAGTTCTATCACACCACATATAGCCACTTATGTGTTTTCTTACTTGGCATATGTAACTCTTTAGGTATTTACAACGATTAAAGTGTGAAAATTAATTGCAAGAAAAAGTTTATATTAGTTCACGTTTGCTCTGCGTTGATGTATTGTACTGTTGCAGTGATGCTCTATGACTAAACCTTGAAGGAAAAATATATCACCTATGGGGTCAATGCCTGTTCCCCAATGGTATCTGCTGAAGCCTTTGCTGGAGGCATATATACCCCTCGGGTCCCAGCAAGTTTTCACCAAGGTGGTAGGACCCAGCGATCCATTGCACCACTTTGCATACTTTGTTTATTCGTGTGGTCTGCCATCCAGATAGTAAATATGCACTTTCTTTTTGCAATTCATCTATTGGGTTATTATGGAATCAAACTAATCAAGAGTTCTAGACTTTGACGGGTTCTTCTTATTTGCTTTCATGTTGCTTTTCACATGATTGCTGTATGAGATGTTTATAGACAACTATGCCTAGGGCCTTGAAGTTCTATCACACCACATGTAGCCACTTATATGTTTTCTTACTTGGCATATGTAACTCTTTAGGTATTTACAACGATTAAAGTGTGAAAATTAATTGTAAGAAAAAGTTTATATTAGTTCAAGTTTGCTCTGTGTGGATGTATTGTACTGTTCCAGTGATGTTCTATGACTAAACCTTGAAGGGAAAAGATATCACCTATGGGGTCAAAGCCTGTTCCCCAATGGTATCTGCTGAAGCCTTTGCTGGAGGCATATATACCCCTCGGGTCCCAGCAAGTTTTCACCAAGGTGGTAGGACCCTGCGATCCATTGCACCACTTTGCAAACTTTGTTTATTCGTGTAGTCTGCCATCCAGATAGTAAATATGCACTTTCTTTTTGCAATTCATCCATTGGGTTATTATGGAATCAAACTAATCAAGAGTTCTAGACTTTGACGAGTTCTTCTTATTTGCTTTCATGTTGCTTTTCACATGATTGCTGTATGAGATTTTTATAGACAACTATGCCTAGGGCCTTGAAGTTCTATCACACCACATGTAGCCACTTATATTTTTTCTTACTGGGCATATGTAACTCTTTAGGTATTTACAACACCACTGTTCACTATATGATTAAAGTGTGAAAATTAATTGTAAGAAAAAGTTTATATTAGTTCAAGTTTGCTCTGCGTTGATGTATTGTACTGTTGCAGTGATGTTCTATGACTAAACCTTGAAGGGAAAAGATATCACCTATGGGGTCAAAGCCTGTTCCCCAATGGTATCTGCTGAAGCCTTTGCTGGAGGCATATATACCCCTCGGGTCCCAGCAAGTTTTCACCAAGGTGGTAGGACCCAGCGATCCATTGCACCACTTTGCAAACTTTGTTTATTCGGGTAGCCTGCCATCCAGATAGTAAATATGCACTTGCTTTTTGCAATTCATCCATTGGGTTATTATGGAATCAAACTAATCAAGAGTTCTAGACTTTGACGAGTTCTTCTTATTTGCTTTCATGTTGCTTTTCACATGATTGCTGTATGAGATTTTTATAGACAACTATGCCTAGGGCCTTGAAGTTCTATCACATCACATGTAGCCACTTATATGTTTTCTTACTTGGCATATGTAACTCTTTATGTATTTACAACGATTAAAGTGTGAAAATTAATTGCAAGAAAAAGTTTATATTAGTTCAAGTTTGCTCTGTGTGGATGTATTGTTCTGTTCCAATGATGTTCTATGACTAAACCTTGAAGGGAAAAGATATCACCTATGGGGTCAAAGCCTGTTCCCCAATGGTATCTGCTGAAGCCTTTGCTGGAGGCATATATACCCCTCGGGTCCCAGCAAGTTTTCACCAAGGTGGTAGGACCCAGCGATCCATTGCACCACTTTGCAAACTTTGTTTATTCGTGTAGTCTGCCATCCAGATAGTAACCCTCTGATGGTCTTCGTTTAGCAGTCACACTGGGGGCCTTCCCGGTCATAAATGACCGG
The DNA here is from genome assembly GCF_964197995.2 of Scardinius erythrophthalmus. Lineage (NCBI taxonomy): Eukaryota > Metazoa > Chordata > Actinopteri > Cypriniformes > Leuciscidae > Scardinius > Scardinius erythrophthalmus. Next base: position 36,584,528 of record NC_138229.1, read on the forward strand.
ACACCTAAAAATGAAACTTCCTCCATCCCAGTAAAAACCAATGCAATTTATTTTTGTTCTATAATATTTATTCTTTTTAATTTAGAATTTTGAGACAATTTGATTGAACTTATTAATATTTATGCAATATTTATAGTCCATTTTTTGGCATTGAAATTTTTTTTTTTTAAATTCTATGCTTTATTTTCGGGTAAAATAGAGACTAGGCTTTCAGAAAAAAAATAAAATAAAAAAAAATTCATCAATTTACTAATCATAAAATTAAATAAATCATGTTATTGCATGGGTTTACCACTAGATGCCTGTATAGCTCTAAATGGAGATGTTTGTGAATTCTAGTTGTTTTTGGACCAAATTACTTACTTTTAAGATGTGGATTGAATGTATTTTTTTAGAAATTCTCAATTAATACTTTTTGCCAAGGTTTAAAACATTTTATTAATTATTATTTTAATAATTTTAATAATTATTATATACATATATTAATTATAATTATTATGTTATGTTTTTCACTCTTGATGTTTTAGAGCTTCACCCCTTCATTGCTGAGCATTTTTTTTCTGCATCGTGGCTGATTTGTAGAGAATTTTTGTGTTTTTGTCAATTTCCCATTCATTTCCTATGGGGGTAATTTTGACCGAAGACCAAAATCATAACAAATTTTTTTACGACCACTTAGCATGCTCGGATCATGAACTCATTTTTTTTTTGTGTGTTCACATACCTAATGCCAGAAAAGTCACCAGGTTTCGTAATATTCCGATGAAGCTGTGATTTTTAAATATTCAAAACAGATTTTTGTAATCTGAATTTATTGGTGTGTATGTGTATAAAAGTGTGTTTGTGTGTGTGTGTGTGTGGGTGGGTGTGAATTTTTTGCACTCTTGATGTTGTAGAGTGTCACCCCTTTACTGCGGTGTACTTTTTTTTAGAATCGTGGCTGATTTGTAGATTGTACAGACAAAACTTCAGAGAATTTTTGTGTTTTTGTAAATTTCCCATTCATTTCCTATGGGTCTGTCATTTTTGACCGAAGACCACGAGTGTGACTATTTTTTTTACGACCACTTAGCATGCTCGGATCATGACCTCAATTTTTTTTTGTATTCACATACCTAATCCCAGAAAAGTCACCAAGTTTCATAGCCTTCCGATGAAGCTGTGATTTTTTAAATTTCAAAACAGAAAATTATTCGGTCAGAAATGACCGAGGACCATCAGAGGGGTAAATATGCACTTTCTTTTTGCAATTCATCCATTGGGTTATTATGGAATCAAACTAATCAAGAGTTCTAGACTTTGACGAGTTCTTCTTATTTGCTTTCATGTTGCTTTTCACATGATTGCTGTATGAGATTTTTATAGACAACTATGCCTAGGGCCTTGAAGTTCTATCACACCACATGTAGCCACTTATATGCTTTCTTACTTGGCATATGTAACTCTTTAGGTATTTACAACGATTAAAGTGTGAAAATTAATTGCAAGACAAAGTTTATATTAGTTCAAGTTTTCTCTGTGTGGATGTATTGTTCTGTTCCAGTGATGCTCTATGACTAAACCTTGAAGGGAAAAGATATCACCTATGGGGTCAAAGCCTGTTCCCCAATGGTATCTGCTGAAGCCTTTGCTGGAGGCATATATACCCCTCGGGTCCCAGCAAGTTTTCACCAAGGTGGTAGGACCCAGCGATCCATTGCACCACTTTGCATACCTTGTTTATTAGGGTAGCCTGCCATCCAGATAGTAAATATGCACTTGCTTTTTGCAATTCATCCATTGGGTTATTATGGAATCAAACTAATCAAGAGTTCTAGACTTTGACGGGTTCTTCTTATTTGTTTTCATGTTGCTGTTCTCATGATTGCTGTATGAGATTTTTATAGACAACTATGCCTAGGGCCTTGAAGTTCTATCACACCGCATGTAGCCACTTATATGTTTTCTTACTTGGCATATGTAACTCTTTAGGTATTTACAACGATTAAAGTGTGAAAATTAATTGTAAGAAAAAGTTTATATTAGTTCAAGTTTGCTCTGTGTGGATGTATTGTACTGTTCCAGTGATGTTCTATGACTAAACCTTGAAGGGAAAAGATATCACCTATGGGGTCAAAGCCTGTTCCCCAATGGTATCTGCTGAAGCCTTTGCTGGAGGCATATATACCCCTCGGGTCCCAGCAAGTTTTCACGAAGGTGGTAGGACCCAGCGATCCATTTCGCCCCTTTGCATACCTTGTTTATTCGTTTAGCCTGCCATCCAGATAATAAATATGCACTTGCTTTGCAATTCATCCATTGGGTTATTATGGAATCAAACTAATCAAGAGTTCTAGACTTTGACGGGTTCTTCTTATTTGTTTTCATGTTGCTTTTCACACGATTGCTGTATGAGATTTTTATAGACAACTATAACTAGGGCCTTGAAGTTCTATCACACCACATGTAGTCACTTATATGTTTTCTTACTTGGCATATGTAACTCTTTAGGTATTTACAACACGACTGTTCACTATATGATTAAAGTGTGAAAATTAATTGTAAGAAAAAGTTTATATTAGTTCACGTTTGCTCTGTGTGGATGTATTGTTCTGTTCCAGTGATGTTCTATGACTAAACCTTGAAGGGAAAAGATATTACCTATGGGGTCAAAGACTGTTCCCCAATTGTATCTGCTGAAGCCTTTGCTGGGGGCATATATACCCCTCGGGTCCCAGCAAGTTTTCACCAAGGTGGTAGGACCCAGCGATCCATTGCACCACTTTGCATACCTTGTTTATTAGGGTAGCCTGCCATCCAGATAGTAAATATGCACTTTCTTTTTGCAATTCATCCATTGGGTTATTATGGAATCAAACTAATCAAGAGTTCTAGACTTTGACGAGTTCTTCTTATTTGCTTTCATGTTGCTTTTCACATGATTGCTGTATGAGATTTTCATAGACAACTATGCCTAGGGCCTTGAAGTTCTATCACATCACATGTAGCCACTTATATGTTTTCTTATTGGCATATGTAACTCTTTATGTATTTACAACGATTAAAGTGTGAAAATTAATTGCAAGACAAAGTTTATATTAGTTCAAGTTTGCTCTGTGTGGATGTATTGTACTGTTCCAATGATGTTCTATGACTAAACCTTTAAGGGAAAAGATATCACCTATGGGGTCAAAGCCTGTTCCCCAATGGTATCTACTGAAGCCTTTGTTGGAGGCATATATACCCCTCGGGTCCCAGCAAGTTTTCACCAAGGTGGTAGGACCCAGCGATCCATTGCATCACTTTGCATACCTTCCCAGCAAGTTTTCACCAAGGTGGTAGGACCCCGCGATCCATTGAACCACTTTGCATTCCTTGTTTATTAGTGTAGCCTGCCACCCAGATAGTAAATATGCACTTGCTTTTTGCAATTCATCCACTGGGTTATTATGGAATCAAGCTAATCAAGAGGTCTAGACTTTGACGGGTTCTTCTTATTTGTTTTCATGTTGCTGTTCTCATGATTGCTGTATGAGATTTTTATAGACAACTATGCCTAGGGCCTTGAAGTTCTATCACACCACATATAGCCACTTATATGTTTTCTTACTTGGCATATGTAACTCTTTAGGTATTTACAACAATTAAAGTGTGAAAATTAATTGCAAGAAAAAGTTTATATTAGTTCACGTTAGCTCTGCGTTGATGTATTGTACTGTTGCAGTGATGTTCTATGACTAAACCTTGAAGGGAAAAGATATCACTTATGGGGTCAAAGCCTGTTCCCCAATGGTATCTGTTGAAGCCTTTGCTGGAGGCATATATACCCCTCGGGTCCCAGCAAGTTTTCACCAAGGTGGAAGGACCCAGCGAGCCATTGCACCACTTTGCATACCTTGTTTATTAGTGTAGCCTGCCACCCAGATAGTAAATATGCACTTGCTTTTTGCAATTCATCCCATTGGGTTATTATGGAATCAAACTAATCAAGAGTTCTAGACTTTGACGGGTTCTTCTTATTTGTTTTCATGATGCTGTTCTCATGATTGCTGTTTGTGATTTTTATAGACAACTATGCCTAGGGCCTTGAAGTTCTATCACACCACATGTAGCCTCTTATATGCTTTCTTACTTGGCATATGTAAATCTTTAGGTATTTACAACGATTAAAGTGTGAAAATTAATTGCAAGAAAAAGTTTATATTAGTTCAAGTTTGCTCTGTGTGGATGTATTGTTCTGTTCCAATGATGTTCTATGACTAAACCTTGAAGGGAAAAGATATCACCTATGGGGTCAAAGCCTGTTCCCCAATGGTATCTGCTGAAGCCTTTGCTGGAGGCATATATACCCCTCGGGTCCCAGCAAGTTTTCACCAAGGTGGTAGGACCCAGCGATCCATTGCACCACTTTGCAAACTTTGTTTATTCGTGTAGTCTGCCATCCAGATAGTAAATATGCACTTTCTTTTTGCAATTCATCCATTGGGTTATTATGGAATCAAACTAATCAAGAGTTCTAGACTTTGACGAGTTCTTCTCATTTGCTTTCATGTTGCTTTTCACATGATTGCTGTATGAGATTTTTATAGACAACTATGCCTAGGGCCTTGAAGTTCTATCACACCACATGTAGCCACTTATATGTTTTCTTACTTGGCATATGTAACTCTTTAGGTATTTACAACACCACTGTTCACTATATGATTAAAGAGTGAAAATTAATTGTAAGAAAAAGTTTATATTAGTTCAAGTTTGCTCTGCGTTGATGTATTGTACTGTTGCAGTGATGTTCTATGACTAAACCTTGAAGGGAAAAGATATCACCTATGGGGTCAAAGCCTGTTCCCCAATGGTATCTGCTGAAGCCTTTGCTGGAGGCATATATACCCCTCGGGTCCCAGCAAGTTTTCACCAAGGTGGTAGGACCCAGCGATCCATTGCACCACTTTGCATACCTTGTTTATTAGTGTAGCCTGCCACCCAGATAGTAAATATGCACTTGCTTTTTGCAATTCATCCCATTGGGTTATTATGGAATCAAACTAATCAAGAGTTCTAGACTTTGACGGGTTCTTATTTGTTTTCATGTTGCTGTTCTCATGATTGCTGTTTGTGATTTTTATAGACAACTATGCCTAGGGCCTTGAAGTTCTATCACACCACATGTAGCAACTTATATGTTTTCTTACTTGGCATATGTAACTCTTTAGGTATTTACAACGATTAAAGTGTGAAAATTAATTGTAAGAATAAGTTTATATTAGTTCAAGTTTGCTCTGCGTGGATGTATTGTACTGTTCCAGTGATGTTCTATGACTAAACCTTGAAGGGAAAAGATATCACCTATGGGGTCAAAGCCTGTTCCCCAATGGTATCTGCTGAAGCCTTTGCTGGAGGCATATATACCCCTCGGGTCCCAGCAAGTTTTCACCAAGGTGGTAGGACCCTGCGATCCATTGCACCACTTTGCAAACTTTGTTTATTCGTGTAGTCTGCCATCCAGATAGTAAATATGCACTTTCTTTTTTGCAATTCATCCATTGGGTTATTATGGAATCAAACTAATCAAGAGTTCTAGACTTTGACGAGTTCTTCTTATTTGCTTTCATGTTGCTTTTCACATGATTGCTGTACGAGATTTTATAGACAACTATGCCTAGGGCCTTGAAGTTATATCACACCACATGTAGCCACTTATATGTTTTCTTACTTGGCATATGTAACTCTTTATGGATTTAAAACACCACTGTTCACTATATGATTAAAGTGTGAAAATTAATTGCCAGAAAAAGTTTATATTAGTTCAAGTTTGCTCTGTGTGGATGTATTGTACTGTTCCAGTGATGTTCTATGACTAAACTTTGAAGGGAAAAGATATCACCTATGGGGTCAAAACCTGTTCCCCAATGGTATCTGCTGATGCCTTTGCTGGAGGCATATATACCCCTCGGGTCCCAGCAAGTTTTCACCAAGGTGGTAGGACCCAGCGATCCATTGCACCACTTTGCATACCTTGTTTATTTGTGTAGCCTGCCATCCAGATAGTAAATATGCCCTTGCTTTTTGCAATTCATCCACTGGGTTATTATGGAATCAAACTAATCAAGAGTTCTAGACTTTGACGGGTTCTTCTTATTTGTTTTCATGTTGCTGTTCTCATGATTGCTGTTTGAGATTTTTATAGACAACTATGCCTAGGGCCTTGAAGTTCTATCACACCACATATAGCCACTTATGTGTTTTCTTACTTGGCATATGTAACTCTTTAGGTATTTACAACGATTAAAGTGTGAAAATTAATTGCAAGAAAAAGTTTATATTAGTTCACGTTTGCTCTGCGTTGATGTATTGTACTGTTGCAGTGATGCTCTATGACTAAACCTTGAAGGAAAAATATATCACCTATGGGGTCAATGCCTGTTCCCCAATGGTATCTGCTGAAGCCTTTGCTGGAGGCATATATACCCCTCGGGTCCCAGCAAGTTTTCACCAAGGTGGTAGGACCCAGCGATCCATTGCACCACTTTGCATACTTTGTTTATTCGTGTGGTCTGCCATCCAGATAGTAAATATGCACTTTCTTTTTGCAATTCATCCATTGGGTTATTATGGAATCAAACTAATCAAGAGTTCTAGACTTTGACGGGTTCTTCTTATTTGCTTTCATGTTGCTTTTCACATGATTGCTGTATGAGATGTTTATAGACAACTATGCCTAGGGCCTTGAAGTTCTATCACACCACATGTAGCCACTTATATGTTTTCTTACTTGGCATATGTAACTCTTTAGGTATTTACAACGATTAAAGTGTGAAAATTAATTGTAAGAAAAAGTTTATATTAGTTCAAGTTTGCTCTGTGTGGATGTATTGTACTGTTCCAGTGATGTTCTATGACTAAACCTTGAAGGGAAAAGATATCACCTATGGGGTCAAAGCCTGTTCCCCAATGGTATCTGCTGAAGCCTTTGCTGGAGGCATATATACCCCTCGGGTCCCAGCAAGTTTTCACCAAGGTGGTAGGACCCTGCGATCCATTGCACCACTTTGCAAACTTTGTTTATTCGTGTAGTCTGCCATCCAGATAGTAAATATGCACTTTCTTTTTGCAATTCATCCATTGGGTTATTATGGAATCAAACTAATCAAGAGTTCTAGACTTTGACGAGTTCTTCTTATTTGCTTTCATGTTGCTTTTCACATGATTGCTGTATGAGATTTTTATAGACAACTATGCCTAGGGCCTTGAAGTTCTATCACACCACATGTAGCCACTTATATTTTTTCTTACTGGGCATATGTAACTCTTTAGGTATTTACAACACCACTGTTCACTATATGATTAAAGTGTGAAAATTAATTGTAAGAAAAAGTTTATATTAGTTCAAGTTTGCTCTGCGTTGATGTATTGTACTGTTGCAGTGATGTTCTATGACTAAACCTTGAAGGGAAAAGATATCACCTATGGGGTCAAAGCCTGTTCCCCAATGGTATCTGCTGAAGCCTTTGCTGGAGGCATATATACCCCTCGGGTCCCAGCAAGTTTTCACCAAGGTGGTAGGACCCAGCGATCCATTGCATCACTTTGCATACCTTCCCAGCAAGTTTTCACCAAGGTGGTAGGACCCCGCGATCCATTGAACCACTTTGCATTCCTTGTTTATTAGTGTAGCCTGCCACCCAGATAGTAAATATGCACTTGCTTTTTGCAATTCATCCCATTGGGTTATTATGGAATCAAACTAATCAAGAGTTCTAGACTTTGACGGGTTCTTCTTATTTGTTTTCATGTTGCTGTTCTCATGATTGCTGTTTGTGATTTTTATAGACAAATATGCCTAGGGCCTTGAAGTTCTATCACACCACATGTAGCCACTTATATGCTTTTTTACTTGGCATATGTAACTCTTTAGGTATTTACAACGATTAAAGTGTGAAAATTAATTGCAAGACAAAGTTTATATTAGTTCAAGTTTTCTCTGTGTGGATGTATTGTTCTGTTCCAGTGATGCTCTATGACTAAACCTTGAAGGGAAAAGATATCACCTATGGGGTCAAAGCCTGTTCCCCAATGAAATCTGCTGAAGCCTTTGCTGGAGGCATATATACCCCTCGGGTCCCAGCAAGTTTTCACCAAGGTGGTAGGACCCAGCGATCCATTGCACCAATTTGCATACCTTGTTTATTAGGGTAGCCTGCCATCCAGATAGTAAATATGCACTTGCTTTTTGCAATTCATCCATTGGGTTATTATGGAATCAAACTAATCAAGAGTTCTAGACTTTGACGAGTTCTTCTTATTTGCTTTCATGTTGCTTTTCACATGATTGCTGTATGAGATTTTTATAGACAACTATGCCTAGGGCCTTGAAGTTCTATCACATCACATGTAGCCACTTATATGTTTTCTTACTTGGCATATGTAACTCTTTATGTATTTACAACGATTAAAGTGTGAAAATTAATTGCAAGAAAAAGTTTATATTAGTTCAAGTTTGCTCTGTGTGGATGTATTGTTATGTTCCAATGATGTTCTATGACTAAACCTTGAAGGGAAAAGATATCACCTATGGGGTCAAAGCCTGTTCCCCAATGGTATCTGCTGAAGCCTTTGCTGGAGGCATATATACCCCTCGGGTCCCAGCAAGTTTTCACCAAGGTGGTAGGACCCAGCGATCCATTGCACCACTTTGCAAACTTTGTTTATTCGGGTAGCCTGCCATCCAGATAGTAAATATGCACTTGCTTTTTGCAATTCATCCATTGGGTTATTATGGAATCAAACTAATCAAGAGTTCTAGACTTTGACGAGTTCTTCTTATTTGCTTTCATGTTGCTTTTCACATGATTGCTGTATGAGATTTTTATAGACAACTATGCCTAGGGCCTTGAAGTTCTATCACATCACATGTAGCCACTTATATGTTTTCTTACTTGGCATATGTAACTCTTTATGTATTTACAACGATTAAAGTGTGAAAATTAATTGCAAGAAAAAGTTTATATTAGTTCAAGTTTGCTCTGTGTGGATGTATTGTTCTGTTCCAATGATGTTCTATGACTAAACCTTGAAGGGAAAAGATATCACCTATGGGGTCAAAGCCTGTTCCCCAATGGTATCTGCTGAAGCCTTTGCTGGAGGCATATATACCCCTCGGGTCCCAGCAAGTTTTCACCAAGGTGGTAGGACCCAGCGATCCATTGCACCACTTTGCAAACTTTGTTTATTCGTGTAGTCTGCCATCCAGATAGTAACCCTCTGATGGTCTTCGTTTAGCAGTCACACTGGGGGCCTTCCCGGTCATAAATGACCGGACACCTAAAAATGAAACTTCCTCCATCCCAGTAAAAACCAATGCAATTTATTTTTGTTCTATAATATTTATTCTTTTTAATTTAGAATTTTGAGACAATTTGATTGAACTTATTAATATTTATGCAATATTTATAGTCCATTTTTTGGCATTGAAAATTTTTTTTTTTTTTTTTTTTTTTTTTTTAAATTCTATGCTTTATTTTCGGGTAAAATAGAGACTAGGCTTTCAGAAAAAAAATAAAATAAAAAAAAATTCATCAATTTACTAATCATAAAATTAAATAAATCATGTTATTGCATGGGTTTACCACTAGATGCCTGTATAGCTCTAAATGGAGATGTTTGTGAATTCTAGTTGTTTTTGGACCAAATTACTTACTTTTAAGATGTGGATTGAATGTATTTTTTTAGAAATTCTCAAATAATACTTTTTGCCAAGGTTTAAAACATTTTATTAATTATTATTTTAATAATTTTAATAATTATTATATACATATATTAATTATAATTATTATTATTATGTTATGTTTTTCACTCTTGATGTTTTAGAGCTTCACCCCTTCATTGCTGAGCATTTTTTTTCTGCATCGTGGCTGATTTGTAGAGAATTTTTGTGTTTTTGTCAATTTCCCATTCATTTCCTATGGGGGTAATTTTGACCGAAGACCAAAATCATAACAAATTTTTTTACGACCACTTAGCATGCTCGGATCATGAACTCATTTTTTTTTTGTGTGTTCACATACCTAATGCCAGAAAAGTCACCAGGTTTCGTAATATTCCGATGAAGCTGTGATTTTTAAATATTCAAAACAGATTTTTGTAATCTGAATTTATTGGTGTGTATGTGTATAAAAGTGTGTTTGTGTGTGTGTGTGTGTGGGTGGGTGTGAATTTTTTGCACTCTTGATGTTGTAGAGTGTCACCCCTTTACTGCGGTGTACTTTTTTTTAGAATCGTGGCTGATTTGTAGATTGTACAGACAAAACTTCAGAGAATTTTTGTGTTTTTGTAAATTTCCCATTCATTTCCTATGGGTCTGTCATTTTTGACCGAAGACCACGAGTGTGACTATTTTTTTTACGACCACTTAGCATGCTCGGATCATGACCTCAATTTTTTTTTGTATTCACATACCTAATCCCAGAAAAGTCACCAAGTTTCATAGCCTTCCGATGAAGCTGTGATTTTTTAAATTTCAAAACAGAAAATTATTCGGTCAGAAATGACCGAGGACCATCAGAGGGGTAAATATGCACTTTCTTTTTGCAATTCATCCATTGGGTTATTATGGAATCAAACTAATCAAGAGTTCTAGACTTTGACGAGTTCTTCTTATTTGCTTTCATGTTGCTTTTCACATGATTGCTGTATGAGATTTTTATAGACAACTATGCCTAGGGCCTTGAAGTTCTATCACACCACATGTAGCCACTTATATGCTTTCTTACTTGGCATATGTAACTCTTTAGGTATTTACAACGATTAAAGTGTGAAAATTAATTGCAAGACAAAGTTTATATTAGTTCAAGTTTTCTCTATGTGGATGTATTGTTCTGTTCCAGTGATGCTCTATGACTAAACCTTGAAGGGAAAAGATATCACCTATGGGGTCAAAGCCTGTTCCCCAATGGTATCTGCTGAAGCCTTTGCTGGAGGCATATATACCCCTCGGGTCCCAGCAAGTGTTCACCAAGGTGGTAGGACCCAGCGATCCATTGCACCACTTTGCATACCTTGTTTATTAGTGTAGCCTGCCACCCAGATAGTAAATATGCACTTGCTTTTTGCAATTCATCCCATTGGGTTATTATGGAATCAAACTAATCAAGAGTTCTAGACTTTGACGGGTTCTTCTTATTTGTTTTCATGTTGCTGTTCTCATGATTGCTGTATGAGATTTTTATAGACAACTATGCCTAGGGCCTTGAAGTTCTATCACACCGCATGTAGCCACTTATATGTTTTCTTACTTGGCATATGTAACTCTTTAGGTATTTACAACGATTAAAGTGTGAAAATTAATTGTAAGAAAAAGTTTATATTAGTTCAAGTTTGCTCTGTGTGGATGTATTGTACTGTTCCAGTGATGTTCTATGACTAAACCTTGAAGGGAAAAGATATCACCTATGGGGTCAAAGCCTGTTCCCCAATGGTATCTGCTGAAGCCTTTGCTGGAGGCATATATACCCCTCGGGTCCCAGCAAGTTTTCACGAAGGTGGTAGGACCCAGCGATCCATTTCACCCCTTGGCATACCTTGTTTATTCGTTTAGCCTGCCATCCAGATAATAAATATGCACTTGCTTTGCAATTCATCCATTGGGTTATTATGGAATCAAACTAATCAAGAGTTCTAGACTTTGACGGGTTCTTCTTATTTGTTTTCATGTTGCTTTTCACACGATTGCTGTATGAGATTTTTATAGACAACTATAACTAGGGCCTTGAAGTTCTATCACACCACATGTAGTCACTTATATGTTTTCTTACTTGGCATATGTAACTCTTTAGGTATTTACAACACGACTGTTCACTATATGATTAAAGTGTGAAAATTAATTGTAAGAAAAAGTTTATATTAGTTCAAGTTTGCTCTGTGTGGATGTATTGTTCTGTTCCAGTGATGTTCTATGACTAAACCTTGAAGGGAAAAGATATTACCTATGGGGTCAAAGACTGTTCCCCAATTGTATCTGCTGAAGCCTTTGCTGGGGGCATATATACCCCTCGGGTCTCAGCAAGCTTTCACCAAGGTGGTAGGACCCAGCGATCCATTGCACCACTTTGCATACCTTGTTTATTAGGGTAGCCTGCCATCCAGATAGTAAATATGCACTTTCTTTTTGCAATTCATCCATTGGGTTATTATGGAATCAAACTAATCAAGAGTTCTAGACTTTGACGGGTTCTTCTTATTTGTTTTCATGTTGCTGTTCTCATGATTGCTGTTTGTGATTTTTATAGACAACTATGCCTAGGGCCTTGAAGTTCTATCACACCACATGTAGCCACTTATATGCTTTCTTACTTGGCATATGTAAATCTTTAGGTATTTACAACGATTAAAGTGTGAAAATTAATTGCAAGACAAAGTTTATATTAGTTCAAGTTTTCTCTGTGTGGATGTATTGTTCTGTTCCAGTGATGCTCTATGACTAAACCTTGAAGGGAAAAGATATCACCTATGGGGTCAAAGCCTGTTCCCCAATGGTATCTGCTGAAGCCTTTGCTGGAGGCATATATACCCCTCGGGTCCCAGCAAGTTTTCACCAAGGTGGTAGGACCCAGCGATCCATTGCACCACTTTGCATACCTTGTTTATTAGGGTAGCCTGCCATCCAGATAGTAAACATGCACTTGCTTTTTGCAATTCATCCATTGGGTTATTATGGAATCAAACTAATCAAGAGTTCTAGACTTTGACGGGTTCTTCTTATTTGTTTTCATGTTGCTGTTCTCATGATTGCTGTATGAGATTTTTATAGACAACTATGCCTAGGGCCTTGAAGTTCTATCACACCGCATGTAGCCACTTATATGTTTTCTTACTTGGCATATGTAACTCTTTAGGTATTTACAACACGACTGTTCACTATATGATTAAAGTGTGAAAATTAATTGTAAGAAAAAGTTTATATTAGTTCAAGTTTGCTCTGTGTGGATGTATTGTTCTGTTCCAGTGATGTTCTATGACTAAACCTTGAAGGGAAAAGATATTACCTATGGGGTCAAAGACTGTTCCCAAGTTGTATCTGCTGAAGCCTTTGCTGGGGGCATATATACTCCTCGGGTCCCAGCAAGTTTTCACCAAGGTGGTAGGACCCAGCGATCCATTGCACCACTTTGCATACCTTGTTTATTAGGGTAGCCTGCCATCCAGATAGTAAATATGCACTTTCTTTTTGCAATTCATCCATTGGGTTATTATGGAATCAAACTAATCAAGAGTTCTAGACTTTGACGAGTTCTTCTTATTTGCTTTCATGTTGCTTTTCACATGATTGCTGTATGAGATTTTTATAGACAACTATGCCTAGGGCCTTGAAGTTCTATCACATGTAGCCACTTATATGTTTTCTTACTTGGCATATGTAACTCTTTAGGTATTTACAACACCACTGTTCACTATATGATTAAAGTGTGAAAATTAATTGTAGGTAAAAGTTTATATTAGTTCAAGTTTGCTCTGTGTGGATGTATTGTTCTTTTCCAGTGATGTTCTATGACTAAATTTTGAAGGGAAAAGATATCACCTATGGGGTCAAAGCCTGTTCCCCAATGGTATCTGCTGAAGCCTTTGCTGGAGGCATATATACCCCTCGGGTCCCAGCAAGTTTTCACCAAGGTGGTAGAACCCAGCGATCCATTGCACCACTTTGCATACCTTGTTTATTCGTGTAGCCTGCCATCCAGATAGTAAATATGCCCTTGCTTTTTGCAATTCATCCACTGGGTTATTATGGAATCAAACTAATCAAGAGTTCTAGACTTTGACGGGTTCTTCTTATTTGTTTTCATGTTGCTGTTCTCATGATTGCTGTTTGAGATTTTTATAGACAACTATGCCTAGGGCCTTGAAGTTCTATCACACCACATATAGCCACTTATGTGTTTTCTTACTTGGCATATGTAACTCTTTAGGTATTTACAACGATTAAAGTGTGAAAATTAATTGCAAGAAAAAGTTTATATTAGTTCAAGTTTGCTCTGCGTTGATGTATTGTTCTGTTCCAGTGATGTTCTATGACTAAACCTTCTAGGGAAAAGATATCACCTATGGGGTCAAAGCCTGTTCCCCAATGGTATCTGATGAAGCCTTTGCTGGAGGCATATATACCCCTCGGGTCCCAGCAAGTTTTCACCAAGGTGGTAGGACCCAGCGATCCATTGCACCACTTTGCATACTTTGTTTATTCGTGTGGTCTGCCATCCAGATAGTAAATATGCACTTTCTTTTTGCAATTCATCCATTGGGTTATTATGGAATCAAACTAATCAAGAGTTCTAGACTTTGACGGGTTCTTCTTATTTGCTTTCATGTTGCTTTTCACATGATTGCTGTATGAGATATTTATAGACAACTATGCCTAGGGCCTTGAAGTTCTATCACACCACATGTAGCCACTTATATGTTTTCTTACTTGGCATATGTAACTCTTTAGGTATTTACAACGATTAAAGTGTGAAAATTAATTGTAAGAAAAAGTTTATATTAGTTCAAGTTTGCTCTGTGTGGATGTATTGTACTGTTCCAGTGATGTTCTATGACTAAACCTTGAAGGGAAAAGATATCAACTATGGGGTCAAAGCCTGTTCCCCAATGGTATCTGCTGAAGCCTTTGCTGGAGGCATATATACCCCTCGGGTCCCAGCAAGTTTTCACCAAGGTGGTAGGACCCAGCGATCCATTGCACCACTTTGCATACCTTGTTTATTCGTGTAGCCTGCCATCCAGATAGTAAATATGCCCTTGCTTTTTGCAATTCATCCATTGGGTTATTATGGAATCAAACTAATCAAGAGTTCTAGACTTTGACGAGTTCTTCTTATTTGCTTTCATGTTGCTTTTCACATGATTGCTGTTTGAGATTTTTATAGACAACTATGCCTAGGGCCTTGAAGTTCTATCACACCACATATAGCCACTTATGTGTTTTCTTACTTGGCATATGTAACTCTTTAGGTATTTACAACGATTAAAGTGTGAAAATTAGTTGCAAGAAAAAGTTTATATTAGTTCACGTTTGCTCTGCGTTGATGTATTGTACTGTTGCAGTGATGCTCTATGACTAAACCTTGAAGGGAAAATATATCACCTATGGGGTCAATGCCTGTTCCCCAATGGTATCTGCTGAAGCCTTTGCTGGAGGCATATATACCCCTCGGGTCCCAGCAAGTTTTCACCAAGGTGGTAGGACCCAGCGATCCATTGCACCACTTTGCATACTTTGTTTATTCGTGTGGTCTGCCATCCAGATAGTAAATATGCACTTTCTTTTTGCAATTCATCCATTGGGTTATTATGGAATCAAACTAATCAAGAGTTCTAGACTTTGACGGGTTCTTCTTATTTGCTTTCATGTTGCTTTTTACATGATTGCTGTATGAGATGTTTATAGACAACTATGCCTAGGGCCTTGAAGTTCTATCACACCACATGTAGCAGCTTATATGTTTTCTTACTTGGCATATGTAACTCTTTAGGTATTTTCAACACCACTGTTCACTATATGATTAAAGTGTGAAAATTAATTGCCAGAAAAAGTTTATATTAGTTCAAGTTTGCTCTGTGTGGATGTATTGTAATGTTCCAGTGATGTTCTATGACTAAACCTTGAAGGGAAAATATATCACCTATGGGGTCAAAGCCTGTTCCCCAATGGTATCTGCTGAAGCCTTTGCTGGAGGCATATATACCCCTCGGGTCCCAGCAAGTTTTCACCAAGGTGGTAGGACCCAGCGATCCATTGCACCACTTTGCATACCTTGTTTATTCGTGTAGCCTGCCATCCAGATAGTAAATATGCCCTTGCTTTTTGCAATTCATCCACTGGGTTATTATGGAATCAAGCTAATCAAGAGGTCTAGACTTTGACGGGTTCTTCTTATTTGTTTTCATGTTGCTGTTCTCATGATTGCTGTATGAGATTTTTATAGACAACTATGCCTAGGGCCTTGAAGTTCTATCACACCACATATAGCCACTTATATGTTTTCTTACTTGGCATATGTAACTCTTTAGGTATTTACAACGATTAAAGTGTGAAAATTAATTGCAAGAAAAAGTTTATATTAGTTCACGTTTGCTCTGCGTTGATGTATTGTACTGTTGCAGTGATGTTCTATGACTAAACCTTGAAGGGAAAAGATATCACCTATGGGGTCAAAGCCTGTTCCCCAATGGTATCTGTTGAAGCCTTTGCTGGAGGCATATATACCCCTCGGGTCCCAGCAAGTTTTCACCAAGGTGGTAGGACCCAGCGAGCCATTGCACCACTTTGCATACCTTGTTTATTAGTGTAGCCTGCCACCCAGATAGTAAATATGCACTTGCTTTTTGCAATTCATCCCATTGGGTTATTATGGAATCAAACTAATCAAGAGTTCTAGACTTTGACGGGTTCTTCTTATTTGTTTTCATGTTGCTGTTCTCATGATTGCTGTTTGTGATTTTTATAGACAACTATGCCTATGGCCTTGAAGTTCTATCACACCACATGTAGCCACTTATATGCTTTCTTACTTGGCATATGTAACTCTTTAGGTATTTACAACGATTAAAGTGTGAAAATTAATTGCAAGACAAAGTTTATATTAGTTCAAGTTTTCTCTGTGTGGATGTATTGTTCTGTTCCAGTGATGCTCTATGACTAAACCTTGAAGGGAAAAGATATCACCTATGGGGTCAAAGCCTGTTCCCCAATGGTATCTGCTGAAGCCTTTGCTGGAGGCATATATACCCCTCGGGTCCCAGCAAGTTTTCACCAAGGTGGTAGGACCCAGCGATCCATTGCACCACTTTGCATACCTTGTTTATTAGGGTAGCCTGCCATCCAGATAGTAAATATGCACTTGCTTTTTGCAATTCATCCATTGGGTTATTATGGAATCAAACTAATCAAGAGTTCTAGACTTTGACGGGTTCTTCTTATTTGTTTTCATGTTGCTGTTCTCATGATTGCTGTATGAGATTTTTATAGACAACTATGCCTAGGGCCTTGAAGTTCTATCACACCGCATGTAGCCACTTATATGTTTTCTTACTTGGCATATGTAACTCTTTAGGTATTTACAACACGACTGTTCACTATATGATTAAAGTGTGAAAATTAATTGTAAGAAAAAGTTTATATTAGTTCAAGTTTGCTCTGTGTGGATGTATTCTACTGTTCCAGTGATGTTCTATGACTAAACCTTGAAGGGAAAAGATATCACCTATGGGGTCAAAGCCTGTTCCCCAATGGTATCTGCTGAAGCCTTTGCTGGAGGCATATATACCCCTCGGGTCCCAGCAAGTTTTCACGAAGGTGGTAGGACCCAGCGATCCATTTCGCCCCTTTGCATACCTTGTTTATTCGTTTAGCCTGCCATCCAGATAATAAATATGCACTTGCTTTGCAATTCATCCATTGGGTTATTATGGAATCAAACTAATCAAGAGTTCTAGACTTTGACGGGTTCTTCTTATTTGTTTTCATGTTGCTTTTCACACGATTGCTGTATGAGATTTTTATAGACAACTATAACTAGGGCCTTGAAGTTCTATCACACCACATGTAGTCACTTATATGTTTTCTTACTTGGCATATGTAACTCTTTAGGTATTTACAACACGACTGTTCACTATATGATTAAAGTGTGAAAATTAATTGTAAGAAAAAGTTTATATTAGTTCAAGTTTGCTCTGTGTGGATGTATTGTTCTGTTCCAGTGATGTTCTATGACTAAACCTTGAAGGGAAAAGATATTACCTATGGGGTCAAAGACTGTTCCCCAATTGTATCTGCTGAAGCCTTTGCTGGGGGCATATATACCCCTCGGGTCCCAGCAAGTTTTCACCAAGGTGGTAGGACCCAGCGATCCATTGCACCACTTTGCATACCTTGTTTATTAGGGTAGCCTGCCATCCAGATAGTAAATATGCACTTTCTTTTTGCAATTCATCCATTGGGTTATTATGGAATCAAACTAATCAAGAGTTCTAGACTTTGACGAGTTCTTCTTATTTGCTTTCATGTTGCTTTTCACATGATTGCTGTATGAGATTTTCATAGACAACTATGCCTAGGGCCTTGAAGTTCTATCACATCACATGTAGCCACTTATATGTTTTCTTATTGGCATATGTAACTCTTTATGTATTTACAACGATTAAAGTGTGAAAATTAATTGCAAGAAAAAGTTTATATTAGTTCAAGTTTGCTCTGTGTGGATGTATTGTTCTGTTCCAATGATGTTCTATGACTAAACCTTGAAGGGAAAAGATATCACCTATGGGGTCAAAGCCTGTTCCCCAATGGTATCTGCTGAAGCCTTTGCTGGAGGCATATATACCCCTCGGGTCCCAGCAAGTTTTCACCAAGGTGGTAGGACCCAGCGATCCATTGCACCACTTTGCATACCTTGTTTATTCGTGTAGCCTGCCATCCAGATAGTAAATATGCCCTTGCTTTTTGCAATTCATCCACTGGGTTATTATGGAATCAAACTAATCAAGAGTTCTAGACTTTGACGGGTTCTTCTTATTTGTTTTCATGTTGCTGTTCTCATGATTGCTGTTTGTGATTTTTATAGACAACTATGCCTAGGGCCTTGAAGTTCTATCACACCACATGTAGCCACTTATATGCTTTCTTACTTGGCATATGTAACTCTTTAGGTATTTACAACGATTAAAGTGTGAAAATTAATTGCAAGACAAAGTTTATATTAGTTCAAGTTTTCTCTGTGTGGATGTATTGTTCTGTTCCAGTGATGCTCTATGACTAAACCTTGAAGGGAAAAGATATCACCTATGGGGTCAAAGCCTGTTCCCCAATGGTATCTGCTGAAGCCTTTGCTGGAGGCATATATACCCCTCGGGTCCCAGCAAGTTTTCACCAAGGTGGTAGGACCCAGCGATCCATTGCACCACTTTGCATACCTTGTTTATTAGTGTAGCCTGCCACCCAGATAGTAAATATGCACTTGCTTTTTGCAATTCATCCCATTGGGTTATTATGGAATCAAACTAATCAAGAGTTCTAGACTTTGACGGGTTCTTCTTATTTGTTTTCATGTTGCTGTTCTCATGATTGCTGTTTGTGATTTTTATAGACAACTATGCCTATGGCCTTGAAGTTCTATCACACCACATGTAGCCACTTATATGCTTTCTTACTTGGCATATGTAACTCTTTAGGTATTTACAACGATTAAAGTGTGAAAATTAATTGCAAGACAAAGTTTATATTAGTTCAAGTTTTCTCTGTGTGGATGTATTGTTCTGTTCCAGTGATGTTCTATGACTAAACCTTGAAGGGAAAAGATATCACCTATGGGGTCAAAGCCTGTTCCCCAATGGTATCTGCTGAAGCCTTTGCTGGAGGCATATATACCCCTCGGGTCCCAGCAAGTTTTCACCAAGGTGGTAGGACCCAGCGATCCATTGCACCACTTTGCATACCTTGTTTATTAGGGTAGCCTGCCATCCAGATAGTAAATATGCACTTGCTTTTTGCAATTCATCCATTGGGTTATTATGGAATCAAACTAATCAAGAGTTCTAGACTTTGACGGGTTCTTCTTATTTGTTTTCATGTTGCTGTTCTCATGATTGCTGTATGAGATTTTTATAGACAACTATGCCTAGGGCCTTGAAGTTCTATCACACCGCATGTAGCCACTTATATGTTTTCTTACTTGGCATATGTAACTCTTTAGGTATTTACAACACGACTGTTCACTATATGATTAAAGTGTGAAAATTAATTGTAAGAAAAAGTTTATATTAGTTCAAGTTTGCTCTGTGTGGATGTATTCTACTGTTCCAGTGATGTTCTATGACTAAACCTTGAAGGGAAAAGATATCACCTATGGGGTCAAAGCCTGTTCCCCAATGGTATCTGCTGAAGCCTTTGCTGGAGGCATATATACCCCTCGGGTCCCAGCAAGTTTTCACCAAGGTGGTAGGACCCAGCGATCCATTTCGCCCCTTTGCATACCTTGTTTATTCGTTTAGCCTGCCATCCAGATAATAAATATGCACTTGCTTTGCAATTCATCCATTGGGTTATTATGGAATCAAACTAATCAAGAGTTCTAGACTTTGACGGGTTCTTCTTATTTGTTTTCATGTTGCTTTTCACACGATTGCTGTATGAGATTTTTATAGACAACTATAACTAGGGCCTTGAAGTTCTATCACACCACATGTAGTCACTTATATGTTTTCTTACTTGGCATATGTAACTCTTTAGGTATTTACAACACGACTGTTCACTATATGATTAAAGTGTGAAAATTAATTGTAAGAAAAAGTTTATATTAGTTCAAGTTTGCTCTGTGTGGATGTATTGTTCTGTTCCAGTGATGTTCTATGACTAAACCTTGAAGGGAAAAGATATTACCTATGGGGTCAAAGACTGTTCCCCAATTGTATCTGCTGAAGCCTTTGCTGGGGGCATATATACCCCTCGGGTCCCAGCAAGTTTTCACCAAGGTGGTAGGACCCAGCGATCCATTGCACCACTTTGCATACCTTGTTTATTAGGGTAGCCTGCCATCCAGATAGTAAATATGCACTTTCTTTTTGCAATTCATCCATTGGGTTATTATGGAATCAAACTAATCAAGAGTTCTAGACTTTGACGAGTTCTTCTTATTTGCTTTCATGTTGCTTTTCACATGATTGCTGTATGAGATTTTCATAGACAACTATGCCTAGGGCCTTGAAGTTCTATCACATCACATGTAGCCACTTATATGTTTTCTTATTGGCATATGTAACTCTTTATGTATTTACAACGATTAAAGTGTGAAAATTAATTGCAAGAAAAAGTTTATATTAGTTCAAGTTTGCTCTGTGTGGATGTATTGTTCTGTTCCAATGATGTTCTATGACTAAACCTTGAAGGGAAAAGATATCACCTATGGGGTCAAAGCCTGTTCCCCAATGGTATCTGCTGAAGCCTTTGCTGGAGGCATATATACCCCTCGGGTCCCAGCAAGTTTTCACCAAGGTGGTAGGACCCAGCGATCCATTGCACCACTTTGCATACCTTGTTTATTCGTGTAGCCTGCCATCCAGATAGTAAATATGCCCTTGCTTTTTGCAATTCATCCACTGGGTTATTATGGAATCAAACTAATCAAGAGTTCTAGACTTTGACGGGTTCTTCTTATTTGTTTTCATGTTGCTGTTCTCATGATTGCTGTTTGTGATTTTTATAGACAACTATGCCTAGGGCCTTGAAGTTCTATCACACCACATGTAGCCACTTATATGCTTTCTTACTTGGCATATGTAACTCTTTAGGTATTTACAACGATTAAAGTGTGAAAATTAATTGCAAGACAAAGTTTATATTAGTTCAAGTTTTCTCTGTGTGGATGTATTGTTCTGTTCCAGTGATGCTCTATGACTAAACCTTGAAGGGAAAAGATATCACCTATGGGGTCAAAGCCTGTTCCCCAATGGTATCTGCTGAAGCCTTTGCTGGAGGCATATATACCCCTCGGGTCCCAGCAAGTTTTCACCAAGGTGGTAGGACCCAGCGATCCATTGCACCACTTTGCATACCTTGTTTATTAGTGTAGCCTGCCACCCAGATAGTAAATATGCACTTGCTTTTTGCAATTCATCCCATTGGGTTATTATGGAATCAAACTAATCAAGAGTTCTAGACTTTGACGGGTTCTTCTTATTTGTTTTCATGTTGCTGTTCTCATGATTGCTGTTTGTGATTTTTATAGACAACTATGCCTATGGCCTTGAAGTTCTATCACACCACATGTAGCCACTTATATGCTTTCTTACTTGGCATATGTAACTCTTTAGGTATTTACAACGATTAAAGTGTGAAAATTAATTGCAAGACAAAGTTTATATTAGTTCAAGTTTTCTCTGTGTGGATGTATTGTTCTGTTCCAGTGATGTTCTATGACTAAACCTTGAAGGGAAAAGATATCACCTATGGGGTCAAAGCCTGTTCCCCAATGGTATCTGCTGAAGCCTTTGCTGGAGGCATATATACCCCTCGGGTCCCAGCAAGTTTTCACCAAGGTGGTAGGACCCAGCGATCCATTGCACCACTTTGCATACCTTGTTTATTAGGGTAGCCTGCCATCCAAATAGTAAATATGCACTTGCTTTTTGCAATTCATCCATTGGGTTATTATGGAATCAAACTAATCAAGAGTTCTAGACTTTGACGGGTTCTTCTTATTTGTTTTCATGTTGCTGTTCTCATGATTGCTGTATGAGATTTTTATAGACAACTATGCCTAGGGCCTTGAAGTTCTATCACACCGCATGTAGCCACTTATATGTTTTCTTACTTGGCATATGTAACTCTTTAGGTATTTACAACACGACTGTTCACTATATGATTAAAGTGTGAAAATTAATTGTAAGAAAAAGTTTATATTAGTTCAAGTTTGCTCTGTGTGGATGTATTCTACTGTTCCAGTGATGTTCTATGACTAAACCTTGAAGGGAAAAGATATCACCTATGGGGTCAAAGCCTGTTCCCCAATGGTATCTGCTGAAGCCTTTGCTGGAGGCATATATACCCCTCGGGTCCCAGCAAGTTTTCACCAAGGTGGTAGGACCCAGCGATCCATTTCGCCCCTTTGCATACCTTGTTTATTAGTTTAGCCTGCCATCCAGATAATAAATATGCACTTGCTTTGCAATTCATCCATTGGGTTATTATGGAATCAAACTAATCAAGAGTTCTAGACTTTGACGGGTTCTTCTTATTTGTTTTCATGTTGCTTTTCACACGATTGCTGTATGAGATTTTTATAGACAACTATAACTAGGGCCTTGAAGTTCTATCACACCACATGTAGTCACTTATATGTTTTCTTACTTGGCATATGTAACTCTTTAGGTATTTACAACACGACTGTTCACTATATGATTAAAGTGTGAAAATTAATTGTAAGAAAAAGTTTATATTAGTTCAAGTTTGCTCTGTGTGGATGTATTGTTCTGTTCCAGTGATGTTCTATGACTAAACCTTGAAGGGAAAAGATATTACCTATGGGGTCAAAGACTGTTCCCCAATTGTATCTGCTGAAGCCTTTGCTGGGGGCATATATACCCCTCGGGTCCCAGCAAGTTTTCACCAAGGTGGTAGGACCCAGCGATCCATTGCACCACTTTGCATACCTTGTTTATTAGGGTAGCCTGCCATCCAGATAGTAAATATGCACTTTCTTTTTGCAATTCATCCATTGGGTTATTATGGAATCAAACTAATCCAGAGTTCTAGACTTTGACGAGTTCTTCTTATTTGCTTTCATGTTGCTTTTCACATGATTGCTGTATGAGATTTTCATAGACAACTATGCCTAGGGCCTTGAAGTTCTATCACATCACATGTAGCCACTTATATGTTTTCTTATTGGCATATGTAACTCTTTATGTATTTACAACGATTAAAGTGTGAAAATTAATTGCAAGAAAAAGTTTATATTAGTTCAAGTTTGCTCTGTGTGGATGTATTGTTCTGTTCCAATGATGTTCTATGACTAAACCTTGAAGGGAAAAGATATCACCTATGGGGTCAAAGCCTGTTCCCCAATGGTATCTGCTGAAGCCTTTGCTGGAGGCATATATACCCCTCGGGTCCCAGCAAGTTTTCACCAAGGTGGTAGGACCCAGCGATCCATTGCACCACTTTGCATACCTTGTTTATTCGTGTAGCCTGCCATCCAGATAGTAAATATGCCCTTGCTTTTTGCAATTCATCCACTGGGTTATTATGGAATCAAACTAATCAAGAGTTCTAGACTTTGACGGGTTCTTCTTATTTGTTTTCATGTTGCTGTTCTCATGATTGCTGTTTGTGATTTTTATAGACAACTATGCCTAGGGCCTTGAAGTTCTATCACACCACATGTAGCCACTTATATGCTTTCTTACTTGGCATATGTAACTCTTTAGGTATTTACAACGATTAAAGTGTGAAAATTAATTGCAAGACAAAGTTTATATTAGTTCAAGTTTTCTCTGTGTGGATGTATTGTTCTGTTCCAGTGATGCTCTATGACTAAACCTTGAAGGGAAAAGATATCACCTATGGGGTCAAAGCCTGTTCCCCAATGGTATCTGCTGAAGCCTTTGCTGGAGGCATATATACCCCTCGGGTCCCAGCAAGTTTTCACCAAGGTGGTAGGACCCAGCGATCCATTGCACCACTTTGCATACCTTGTTTATTAGGGTAGCCTGCCATCCAGATAGTAAATATGCACTTGCTTTTTGCAATTCATCCATTGGGTTATTATGGAATCAAACTAATCAAGAGTTCTAGACTTTGACGGGTTCTTCTTATTTGTTTTCATGTTGCTGTTCTCATGATTGCTGTATGAGATTTTTATAGACAACTATGCCTAGGGCCTTGAAGCTCTATCACACCGCATGTAGCCACTTATATGTTTTCTTACTTGGCATATGTAACTCTTTAGGTATTTACAACACGACTGTTCACTATATGATTAAAGTGTGAAAATTAATTGTAAAAAAAGTTTATATTAGTTCAAGTTTGCTCTGTGTGGATGTATTGTTCTGTTCCAGTGATGTTCTATGACTAAAATTTGAAGGGAAAAGATATCACCTATGGGGTCAAAGCCTGTTCCCCAATGGTATCTGCTGAAGCCTTTGCTGGAGGCATATATACCCCTCGGGTCCCAGCAAGTTTTCACTAAGGTGGTAGAACCCAGCGATCCATTGCACCACTTTGCATACCTTGTTTATTCGTGTAGCCTGCCATCCAGATAGTAAATATGCCCTTGCTTTTTGCAATTCATCCACTGGGTTATTATGGAATCAAACTAATCAAGAGTTCTAGACTTTGACGGGTTCTTCTTATTTGTTTTCATGTTGCTGTTCTCATGATTTCTGTTTGAGATTTTTATAGACAACTATGCCTAGGGCCTTGAAGTTCTATCACACCACATATAGCCACTTATGTGTTTTCTTACTTGGTATATGTAACTCTTTAGGTATTTATAACGATTAAAGTGTGAAAATTAATTGCAAGAAAAAGTTTATATTAGTTCAAGTTTGCTCTGCGTTGATGTATTGTTCTGTTCCAGTGATGTTCTGTGACTAAACTTTGAAGGGAAAAGATATCACCTATGGGGTCAAAGCCTGTTCCCCAATGGTATCTGCTGAAGCCTTTGCTGGAGGCATATATACCCCTCGGGTCCCAGCAAGTTTTCACCAAGGTGGTAGGACCCAGCGATCCATTGCACCACTTTGCATACTTTGTTTATTCGTGTGGTCTGCCATCCAGATAGTAAATATGCACTTTCTTTTTGCAATTCATCCATTGTGTTATTATGGAATCAAACCAATCAAGAGTTCTAGACTTTGACGGGTTCTTCTTATTTGCTTTCATGTTGCTTTTCACATGATTGCTGTATGAGATATTTATAGACAACTATGCCTAGGGCCTTGAAGTTCTATCACACCACATGTAGCCACTTATATGTTTTCTTACTTGGCATATGTAACTCTTTAGGTATTTACAACGATTAAAGTGTGAAAATTAATTGCCAGAAAAAGTTTATATTAGTTCAAGTTTGCTCTGTGTGGATGTATTGTACTGTTGCAGTGATGTTCTATGACTAAACCTTGAAGGGAAAAGATATCACCTATGGGGTCAAAGCCTGTTCCCCAATGGTATCTGCTGAAGCCTTTGCTGGAGGCATATATACCCCTCGGGTCCCAGCAAGTTTTCACCAAGGTGGTAGGACCCAGCGATCCATTGCACCACTTTGCATACCTTGTTTATTAGTGTAGCCTGCCACCCAGATATTAAATATGCACTTGCTTTTTGCAATTCATCCCATTGGGTTATTATGGAATCAAACTAATCAAGAGTTCTAGACTTTGACGGGTTCTTATTTGTTTTCATGTTGCTGTTCTCATGATTGCTGTTTGTGATTTTTATAGACAACTATGCCTAGGGCCTTGAAGTTCTATCACACCACATGTAGCCACTTATATGTTTTCTTACTTGGCATATGTAACTCTTTAGGTATTTACAACGATTAAAGTGTGAAAATTAATTGCCAGAAAAAGTTTATATTAGTTCAAGTTTGCTCTGTGTGGATGTATTGTACTGTTGCAGTGATGTTCTATGACTAAACCTTGAAGGGAAAAGATATCACCTATGGGGTCAAAGCCTGTTCCCCAATGGTATCTGCTGAAGCCTTTGCTGGAGGCATATATACCCCTCGGGTCCCAGCAAGTTTTCACCAAGGTGGTAGGACCCAGCGATCCATTGCACCACTTTGCATACCTTGTTTATTAGTGTAGCCTGCCACCCAGATAGTAAATATGCACTTGCTTTTTGCAATTCATCCCATTGGGTTATTATGGAATCAAACTAATCAAGAGTTCTAGACTTTGACGGGTTCTTATTTGTTTTCATGTTGCTGTTCTCATGATTGCTGTTTGTGATTTTTATAGACAACTATGCCTAGGGCCTTGAAGTTCTATCACACCACATGTAGCCACTTATATGTTTTCTTACTTGGCATATGTAACTCTTTAGGTATTTACAACGATTAAAGTGTGAAAATTAATTGTAAGAAAAAGTTTATATTAGTTCAAGTTTGCTCTGTGTGGATGTATTGTACTGTTCCAGTGATGTTCTATGACTAAACCTTGAAGGGAAAAGATATCACCTATGGGGTCAAAGCCTGTTCCCCAATGGTATCTGCTGAAGCCTTTGCTGGAGGCATATATACCCCTCGGGTCCCAGCAAGTTTTCACCAAGGTGGTAGGACCCTGCGATCCATTGCACCACTTTGCATACCTTGTTTATTCGGGTAGTCTGCCATCCAGATAGTAAATATGCACTTGCTTTTTGCAATTCATCCCATTGGGTTATTATGGAATCAAACTAATCAAGAGTTCTAGACTTTGACGGGTTCTTTTTATTTGTTTTCATGTTGCTGTTCTCATGATTGCTGTTTGAGATTTTTATAGACAACTATGCCTAGGGCCTTGAAGTTCTATCACACCACATATAGCCACTTTTGTGTTTTCTTACTTGGCATATGTAACTCTTTAGGTATTTACAACGATTAAAGTGTGAAAATTAATTGCAAGAAAAAGTTTATATTAGTTCACGTTTGCTCTGTGTGGATGTATTGTTCTGTTCCAATGATGTTCTATGACTAAACCTTGAAGGGAAAAGATATCACCTATGGGGTCAAAGCCTGTTACCCAATGGTATCTGCTGAAGCCTTTGCTGGAGGCATATATATCCCTCGGGTCCCAGCAAGTTTTCACCAAGGTGGTAGGACCCAGCGAGCCATTGCACCACTTTGCATACCTTGTTTATTAGTGTAGCCTGCCATCCAGATAGTAAATATGCACTTGCTTTTTGCAATTCATCCCATTGGGTTATTATGGAATCAAACTAATCAAGAGTTCTAGACTTTGACGGGTTCTTCTTATTTGTTTTCATGTTGCTGTTCTCATGATTGCTGTTTGAGATTTTTATAGACAACTATGCCTAGGGCCTTGAAGTTCTATCACACCACATATAGCCACTTATGTGTTTTCTTACTTGGCATATGTAACTCTTTAGGTATTTACAACGATTAAAGTGTGAAAATTAATTGCAAGAAAAAGTTTATATTAGTTCACGTTTGCTCTGTGTGGATGTATTGTTCTGTTCCAATGATGTTCTATGACTAAACCTTGAAGGGAAAAGATATCACCTATGGGGTCAAAGCCTGTTCCCCAATGGTATCTGCTGAAGCCTTTGCTGGAGGCATATATACCCCTCGGGTCCCAGCAAGTTTTCACCAAGGTGGTAGGACCCAGCGATCGATTGCACCACTTTGCATACCATGTTTATTCGGGTAGTCTGCCCTCCAGATAGTAAATATGCACTTGCTTTGTGCAATTCATCCATTGGGTTATTATGGAATCAAACTAATCAAGAGTTCTAGACTTTGACGGGTTCTTCTTATTTGTTTTCATGTTGCTGTTCTCATGATTGCTGTATGAGATTTTCATAGTCAACTATGCCTAGGGCCTTGAAGTTCTATCACACCACATGTAGCCACTTATATGTTTTCTTACTTGGCATATGTAACTCTTTTGGTATTTACAACGATTAAAGTGTGAAAATTAATTGTAAGAAAAAGTTTATATTAGTTCAAGTTTGCTCTGTGTGGATGTATTGTACTGTTCCAGTGATGTTCTATGACTAAACCTTGAAGGGAAAAGATATCACCTATGGGGTCAAAGCCTGTTCCCCAATGGTATCTGCTGAAGCCTTTGCTGGAGGCATATATACCCCTCGGGTCCCAGCAAGTTTTCACCAAGGTGGTAGGACCCTGCGATCCATTGCACCACTTTGCAAACTTTGTTTATTCGTGTAGTCTGCCATCCAGATAGTAAATATGCACTTGCTTTTTGCAATTCATCCATTGGGTTATTATGGAATCAAACTAATCAAGAGTTCTAGACTTTGACAGGTTCTTCTTATTTGTTTTCATGTTGCTGTTCTCATGATTGCTGTTTGTGATTTTTATAGACAACTATGCCTAGGGCCTTGAAGTTCTATCACACCACATGTAGCCACTTATATGCTTTCTTACTTGGCATATGTAACTCTTTTGGTATTTACAACGATTAACCCCCTGAGGTCGGCTGTCGCGCCGGCGCGATAGGCTCGTTTTTTTCCGTATGAGTGCAAAAAAATAATAAAAAAAAAATAATAATTTTTATCTTATATGCTTGTGTTATACATCAATCGATCCTGTTTAGTGTGTATTTTTTTGTGTATGCTCATAATAAAAACAAAGTGTTGTGCTTTTTGCCAAATAAAGAAAAATAAACATGATGCGAGTTCTGCCTACTCTCCGTCAGTGAAGTCAATTCTGAAACGCGTCCGAAAATGAACTGTAACTCAGCGAATACTCAGTCAAACAGGCATACAGTCACACAGGCATGAAGCTTGAATTTTCTTCTTTTAAATGAAGTAATTTTTATGAAAAACAAATATTCACAGTTTATGTAATATGTATGCAAAGAGAGAGATGTCAGTCGTTCTCATCTCAGCTAATTAAGTTTTAATGTGCTCCGCCCACGGAGAGCGCGCGCTATTCAAACGCAAATGTGAGGCGATCCAAACAAACCTGTGAAACGCCCACATCAGCTGGATAACACACACCGCGAGTTCACTTTCAGACTTATGTACTTTACGATGCTGTGAGGAATACTACTATCTTGATAATAATCCTGCAAAAATTTACCTCAGAAGTTCTGGAAGTATCATTTCGAGGAGCAAACGGATCCCGCTGAGGAATTAGGTCAGTTCTGTTTGCTTTGTTCTAATCTGAATGAATGAACGCACAGATGCGTGCTGTTGTGGAGCTACAGCTGGCAAAAATACTGTTTAAATATGAATTGCGTTTCTGTGTATGAATGAATGAACGAACGAACGCACAGATGCGTGCTGTTGTGGAGCTACTACAGCTGGCAAAAATACTGTTTAAATAATATGAATCGCGTTTGAATGAATGAACGCACAGATGCGCGCTGTTGTGGAGCTACTACAGCTGGCAAAAATACTGTTTAAATAATATGAATCGCGTTTGAATGAATGAACGCAAAGATGCGTGCTGTTGTGGAGCTACTACAGCTGGCAAAAATACTGTTTAAATATGAATTGCGTTTCTGTGTATGAATGAATGAACGAACGAACGCACAGATGCGTGCTGTTGTGGAGCTACTACAGCTGGCAAAAATACTGTTTAAATAATATGAATCGCGTTTGAATGAATGAACGCACAGATGCGCGCTGTTGTGGAGCTACTACAGCTGGCAAAAATACTGTTTAAATAATATGAATCGCATTTGAATGAATGAACGCAGAGATGCGTGCTGTTGTGGAGCTACTACAGCTGGCAAAAATACTGTTTAAATATGAATTGCGTTTCTGTGTATGAATGAATGAACGAACGAACGCACAGATGCGCGCTGTTGTGGAGCTACTACAGCTGGCAAAAATACTGTTTTAATATGAATCGCGAATACAAAGAAAGATTACACTGGAAATATTGTTACAATTTTAAATGTTGTTGTAATTGTATAACCTTAATTGTATAAAAAAAAAAATATATATATATATATATATAAGGATAGATGTAAACAAAATCTTAAAAGGTCATTATAAGCCTTCTCTTTAAATAATTGTATTATGCTTTATTAGTGACACATTTGGGAAGAGAATATATTCCAAATCTGAAAATACAGTATGAGAACAATTAACTGCACAATTACTAGAAATGTTTACCTTGGATATTGTACAATTTGCAAGCAAAATTTGTGGAAAAAAACAACAAACCAGTTATATATTGTCCTTGCATTTTTGTGGCTCATTCACACACCTGAATGAAAGGCTCATTACGTATGCAGCCTCATTATGCGGGCCCCATTGACTCCACAGGTGTGAATCACGCCCACCCGCATATGGCCTTTCCAAACAAAAAGTGTTTTACAAGATTTAAATCAATGTATTGTGTTATGTGAATGATTAGGCAGGATGATTTTCACATAATTTTGAAGAAAAAATTCTAGGCAACGTCATCCATTTGTCAAAAGTCTTATTTACATATATTTAGAATGTGTTTTATGGCCTTATTTCAGAAACTTTAGTTTTTTGTTTTTGAAAAAACCATGCATAAACATTATTCTATCAAAAATACAAACATGTACATGCAAGTTGTTCATATATTATGGTAGCCCTGTTTGTGCTAAATAGAGTGAATTTACACCTTTGCCATTAATATGTTTATAAGCAACTGAAAAAAGCACAAATGTCAGGGCATGTCAGAACATCTCAAGGACCCCAAAAACCCCTCAGACCCCAGAGGGTTAAAGTGTGAAAATTAATTGCAAGACAAAGTTTATATTAGTTCAAGTTTTCTCTGTGTGGATGTATTGTTCTGTTCCAGTGATGCTCTATGACTAAACCTTGAAGGGAAAAGATATCACCTATGGGGTCAAAGCCTGTTCCCCAATGGTATCTGCTGAAGCCTTTGCTGGAGGCATATATACCCCTCGGGTCCCAGCAAGTTTTCACCAAAGTGGTAGGACCCAGCGATCCATTGCACCACTTTGCATACCTTGTTTATTAGGGTAGCCTGCCATCCAGATAGTAAATATGCACTTGCTTTTTGCAATTCATCCATTGGGTTATTATGGAATCAAACTAATCAAGAGTTCTAGACTTTGACGGGTTCTTCTTATTTGTTTTCATGTTGCTGTTCTCATGATTGCTGTATGAGATTTTTATAGACAACTATGCCTAGGGCCTTGAAGTTCTATCACACCTAATGTAGCCACTTATATGTTTTCTTACTTGGCATATGTAACTCTTTAGGTATTTACAACGATTAAAGTGTGAAAATTAATTGAAAGAAAAAGTTTATATTAGTTCAAGTTTGCTCTGTGTGGATGTATTGTTCTGTTCCAGTGATGTTCTATGACTAAACCTTGAAGGGAAAAGATATCACCTATGGGGTCAAAGCCTGTTCCCCAATGGTATCTGCTGAAGCCTTTGCTGGAGGCATATATACCCCTCGGGTCCCAGCAAGTTTTCACCAAGGTGGTAGGACCCAGCGATCCATTGCACCACTTTGCATACCTTGTTAATTCGTGTAGCCTGCCATCCAGATAGTAAATATGCCCTTGCTTTTTGCAATTCATCCACTGGGTTATTATGGACTCAAACTAATCAAGAGTTCTAGACTTTGACGGGTTCTTCTTATTTGTTTTCATGTTGCTGTTCTCATGATTGCTGTTTGAGATTTTTATAGACAACTATGCCTAGGGCCTTGAAGTTCTATCACACCACATATAGCCACTTATGTGTTTTCTTACTTGGCATATGTAACTCTTTAGGTATTTACAACGATTAAAGTGTGAAAATTAATTGCAAGAAAAAGTTTATATTAGTTCACGTTTGCTCTGCGTCGATGTATTGTACTGTTGCAGTGATGCTCTATGACTAAACCTTGAAGGGAAAAGATATCACCTATGGGGTCAATGCCTGTTCCCCAATGGTATCTGCTGAAGCCTTTGCTGGAGGCATATATACCCCTCGGGTCCCAGCAAGTTTTCACCAAGGTGGTAGGACCCTGCGATCCATTGCACCACTTTGCAAACTTTGTTTATTCGTGTAGTCTGCCATCCAGATAGTAAATATGCACTTTCTTTTTTGCAATTCATCCATTGGGTTATTATGGAATCAAACTAATCAAGAGTTCTAGACTTTGACGAGTTCTTCTTATTTGCTTTCATGTTGCTTTTCACATGATTGCTGTATGAGATTTTTATAGACAACTATGCCTAGGGCCTTGAAGTTCTATCACACCACATGTAGCCACTTATATGTTTTCTTACTTGGCATATGTAACTCTTTAGGTATTTACAACACCACTGTTCACTATATGATTAAAGTGTGAAAATTAATTGCCAGAAAAAGTTTATATTAGTTCAAGTTTGCTCTGTGTGGATGTATTGTACTGTTCCAGTGATGTTCTATGACTAAACTTTGAAGGGAAAAGATATCACCTATGGGGTCAAAGCCTGTTCCCCAATGGTATCTGCTGAAGCCTTTGCTGGAGGCATATATACCCCTCAGGTCCCAGCAAGTTTTCACCAAGGTGGTAGGACCCAGCGATCCATTGCACCACTTTGCATACCTTGTTTATTCGTGTAGCCTGCCATCCAGATAGTAAATATGCCCTTGCTTTTTGCAATTCATCCACTGGGTTATTATGGAATCAAGCTAATCAAGAGGTCTAGACTTTGACGGGTTCTTCTTATTTGTTTTCATGTTGCTGTTCTCATGATTGCTGTATGAGATTTTTATAGACAACTATGCCTAGGGCCTTGAAGTTCTATCACACCACATATAGCCACTTATATGTTTTCTTACTTGGCATATGTAACTCTTTAGGTATTTACAACGATTAAAGTGTGAAAATTAATTGTAAGAAAAAGTTTATATTAGTTCAAGTTTGCTCTGTGTGGATGTATTCTTCTGTTCCAGTGATGTTCTATGACTAAACTTTGAAGGGAAAAGATATCACCTATGGGGTCAAAGCCTGTTCCCCAATGGTATCTGCTGAAGCCTTTGCTGGAGGCATATATACCCCTCGGGTCCCAGCAAGTTTTCACCAAGGTGGTAGGACCCAGCGATCCATTGCACCACATTGCATACCTTGTTTATTCATGTAGCCTGCCATCCAGATAGTAAATATGCCCTTGCTTTTTGCAATTCATCCACTGGGTTATTATGGAATCAAACTAATCAAGAGTTCTAGACTTTGACGGGTTCTTCTTATTTGTTTTCATGTTGCTGTTCTCATGATTGCTGTTTGAGATTTTTATAGACAACTATGCCTAGGGCCTTGAAGTTCTATCACACCACATATAGCCACTTATGTGTTTTCTTACTTGGCATATGTAACTCTTTAGGTATTTACAACGATTAAAGTGTGAAAATTGATTGCAAGAAAAAGTTTATATTAGTTCACGTTTGCTCTGCGTTGATGTATTGTACTGTTGCAGTGATGTTCTATGACTAAACCTTGAAGGGAAAAGATATCACCTATGGGGTCAAAGCCTGTTCCCCAATGGTATCTGCTGAAGCCTTTGCTGGAGGCATATATACCCCTCGGGTCCCAGCAAGTTTTCACCAAGGTGGTAGGACCCAGCGATCCATTGCACCACTTTGCATACTTTGTTTATTCGTGTGGTCTGCCATCCAGATAGTAAATATGCACTTTCTTTTTGCAATTCATCCATTGGGTTATTATGGAATCAAACTAATCAAGAGTTCTAGACTTTGACGGGTTCTTCTTATTTGCTTTCATGTTGCTTTTCACATGATTGCTGTATGAGATGTTTATAGACAACTATGCCTAGGGCCTTGAAGTTCTATCACACCACATGTAGCCA
The DNA here is from genome assembly GCF_964197995.2 of Scardinius erythrophthalmus. NCBI lineage: Eukaryota > Metazoa > Chordata > Actinopteri > Cypriniformes > Leuciscidae > Scardinius > Scardinius erythrophthalmus. The sequence continues at coordinate 36,618,533 of NC_138229.1, forward strand.
CTTATATGTTTTCTTACTTGGCATATGTAACTCTTTAGGTATTTACAACGATTAAAGTGTGAAAATTAATTGTAAGAAAAAGTTTATATTAGTTCAAGTTTGCTCTATGTGGATGTATTGTACTGTTCCAGTGATGTTCTATGACTAAACCTTGAAGGGAAAAGATATCACCTATGGGGTCAAAGCCTGTTCCCCAATGGTATCTGCTGAAGCCTTTGCTGGAGGCATATATACCCCTCGGGTCCAAGCAAGTTTTCACCAAGGTGGTAGGACCCTGCGATCCATTGCACCACTTTGCCAACTTTGTTTATTCGTGTAGTTTGCCATCCAGATAGTAAATATGCACTTTCTTTTTGCAATTCATCCATTGGGTTATTATGGAATCAAACTAATCAAGAGTTCTAGACTTTGACGAGTTCTTCTTATTTGCTTTCATGTTGCTTTTCACATGATTGCTGTATGAGATTTTTATAGACAACTATGCCTAGGGCCTTGAAGTTCTATCACACCACATGTAGCCACTTATATGTTTTCTTACTTGGCATATGTAACTCTTTAGGTATTTACAACACCACTGTTCACTACATGATTAAAGTGTGAAAATTAATTGCCAGAAAAAGTTTATATTAGTTCAAGTTTGCTCTGTGTGGATGTATTGTACTGTTCCAGTGATGTTCTATGACTAAACCTTGAAGGGAAAAGATATCACCTATGGGGTCAAAGCCTGTTCCCCAATGGTATCTGCTGAAGCCTTTGCTGGAGGCATATATACCCCTCGGGTCCCAGCAAGTTTTCACCAAGGTGGTAGGACCCAGCGATCCATTGCACCACTTTGCATACCTTGTTTATTAGTGTAGCCTGCCACCCAGATAGTAAATATGCACTTGCTTTTTGCAATTCATCCCATTGGGTTATTATGGAATCAAACTAATCAAGAGTTCTAGACTTTGACGGGTTCTTCTTATTTGTTTTCATGTTGCTGTTCTCATGATTGCTGTTTGTGATTTTTATAGACAACTATGCCTAGGGCCTTGAAGTTCTATCACATCACATGTAGCCACTTATATGCTTTCTTACTTGGCATATGTAACTCTTTTGGTATTTACAACGATTAAAGTGTGAAAATTAATTGCAAGACAAAGTTTATATTAGTTCAAGTTTTCTCTGTGTGGATGTATTGTTCTGTTCCAGTGATGCTCTATGACTAAACCTTGAAAGGAAAAGATATCACCTATGGGGTCAAAGCCTGTTCCCCAATGGTATCTGCTGAAGCCTTTGCTGGAGGCATATATACCCCTCGGGTCCCAGCAAGTTTTCACCAAGGTGGTAGGACCCAGCGATCCATTGCACCACTTTGCATACCTTGTTTATTAGGGTAGCCTGCCATCCAGATAGTAAATATGCACTTTCTTTTTGCAATTCATCCATTGGGTTATTATGGAATCAAACTAATCAAGAGTTCTAGACTTTGACGGGTTCTTCTTATTTGCTTTCATGTTGCTTTTCACATGATTGCTGTATGAGATGTTTATAGACAACTATGCCTAGGGCCTTGAAGTTCTATCACACCACATGTAGCCACTTATATGTTTTCTTACTTGGCATATGCAACTCTTTAGGTATTTACAACGATTAAAGTGTGAAAATTAATTGTAAGAAAAAGTTTATATTAGTTCAAGTTTGCTCTGTGTGGATGTATTGTACTGTTCCAGTGATGTTCTATGACTAAACCTTGAAGGGAAAAGATATCATCTATGGGGTCAAAGCCTGTTCCCCAATGGTATCTGCTGAAGCCTTTGTTGGAGGCATATATACCCCTCGGGTCCCAGCAAGTTTTCACCAAGGTGGTAGGACCCAGCGATCCATTGCACCACTTTGCATACTTTGTTTATTTGTGTGGTCTGTCATCCAGATAGTAAATATGCACTTTCTTTTTGCAATACATCCATTGGGTTATTATGGAATCAAACTAATCAAGAGTTCTAGACTTTGACGGGTTCTTCTTATTTGCTTTCATGTTGCTTTTCACATGATTGCTGTATGAGATGTTTATAGACAACTATGCCTAGGGCCTTGAAGTTCTATCACACCACATGTAGCCACTTATATGTTTTCTTTCTTGGCATATGTAACTCTTTAGGTATTTACAACGATTAAAGTGTGAAAATTAATTGTAAGAAAAAGTTTATATTAGTTCAAGTTTGCTCTGTGTGGATGTATTGTACTGTTCCAGTGATGTTCCATGACTAAACCTTGAAGGGAAAATATATCACCTATGGGGTCAAAGCCTGTTCCCCAATGGTATCTGCTGATGCCTTTGCTGGAGGCATATATACCCCTCGGGTCCCAGCAAGTTTTCACCAAGGTGGTAGGACCCAGCGATCCATTGCACCACTTTGCATACCTTGTTTATTCGTGTAGCCTGCCATCCAGATAGTAAATATGCCCTTGCTTTTTGCAATTCATCCACTGGGTTATTATGGAATCAAACTAATCAAGAGTTCTAGACTTTGACGGGTTCTTTTTATTTGTTTTCATGTTGCTGTTCCCATGATTGCTGTTTGAGATTTTTATAGACAACTATGCCTAGGGCCTTGAAGTTCTATCACACCACATATAGCCACTTATGTGTTTTCTTACTTGGCATATGTAACTTTTTAGGTATTTACAACGATTAAAGTGTGAAAATTAATTGCAAGAAAAAGTTTATATTAGTTCACGTTTGCTCTGCGTCGATGTATTGTACTGTTGCAGTGATGCTCTATGACTAAACCTTGAAGGGAAAAGATATCACCTATGGGGTCAATGCCTGTTCCCCAATGGTATCTGCTGAAGCCTTTGCTGGAGGCATATATACCCCTCGGGTCCCAGCAAGTTTTCACCAAGGTGGTAGGACCCAGCGATCCATTGCACCACTTTGCATACTTTGTTTATTCGTGTGGTCTGCCATCCAGATAGTAAATATGCACTTTCTTTTTGCAATTCATCCATTGGGTTATTATGGAATCAAACTAATCAAGAGTTCTAGACTTTGACGGGTTCTTCTTATTTGCTTTCATGTTGCTTTTCACATGATTGCTGTATGAGATGTTTATAGACAACTATGCCTAAGGCCTTGAAGTTCTATCACACCACATGTAGCCACTTATATGTTTTCTTACTTGGCATATGTAACTCTTTAGGTATTTACAACGATTAAAGTGTGAAAATTAATTGTAAGAAAAAGTTTATATTAGTTCAAGTTTGCTCTGTGTGGATGTATTGTACTGTTCCAGTGATGTTCTATGACTAAACCTTGAAGGGAAAAGATATCACCTATGGGGTCAAAGCCTGTTCCCCAATGGTATCTGCTGATGCCTTTGCTGGAGGCATATATACCCCTCGGGTCCCAGCAAGTTTTCACCAAGGTGGTAGGACCCAGCGATCCATTGCACCACTTTGCATACCTTGTTTATTCGTGTAGCCTGCCATCCAGATAGTAAATATGCCCTTGCTTTTTGCAATTCATCCACTGGGTTATTATGGAATCAAACTAATCAAGAGTTCTAGACTTTGACGGGTTCTTCTTATTTGTTTTCATGTTGCTGTTCCCATGATTGCTGTTTGAGATTTTTATAGACAACTATGCCTAGGGCCTTGAAGTTCTATCACACCACATATAGCCACTTATGTGTTTTCTTACTTGGCATATGTAACTTTTTAGGTATTTACAACGATTAAAGTGTGAAAATTAATTGCAAGAAAAAGTTTATATTAGTTCACGTTTGCTCTGCGTCGATGTATTGTACTGTTGCAGTGATGCTCTATGACTAAACCTTGAAGGGAAAAGATATCACCTATGGGGTCAATGCCTGTTCCCCAATGGTATCTGCTGAAGCCTTTGCTGGAGGCATATATACCCCTCGGGTCCCAGCAAGTTTTCACCAAGGTGGTAGGACCCAGCGATCCATTGCACCACTTTGCATACTTTGTTTATTCGTGTGGTCTGCCATCCAGATAGTAAATATGCACTTTCTTTTTGCAATTCATCCATTGGGTTATTATGGAATCAAACTAATCAAGAGTTCTAGACTTTGACGGGTTCTTCTTATTTGCTTTCATGTTGCTTTTCACATGATTGCTGTATGAGATGTTTATAGACAACTATGCCTAGGGCAGGGGTCTTCAACTAAAATCGCTTGAGGTCCAGTAAATGAACCCTCCTCACCAGCCGAGGTCCGGACAATTATATACCTAAAAATATGAATTGATGGGTTTTACCAGACTAAAGAAATTACTGTAGATAACTTTTTTTTTTATTATTATTGAACAAAATATAATGTTATGGATAAACATATGTCTTTTCATATGTATAAGCAGCCATAAGTAATCCTTCACAAAACTGATCTAATGTTAATGCTGTTCTGTTATGTCCTTTAAGTTGATTTGGTACAAAATATCTGAATTCAACCAGTAACAATGTCTGCCAAAAATATGATAAAGGAAACTGTGCAAAATGCCTTCATCTCTAAATTTGCACTAAAGTTAAACACATTAATTTCAACATTAACAACTTAAATGGAAAACTAAAGTGCTTTTTTCGGCTGAACTGAGATTAACAATCATAATCAACGCAAACCACCTTGTATTGTCTCTACTTAACTAAATGTATCTAATGTTGATAATCAGCAATATCATTCAGAAACACATGCAAAAAATAGTGCCACCAGTGTTGGAAAAATTAAAAAGTGCAAGAAACCCTTTATCTCTTATTTTGTACAGTCCATAAAAATGTAAATAACCTCTTATGAAATTTAAATAAAATTGTCTAAAATGCACTGTATTCTCAATGAACTCTCATATGCTCGATGTTGGACGGTGAATGAGTGAGAGAGGACGACCCGTGTAGATCGCTCATACTGGGGTTTGAGCTCATTTATTTTCTGCGCCCTTACCTCGGGCTGCTGAGGATAAGTTTCTTCTAATAAGTGTCTATGTTTAGCTTCGTAATGACATTTAATGTTTCCACTTTGAACAACCGCGACAGACTCGGAGCAGATGAGACACACGGTGCTTGTAACAGTTACAGCTCGATGCAGGAAGAATAAATGCGTATGTTTCCACCAATTATCTCGGAAAACTCGGTTTTCAGCGTCAACTTTACTAATTTTTGAAAATGTCATTGTTTTTCACTCACTGAAAGTTTTATCTCTCTGCGTTTTTCACTCCCTGAAAGTTTCATCTGTCTGCGCGCTCTCTGCTCTCTTCATTGCACGCATGACTGACTGCGCGTCTGAACGTATACCAACAGTGAGCACAGTAACTGTAGTAGCAACCATAGCAACCCGTTGCGCTGTTGGACCCAGACGGCTCTACTGAGCTGACTTTGATGTGCCTGATATAAATGTGTTTTTATTAGAAAATAGCGGCATTTATTTATTTCATTATGTCAAAAGGCTTCGCGGTCCGTATGGACGCATTTTGCGGTCCGGATTCGGACCGGAGTCCGCCAGTTGGTGACCCCTGGCCTAGGGCCTTGAAGTTCTATCACACCACATGTAGCCACTTATATGTTTTCTTACTTGGCATATGTAACTCTTTAGGTATTTACAACGATTAAAGTGTGAAAATTAATTGTAAGAAAAAGTTTATATTAGTTCAAGTTTGCTCTGTGTGGATGTATTGTACTGTTCCAGTGATGTTCTATGACTAAACCTTGAAGGGAAAAGATATCACCTATGGGGTCAAAGCCTGTTCCCCAATGGTATCTGCTGAAGCCTTTGCTGGAGGCATATATACCCCTCGGGTCCAAGCAAGTTTTCACCAAGGTGGTAGGACCCTGCGATCCATTGCACCACTTTGCCAACTTTGTTTATTCGTGTAGTTTGCCATCCAGATGGTAAATATGCACTTTCTTTTTGCAATTCATCCATTGGGTTATTATGGAATCAAACTAATCAAGAGTTCTAGACTTTGACGAGTTCCTCTTATTTGCTTTCATGTTGCTTTTCACATGATTGCTGTATGAGATTTTTATAGACAACTATGCCTAGGGCCTTGAAGTTCTATCACACCACATGTAGCCACTTATATGTTTTCTTACTTGGCATATGTAACTCTTTAGGTATTTACAACACCACTGTTCACTATATGATTAAAGTGTGAAAATTAATTGCCAGAAAAAGTTTATATTAGTTCAAGTTTGCTCTGTGTGGATGTATTGTACTGTTCCAGTGATGTTCTATGACTAAACCTTGAAGGGAAAAGATATCACCTATGGGGTCAAAGCCTGTTCCCCAATGGTATCTGCTGAAGCCTTTGCTGGAGGCATATATACCCCTCGGGTCCCAGCAAGTTTTCACCAAGGTGGTAGGACCCAGCGATCCATTGCACCACTTTGCATACCTTGTTTATTAGTGTAGCCTGCCACCCAGATAGTAAATATGCACTTGCTTTTTGCAATTCATCCCATTGGGTTATTATGGAATCAAACTAATCAAGAGTTCTAGACTTTGACGGGTTCTTCTTATTTGTTTTTATGTTGCTGTTCTCATGATTGCTGTTTGTGATTTTTATAGACAACTATGCCTAGGGCCTTGAAGTTCTATCACACCACATGTAGCCACTTATATGCTTTCTTACTTGGCATATGTAACTCTTTTGGTATTTACAACGATTAAAGTGTGAAAATTAATTGCAAGACAAAGTTTATATTAGTTCAAGTTTTCTCTGTGTGGATGTATTGTTCTGTTCCAGTGATGCTCTATGACTAAACCTTGAAGGGAAAAGATATCACCTATGGGGTCAAAGCCTGTTCCCCAATGGTATCTGCTGAAGCCTTTGCTGGAGGCATATATACCCCTCGGGTCCCAGCAAGTTTTCACCAAGGTGGTAGGACCCAGCGATCCATTGCACCACTTTGCATACCTTGTTTATTAGGGTAGCCTGCCATCCAGATAGTAAATATGCACTTGCTTTTTGCAATTCATCCATTGGGTTATTATGGAATCAAACTAATCAAGAGTTCTAGACTTTGACGGGTTCTTCTTATTTGTTTTCATGTTGCTGTTCTCATGATTGCTGTATGAGATTTTTATAGACAACTATGCCTAGGGCCTTGAAGTTCTATCACACCTAATGTAGCCACTTATATGTTTTCTTACTTGGCATATGTAACTCTTTAGGTATTTACAACGATTAAAGTGTGAAAATTAATTGAAAGAAAAAGTTTATATTAGTTCAAGTTTGCTCTGTGTGGATGTATTGTTCTGTTCCAGTGATGTTCTATGACTAAACCTTGAAGGGAAAAGATATCACCTATGGGGTCAAAGCCTGTTCCCCAATGGTATCTGCTGAAGCCTTTGCTGGAGGCATATATACCCCTCGGGTCCCAGCAAGTTTTCACCAAGGTGGTAGGACCCAGCGATCCATTGCACCACTTTGCATACCTTGTTTATTCGTGTAGCCTGCCATCCAGATAGTAAATATGCCCTTGCTTTTTGCAATTCATCCACTGGGTTATTATGGAATCAAACTAATCAAGGGTTCTAGACTTTGACGGGTTCTTCTTATTTGTTTTCATGTTGCTTTTTACATGATTGCTGTATGAGATTTTTATAGACAACTATGCCTAGGGCCTTGAAGTTCTATCACACCACATGTAGCCACTTATATGTTTTCTTACTTGGCATATGTAACTCTTTAGGTATTTACAACACCACTGTTCACTATATGATTAAAGTGTGAAAATTAATTGCCAGAAAAAGTTTATATTAGTTCAAGTTTGCTCTGTGTGGATGTATTGTACTGTTCCAGTGATGTTCTATGACTAAACTTTGAAGGGAAAAGATATCACCTATGGGATCAAAGCCTGTTCCCCAATGGTATCTGCTGATGCCTTTGCTGGAGGCATATATACCCCTCGGGTCCCAGCAAGTTTTCACCAAGGTGGTAGGACCGAGCGATCCATTGCACCACTTTGCATACCTTGTTTATTCGTGTAGCCTGCCATCCAGATAGTAAATATGCCCTTGCTTTTTGCAATTCATCCACTGGGTTATTATGGAATCAAACTAATCAAGAGTTCTAGACTTTGACGGGTTCTTCTTATTTGTTTTCATGTTGCTGTTCTCATGATTGCTGTTTGAGATTTTTATAGACAACTATGCCTAGGGCCTTGAAGTTCTATCACACCACATATAGCCACTTATGTGTTTTCTTACTTGGCATATGTAACTCTTTAGGTATTTACAACGATTAAAGTGTGAAAATTAATTGCAAGAAAAAGTTTATATTAGTTCACGTTTGCTCTGCGTCGATGTATTGTACTGTTGCAGTGATGCTCTATGACTAAACCTTGAAGGGAAAAGATATCACCTATGGGGTCAATGCCTGTTCCCCAATGGTATCTGCTGAAGCCTTTGCTGGAGGCATATATACCCCTCGGGTCCCAGCAAGTTTTCACCAAGGTGGTAGGACCCAGCGATCCATTGCACCACTTTGCATACTTTGTTTATTCGTGTGGTCTGCCATCCAGATAGTAAATATGCACTTTCTTTTTGCAATTCATCCATTGGGTTATTATGGAATCAAACTAATCAAGAGTTCTAGACTTTGACGGGTTCTTCTTATTTGCTTTCATGTTGCTTTTCACATGATTGCTGTATGAGATGTTTATAGACAACTATGCCTAGGGCCTTGAAGTTCTATCACACCACATGTAGCCACTTATATGTTTTCTTACTTGGCATATGTTACTCTTTAGGTATTTACAACGATTAAAGTGTGAAAATTAATTGTAAGAAAAAGTTTATATTAGTTCAAGTTTGCTCTGTGTGGATGTATTGTACTGTTCCAGTGATGTTCTATGACTAAACCTTGAAGGGAAAAGATATCACCTATGGGGTCAAAGCCTGTTCCCCAATGGTATCTGCTGAAGCCTTTGCTGGAGGCATATATACCCCTCGGGTCCCAGCAAGTTTTCACCAAGGTGGTAGGACCCTGCGATCCATTGCACCACTTTGCAAACTTTGTTTATTCGTGTAGTCTGCCATCCAGATAGTAAATATGCACTTTCTTTTTTGCAATTCATCCATTGGGTTATTATGGAATCAAACTAATCAAGAGTTCTAGACTTTGACGAGTTCTTCTTATTTGCTTTCATGTTGCTTTTTACATGATTGCTGTATGAGATTTTTATAGACAACTATGCCTAGGGCCTTGAAGTTCTATCACACCACATGTAGCCACTTATATGTTTTCTTACTTGGCATATGTAACTCTTTAGGTATTTACAACACCACTGTTCACTATATGATTAAAGTGTGAAAATTAATTGCCAGAAAAAGTTTATATTAGTTCAAGTTTGCTCTGTGTGGATGTATTGTACTGTTCCAGTGATGTTCTATGACTAAACTTTGAAGGGAAAAGATATCACCTATGGGGTCAAAGCCTGTTCCCCAATGGTATCTGCTGATGCCTTTGCTGGAGGCATATATACCCCTCGGGTCCCAGCAAGTTTTCACCAAGGTGGTAGGACCCAGCGATCCATTGCACCACTTTGCATACCTTGTTTATTCGTGTAGCCTGCCATCCAGATAGTAAATATGCCCTTGCTTTTTGCAATTCATCCACTGGGTTATTATGGAATCAAACTAATCAAGAGTTCTAGACTTTGACGGGTTCTTCTTATTTGTTTTCATGTTGCTGTTCTCATGGTTGCTGTTTGAGATTTTTATAGACAACTATGCCTAGGGCCTTGAAGTTCTATCACACCACATATAGCCACTTATGTGTTTTCTTACTTGGCATATGTAACTCTTTAGGTATTTACAACGATTAAAGTGTGAAAATTAATTGCAAGAAAAAGTTTATATTAGTTCACGTTTGCTCTGCGTCGATGTATTGTACTGTTGCAGTGATGCTCTATGACTAAACCTTGAAGGGAAAAGATATCACCTATGGGGTCAATGCCTGTTCCCCAATGGTATCTGCTGAAGCCTTTGCTGGAGGCATATATACCCCTCGGGTCCCAGCAAGTTTTCACCAAGGTGGTAGGACCCAGCGATCCATTGCACCACTTTGCATACTTTGTTTATTCGTGTGGTCTGCCATCCAGATAGTAAATATGCACTTTCTTTTTGCAATTCATCCATTGGGTTATTATGGAATCAAACTAATCAAGAGTTCTAGACTTTGACGGGTTCTTCTTATTTGCTTTCATGTTGCTTTTCACATGATTGCTGTATGAGATGTTTATAGACAACTATGCCTAGGGCCTTGAAGTTCTATCACACCACATGTAGCCACTTATATGTTTTCTTACTTGGCATATGTAACTCTTTAGGTATTTACAACGATTAAAGTGTGAAAATTAATTGTAAGAAAAAGTTTATATTAGTTCAAGTTTGCTCTGTGTGGATGTATTGTACTGTTCCAGTGATGTTCTATGACTAAACCTTGAAGGGAAAAGATATCACCTATGGGGTCAAAGCCTGTTCCCCAATGGTATCTGCTGAAGCCTTTGCTGGAGGCATATATACCCCTCGGGTCCAAGCAAGTTTTCACCAAGGTGGTAGGACCCTGCGATCCATTGCACCACTTTGCCAACTTTGTTTATTCGTGTAGTTTGCCATCCAGATAGTAAATATGCACTTTCTTTTTGCAATTCATCCATTGGGTTATTATGGAATCAAACTAATCAAGAGTTCTAGACTTTGACGAGTTCCTCTTATTTGCTTTCATGTTGCTTTTCACATGATTGCTGTATGAGATTTTTATAGACAACTATGCCTAGGGCCTTGAAGTTATATCACACCACATGTAGCCACTTATATGTTTTCTTACTTGGCATATGTAACTCTTTAGGTATTTACAACACCACTGTTCACTATATGATTAAAGTGTGAAAATTAATTGCCAGAAAAAGTTTATATTAGTTCAAGTTTGCTCTGTGTGGATGTATTGTACTGTTCCAGTGATGTTCTATGACTAAACCTTGAAGGGAAAAGATATCACGTATGGGGTCAAAGCCTGTTCCCCAATGGTATCTGCTGAAGCCTTTGCTGGAGGCATATATACCCCTCGGGTCCCAGCAAGTTTTCACCAAGGTGGTAGGACCCAGCGATCCATTGCACCACTTTGCATACCTTGTTTATTAGTGTAGCCTGCCACCCAGATAGTAAATATGCACTTGCTTTTTGCAATTCATCCATTGGGTTATTATGGAATCAAACTAATCAAGAGTTCTAGACTTTGACAGGTTCTTCTTATTTGTTTTCATGTTGCTGTTCTCATGATTGCTGTTTGTGATTTTTATAGACAACTATGCCTAGGGCCTTGAAGTTCTATCACACCACATGTAGCCACTTATATGCTTTCTTACTTGGCATATGTAACTCTTTTGGTATTTACAACGATTAACCCCCTGAGGTCGGCTGTCGCGCCGGCGCGATAGGCTCGTTTTTTTCCGTATGAGTGCAAAAAAAAAAAAAAAAAAAAAAAAAATTTTTATCTTATATGCTTGTGTTATACATCAATCGATCCTGTTTAGTGTGTATTTTTTTTGTGTATGCTCATAATAAAAACAAAGTGTTGTGCTTTTTGCCAAATAAAGAAAAATAAACATGATGCGAGTTCTGCCTACTCTCCGTCAGTGAAGTCAATTCTGAAACGCGTCCGAAAATGAACTGTAACTCAGCGAATACTCAGTCAAACAGGCATACAGTCACACAGGCATGAAGCTTGAATTTTCTTCTTTTAAATGAAGTAATTTTTATGAAAAACAAATATTCACAGTTTATGTAATATGTATGCAAAGAGAGAGATGTCAGTCGTTCTCATCTCAGCTAATTAAGTTTTAATGTGCTCCGCCCACGGAGAGCGCGCGCTATTCAAACGCAAATGTGAGGCGATCCAAACAAACCTGTGAAACGCCCACATCAGCTGGATAACACACACCGCGAGTTCACTTTCAGACTTATGTACTTTACGATGCTGTGAGGAATACTACTATCTTGATAATAATCCTGCAAAAATTTACCTCAGAAGTTCTGGAAGTATCATTTCGAGGAGCAAACGGATCCCGCTGAGGAATTAGGTCAGTTCTGTTTGCTTTGTTCTAATCTGAATGAATGAACGCACAGATTCGTGCTGTTGTGGAGCTACGGCAAAAATACTGTTTAAATATGAATTGCGTTTCTGTGTATGAATGAATGAACGAACGAACGCACAGATGCGTGCTGTTGTGGAGCTACTACAGCTGGCAAAAATACTGTTTAAATAATATGAATCGCGTTTGAATGAATGAACGCACAGATGCGCGCTGTTGTGGAGCTACTACAGCTGGCAAAAATACTGTTTAAATAATATGAATCGCGTTTGAATGAATGAACGCAAAGATGCGTGCTGTTGTGGAGCTACTACAGCTGGCAAAAATACTGTTTAAATATGAATTGCGTTTCTGTGTATGAATGAATGAACGAACGAACGCACAGATGCGTGCTGTTGTGGAGCTACTACAGCTGGCAAAAATACTGTTTAAATAATATGAATCGCGTTTGAATGAATGAACGCACAGATGCGCGCTGTTGTGGAGCTACTACAGCTGGCAAAAATACTGTTTAAATAATATGAATCGCGTTTGAATGAATGAACGCAGAGATGCGTGCTGTTGTGGAGCTACTACAGCTGGCAAAAATACTGTTTAAATATGAATTGCGTTTCTGTGTATGAATGAATGAACGAACGAACGCACAGATGCGCGCTGTTGTGGAGCTACTACAGCTGGCAAAAATACTGTTTTAATATGAATCGCGAATACAAAGAAAGATTACACTGGAAATATTGTTACAATTTTAAATGTTGTTGTAATTGTATAACCTTAATTGTATAAAAAAAAAATATATATATATATATATATAAGGATAGATGTAAACAAAATCTTAAAAGGTCATTATAAGCCTTCTCTTTAAATAATTTTATTATGCTTTATTAGTGACACATTTGGGAAGAGAATATATTCCAAATCTGAAAATACAGTATGAGAACAATTAACTGCACAATTACTAGAAATGTTTACCTTGGATATTGTACAATTTGCAAGCAAAATTTGTGGAAAAAAACAACAAACCAGTTATATATTGTCCTTGCATTTTTGTGGCTCATTCACACACCTGAATGAAAGGCTCATTACGTATGCAGCCTCATTATGCGGGCCCCATTGACTCCACAGGTGTGAATCACGCCCACCCGCATATGGCCTTTCCAAACAAAAAGTGTTTTACAAGATTTAAATCAATGTATTGTGTTATGTGAATGATTAGGCAGGATGATTTTCACATAATTTTGAAGAAAAAATTCTAGGCAACGTCATCCATTTGTCAAAAGTCTTATTTACATATATTTAGAATGTGTTTTATGGCCTTATTTCAGAAACTTTAGTTTTTTGTTTTTGAAAAAACCATGCATAAACATTATTCTATCAAAAATACAAACATGTACATGCAAGTTGTTCATATATTATGGTAGCCCTGTTTGTGCTAAATAGAGTGAATTTACACCTTTGCCATTAATATGTTTATAAGCAACTGAAAAAAGCACAAATGTCAGGGCATGTCAGAACATCTCAAGGACCCCAAAAACCCCTCAGACCCCAGAGGGTTAAAGTGTGAAAATTAATTGCAAGACAAAGTTTATATTAGTTCAAGTTTTCTCTGTGTGGATGTATTGTTCTGTTCCAGTGATGCTCTATGACTAAACCTTGAAGGGAAAAGATATCACCTATGGGGTCAAAGCCTGTTCCCCAATGGTATCTGCTGAAGCCTTTGCTGGAGGCATATATACCCCTCGGGTCCCAGCAAGTTTTCACCAAGGTGGTAGGACCCAGCGATCCATTGCACCACTTTGCATACCTTGTTTATTAGGGTAGCCTGCCATCCAGATAGTAAATATGCACTTGCTTTTTGCAATTCATCCATTGGGTTATTATGGAATAAAACTAATCAAGAGTTCTAGACTTTGACGGGTTCTTCTTATTTGTTTTCATGTTGCTGTTCTCATGATTGCTGTATGAGATTTTTATAGACAACTATGCCTAGGGCCTTGAAGTTCTATCACACCTAATGTAGCCACTTATATGTTTTCTTACTTGGCATATGTAACTCTTTAGGTATTTACAACGATTAAAGTGTGAAAATTAATTGAAAGAAAAAGTTTATATTAGTTCAAGTTTGCTCTGTGTGGATGTATTGTTCTGTTCCAGTGATGTTCTATGACTAAACCTTGAAGGGAAAAGATATCACCTATGGGGTCAAAGCCTGTTCCCCAATGGTATCTGCTGAAGCCTTTGCTGGAGGCATATATACCCCTCGGGTCCCAGCAAGTTTTCACCAAGGTGGTAGGACCCAGCGATCCATTGCACCACTTTGCATACCTTGTTTATTCGTGTAGCCTGCCATCCAGATAGTAAATATGCCCTTGCTTTTTGCAATTCATCCACTGGGTTATTATGGACTCAAACTAATCAAGAGTTCTAGACTTTGACGGGTTCTTCTTATTTGTTTTCATGTTGCTGTTCTCATGATTGCTGTTTGAGATTTTTATAGACAACTATGCCTAGGGCCTTGAAGTTCTATCACACCACATATAGCCACTTATGTGTTTTCTTACTTGGCATATGTAACTCTTTAGGTATTTACAACGATTAAAGTGTGAAAATTAATTGCAAGAAAAAGTTTATATTAGTTCACGTTTGCTCTGCGTCGATGTATTGTACTGTTGCAGTGATGCTCTATGACTAAACCTTGAAGGGAAAAGATATCACCTATGGGGTCAATGCCTGTTCCCCAATGGTATCTGCTGAAGCCTTTGCTGGAGGCATATATACCCCTCGGGTCCCAGCAAGTTTTCACCAAGGTGGTAGGACCCTGCGATCCATTGCACCACTTTGCAAACTTTGTTTATTCGTGTAGTCTGCCATCCAGATAGTAAATATGCACTTTCTTTTTTGCAATTCATCCATTGGGTTATTATGGAATCAAACTAATCAAGAGTTCTAGACTTTGACGAGTTCTTCTTATTTGCTTTCATGTTGCTTTTCACATGATTGCTGTATGAGATTTTTATAGACAACTATGCCTAGGGCCTTGAAGTTCTATCACACCACATGTAGCCACTTATATGTTTTCTTACTTGGCATATGTAACTCTTTAGGTATTTACAACACCACTGTTCACTATATGATTAAAGTGTGAAAATTAATTGCCAGAAAAAGTTTATATTAGTTCAAGTTTGCTCTGTGTGGATGTATTGTACTGTTCCAGTGATGTTCTATGACTAAACTTTGAAGGGAAAAGATATCACCTATGGGGTCAAAGCCTGTTCCCCAATGGTATCTGCTGAAGCCTTTGCTGGAGGCATATATACCCCTCAGGTCCCAGCAAGTTTTCACCAAGGTGGTAGGACCCAGCGATCCATTGCACCACTTTGCATACCTTGTTTATTCGTGTAGCCTGCCATCCAGATAGTAAATATGCCCTTGCTTTTTGCAATTCATCCACTGGGTTATTATGGAATCAAGCTAATCAAGAGGTCTAGACTTTGACGGGTTCTTCTTATTTGTTTTCATGTTGCTGTTCTCATGATTGCTGTATGAGATTTTTATAGACAACTATGCCTAGGGCCTTGAAGTTCTATCACACCACATATAGCCACTTATATGTTTTCTTACTTGGCATATGTAACTCTTTAGGTATTTACAACGATTAAAGTGTGAAAATTAATTGTAAGAAAAAGTTTATATTAGTTCAAGTTTGCTCTGTGTGGATGTATTGTTCTGTTCCAGTGATGTTCTATGACTAAACTTTGAAGGGAAAAGATATCACCTATGGGGTCAAAGCCTGTTCCCCAATGGTATCTGCTGAAGCCTTTGCTGGAGGCATATATACCCCTCGGGTCCCAGCAAGTTTTCACCAAGGTGGTAGGACCCAGCGATCCATTGCACCACATTGCATACCTTGTTTATTCGTGTAGCCTGCCATCCAGATAGTAAATATGCCCTTGCTTTTTGCAATTCATCCACTGGGTTATTATGGAATCAAACTAATCAAGAGTTCTAGACTTTGACAGGTTCTTCTTATTTGTTTTCATGTTGCTGTCCTCATGATTGCTGTTTGAGATTTTTATAGACAACTATGCCTAGGGCCTTGAAGTTCTATCACACCACATATAGCCACTTATGTGTTTTCTTACTTGGCATATGTAACTCTTTAGGTATTTACAACGATTAAAGTGTGAAAATTAATTGCAAGAAAAAGTTTATATTAGTTCACGTTTGCTCTGCGTTGATGTATTGTACTGTTGCAGTGATGTTCTATGACTAAACCTTGAAGGGAAAAGATATCACCTATGGGGTCAAAGCCTGTTCCCCAATGGTATCTGCTGAAGCCTTTGCTGGAGGCATATATACCCCTCGGGTCCCAGCAAGTTTTCACCAAGGTGGTAGGACCCAGCGATCCATTGCACCACTTTGCATACTTTGTTTATTCGTGTGGTCTGTCATCCAGATAGTAAATATGCACTTTCTTTTTGCAATTCATCCACTGGGTTATTATGGAATCAAACTAATCAAGAGTTCTAGACTTTGACGGGTTCTTCTTATTTGCTTTCATGTTGCTTTTCACATGATTGCTGTATGAGATGTTTATAGACAACTATGCCTAGGGCCTTGAAGTTCTATCACACCACATGTAGCCACTTATATGTTTTCTTTCTTGGCATATGTAACTCTTTAGGTATTTACAACGATTAAAGTGTGAAAATTAATTGTAAGAAAAAGTTTATATTAGTTCAAGTTTGCTCTGTGTGGATGTATTGTACTGTTCCAGTGATGTTCTATGACTAAACCTTGAAGGGAAAATATATCACCTATGGGGTCAAAGCCTGTTCCCCAATGGTATCTGCTGATGCCTTTGCTGGAGGCATATATACCTCTCGGGTCCCAGCAAGTTTTCACCAAGGTGGTAGGACCCAGCGATCCATTGCACCACTTTGCATACCTTGTTTATTCGTGTAGCCTGCCATCCAGATAGTAAATATGCCCTTGCTTTTTGCAATTCATCCACTGGGTTATTATGGAATCAAACTAATCAAGAGTTCTAGACTTTGACGGGTTCTTCTTATTTGCTTTCATGTTGCTTTTCACATGATTGCTGTATGAGATGTTTATAGACAACTATGCCTAGGGCCTTGAAGTTCTATCACACCACATGTAGCCACTTATATGTTTTCTTACTTGGCATATGTAACTCTTTAGGTATTTACAACGATTAAAGTGTGAAAATTAATTGTAAGAAAAAGTTTATATTAGTTCAAGTTTGCTCTGTGTGGATGTATTGTACTGTTCCAGTGATGTTCTATGACTAAACCTTGAAGGGAAAAGATATCATCTATGGGGTCAAAGCCTGTTCCCCAATGGTATCTGCTGAAGCCTTTGTTGGAGGCATATATACCCCTCGGGTCCAAGCAAGTTTTCACCAAGGTGGTAGGACCCTGCGATCCATTGCACCACTTTGCCAACTTTGTTTATTCGTGTAGTTTGCCATCCAGATAGTAAATATGCACTTTCTTTTTGCAATTCATCCATTGGGTTATTATGGAATCAAACTAATCAAGAGTTCTAGACTTTGACGAGTTCCTCTTATTTGCTTTCATGTTGCTTTTCACATGATTGCTGTATGAGATTTTTATAGACAACTATGCCTAGGGCCTTGAAGTTCTATCACACCACATGTAGCCACTTATATGTTTTCTTACTTGGCATATGTAACTCTTTAGGTATTTACAACACCACTGTTCACTATATGATTAAAGTGTGAAAATCAATTGCCAGAAAAAGTTTATATTAGTTCAAGTTTGCTCTGTGTGGATGTATTGTACTGTTCCAGTGATGTTCTATGACTAAACCTTGAAGGGAAAAGATATCACCTATGGGGTCAAAGCCTGTTCCCCAATGGTATCTGCTGAAGCCTTTGCTGGAGGCATATATACCCCTCGGGTCCCAGCAAGTTTTCACCAAGGTGGTAGGACCCAGCGATCCATTGCACCACTTTGCATACCTTGTTTATTAGTGTAGCCTGCCACCCAGATAGTAAATATGCACTTGCTTTTTGCAATTCATCCCATTGGGTTATTATGGAATCAAACTAATCAAGAGTTCTAGACTTTGACGGGTTCTTCTTATTTGTTTTCATGTTGCTGTTCTCATGATTGCTGTTTGTGATTTTTATAGACAACTATGCCTAGGGCCTTGAAGTTCTATCACACCACATGTAGCCACTTATATGCTTTCTTACTTGGCATATGTAACTCTTTTGGTATTTACAACGATTAAAGTGTGAAAATTAATTGCAAGACAAAGTTTATATTAGTTCAAGTTTTCTCTGTGTGGATGTATTGTTCTGTTCCAGTGATGCTTTATGACTAAACCTTGAAGGGAAAAGATATCACCTATGTTCCCCAATGGTATCTGCTGAAGCCTTTGCTGGAGGCATATATACCCCTCGGGTCCCAGCTAGTTTTCACCAAGGTGGTAGGACCCAGCGATCCATTGCACGACTTTGCATACCTTGTTTATTAGGGTAGCCTGCCATCCAGATAGTAAGTATGCACTTGCTTTTTGCAATTCATCCATTGGGTTATTATGGAATCAAACTAATCAAGAGTTCTAGACTTTGACGGGTTCTTCTTATTTGTTTTCATGTTGCTGTTCTCATGATTGCTGTATGAGATTTTTATAGACAACTATGCCTAGGGCCTTGAAGTTCTATCACACCGCATGTAGCCACTTATATGTTTTCCTACTTGGCATATGTAACTCTTTAGGTATTTACAACGATTAAAGTGTGAAAATTAATTGAAAGAAAAAGTTTATATTAGTTCAAGTTTGCTCTGTGTGGATGTATTGTTCTGTTCCAGTGATGTTCTATGACTAAACCTTGAAGGGAAAAGATATCACCTATGGGGTCAAAGCCTGTTCCCCAATGGTATCTGCTGAAGCCTTTGCTGGAGGCATATATACCCCTCGGGTCCCAGCAAGTTTTCACCAAGGTGGTAGGACCCAGCGATCCATTGCACCACTTTGCATACCTTGTTTATTCGTGTAGTCTGCCCTCAAGATAGTAAATATGCACTTGCTTTGTGCAATTCATCCATTGGGTTATTATGGAATCAAACTAATCAAGAGTTCTAGACTTTGACGGGTTCTTCTTATTTGTTTTCATGTTGCTGTTCTCATGATTGCTGTTTGAGATTTTTATAGACAACTATGCCTAGGGCCTTGAAGTTCTATCACACCACATATAGCCACTTATGTGTTTTCTTACTTGGCATATGTAACTCTTTAGGTATTTACAACAATTAAAGTGTGAAAATTAATTGCAAGAAAAAGTTTATATTAGTTCACGTTTGCTCTGCGTTGATGTATTGTACTGTTGCAGTGATGTTCTATGACTAAACCTTGAAGGGAAAAGATATCACCTATGGGGTCAAAGCCTGTTCCCCAATGGTATCTGCTGAAGCCTTTGCTGGAGGCATATATACCCCTCGGGTCCCAGCAAGTTTTCACCAAGGTGGTAGGACCCAGCAATCCATTGCACCACTTTGCATACCTTGTTTATTCGTGTAGTCTGCCCTCAAGATAGTAAATATGCACTTGCTTTGTGCAATTCATCCATTGGGTTATTATGGAATCAAACTAATCAAGAGTTCTAGACTTTGACGGGTTCTTCTTATTTGTTTTCATGTTGCTGTTCTCATGATTGCTGTTTGAGATTTTTATAGACAACTATGCCTAGGGCCTTGAAGTTCTATCACACCACATATAGCCACTTATGTGTTTTCTTACTTGGCATATGTAACTCTTAAGGTATTTACAACGATTAAAGTGTGAAAATTAATTGCAAGAAAAAGTTTATATTAGTTCACGTTTGCTCTGCGTTGATGTATTCTACTGTGGCAGTGATGTTCTATGACTAAACCTTGAAGGGAAAAGATATCACCAATGGGGTCAAAGCCTGTTCCCCAATGGTATCTGCTGAAGCCTTTGCTGGAGGCATATATACCCCTCGGGTCCCAGCAAGTTTTCACCAAGGTGGTAGGACCCAGCGATCCATTGCACCACTTTGCATACTTTGTTTATTCGTGTGGTCTGCCATCCAGATAGTAAATATGCACTTTCTTTTTGCAATTCATCCATTGGGTTATTATGGAATCAAACTAATCAAGAGTTCTAGACTTTGACGGGTTCTACTTATTTGCTTTCATGTTGCTTTTCACATGATTGCTGTATGATATTTTTATAGACAACTATGCCTAGGGCCTTGAAGTTCAATCACACCACATGTAGCCACTTATATGTTTTCTTACTTGGCATATGTAACTCTTTAGGTATTTACAACGATTAAAGTGTGAAAATTAATTGTAAGAAAAAGTTTATATTAGTTCAAGTTTGCTCTGTGTGGATGTATTGTACTGTTCCAGTGATGTTCTATGACTAAACCTTGAAGGGAAAAGATATCACCTATGGGGTCAAAGCCTGTTCCCCAATGGTATCTGCTGAAGCCTTTGCTGGAGGCATATATACCCCTCGGGTCCCAGCAAGTTTTCACCAAGGTGGTAGGACCCTGCGATCCATTGCACCACTTTGCAAACTTTGTTTATTCGTGTAGTCTGCCATCCAGATAGTAAATATGCACTTTCTTTTTTGCAATTCATCCATTGGGTTATTATGGAATCAAACTAATCAAGAGTTCTAGACTTTGACGAGTTCTTCTTATGTGCTTTCATGTTGCTTTTCACATGATTGCTGTATGAGATTTTTATAGACAACTATGCCTAGGGCCTTGAAGTTCTATCACACCACATGTAGCCACTTATATGTTTTCTTTCTTGGCATATGTAACTCTTTAGGTATTTACAACACCACTGTTCACTATATGATTAAAGTGTGAAAATTAATTGCCAGAAAAAGTTTATATTAGTTCAAGTTTGCTCTGTGTGGATGTATTGTACTGTTCCAGTGATGTTCTATGACTAAACTTTGAAGGGAAAAGATATCACCTATGGGGTCAAAGCCTGTTCCCCAATGGTATTTGCTGAAGCCTTTGCTGGAGGCATATATACCCCTCGGGTCCCAGCAAGTTTTCACCAAGGTGGTAGGACCCAGCGATCCATTGCACCACTTTGCATACCTTGTTTATTCGTGTAGCCTGCCATCCAGATAGTAAATATGCCCTTGCTTTTTGCAATTCATCCATTGGGTTATTATGGAATCAAACTAATCAAGAGTTCTAGACTTTGACGAGTTCTTCTTATTTGCTTTCATGTTGCTTTTCACATGATTGCTGTATGAGATGTTTATAGACAACTATGCCTAGGGCCTTGAAGTTCTATCACACCACATGTAGCCACTTATATGTTTTCTTACTTGGCATATGTAACTCTTTAGGTATTTACAACGATTAAAGTGTGAAAATTAATTGTAAGAAAAAGTTTATATTAGTTCAAGTTTGCTCTGTGTGGATGTATTGTACTGTTCCAGTGATGTTCTATGACTAAACCTTGAAGGGAAAAGATATCACCTATGGGGTCAAAGCCTGTTCCCCAATGGTATCTGCTGAAGCCTTTGCTGGAGGCATATATACCCCTCGGGTCCCAGCAAGTTTTCACCAAGGTGGTAGGACCCTGCGATCCATTGCACCACTTTGCAAACTTTGTTTATTCGTGTAGTCTGCCATCCAGATAGTAAATATGCACTTTCTTTTTGCAATTCATCCATTGGGTTATTATGGAATCAAACTAATCAAGAGTTCTAGACTTTGACGAGTTCTTCTTATTTGCTTTCATGTTGCTTTTCACATGATTGCTGTATGAGATTTTTATAGACAACTATGCCTAGGGCCTTGAAGTTCTATCACACCACATGTAGCCACTTATATGTTTTCTTACTTGGCATATGTAACTTTTTAGGTATTTACAACGATTAAAGTGTGAAAATTAATTGTAAGAAAAAGTTTATATTAGTTCAAGTTTGCTCTGTGTGGATGTATTGTACTGTTCCAGTGATGTTCTATGACTAAACCTTGAAGGGAAAAGATATCACCTATGGGGTCAAAGCCTGTTCCCCAATGGTATCTGCTGAAGCCTTTGCTGGAGGCATATATACCCCTCGGGTCCCAGCAAGTTTTCACCAAGGTGGTAGGACCCTGCGATCCATTGCACCACTTTGCAAACTTTGTTTATTCGTGTAGTCTGCCATCCAGATAGTAAATATGCACTTTCTTTTTGCAATTCATCCATTGGGTTATTATGGAATCAAACTAATCAAGAGTTCTAGACTTTGACGAGTTCTTCTTATGTGCTTTCATGTTGCTTTTCACATGATTGCTGTATGAGATTTTTATAGACAACTATGCCTAGGGCCTTGAAGTTCTATCACACCACATGTAGCCACTTCTATGTTTTCTTACTTGGCATATGTAACTCTTTAGGTATTTACAACACCACTGTTCACTATATGATTAAAGTGTGAAAATTAATTGCCAGAAAAAGTTTATATTAGTTCAAGTTTGCTCTGTGTGGATGTATTGTACTGTTCCAGTGATGTTCTATGACTAAACCTTGAAGGGAAAAGATATCACCTATGGGGTCAAAGCCTGTTCCCCAATGGTATCTGCTGAAGCCTTTGCTGGAGGCATATATACCCCTCAGGTCCCAGCAAGTTTTCACCAAGGTGGTAGGCCCCAGCGATCCATTGCACCACTTTGCATACCTTGTTTATTCGTGTAGCCTGCCATCCAGATAGTAAATATGCCCTTGCTTTTTGCAATTCATCCACTGGGTTATTATGGAATCAAGCTAATCAAGAGGTCTAGACTTTGACGGGTTCTTCTTATTTGTTTTCATGTTGCTGTTCTCATGATTGCTGTATGAGATTTTTATAGACAACTATGCCTAGGGCCTTGAAGTTCTATCACACCACATATAGCCACTTATATGTTTTCTTACTTGGCATATGTAACTCTTTAGGTATTTACAACGATTAAAGTGTGAAAATTAATTGTAAGAAAAAGTTTATATTAGTTCAAGTTTGCTCTGTGTGGATGTATTGTTCTGTTCCAGTGATGTTCTATGACTAAACTTTGAAGGGAAAAGATATCACCTATGGGGTCAAAGCCTGTTCCCCAATGGTATCTGCTGAAGCCTTTGCTGGAGGCATATATACCCCTCGGGTCCCAGCAAGTTTTCACCAAGGTGGTAGGACCCAGCGATCCATTGCACCGCATTGCATACCTTGTTTATTCGTGTAGCCTGCCATCCAGATAGTAAATATGCCCTTGCTTTTTGCAATTCATCCACTGGGTTATTATGGAATCAAACTAATCAAGAGTTCTAGACTTTGACGGGTTCTTCTTATTTGTTTTCATGTTGCTGTTCTCATGATTGCTGTTTGAGATTTTTATAGACAACTATGCCTAGGGCCTTGAAGTTCTATCACACCACATATAGCCACTTATGTGTTTTCTTACTTGGCATATGTAACTCTTTAGGTATTTACAACGATTAAAGTGTGAAAATTAATTGCAAGAAAAAGTTTATATTAGTTCACGTTTGCTCTGCGTTGATGTATTGTACTGTTGCAGTGATGTTCTATGACTAAACCTTGAAGGGAAAAGATATCACCTATGGGGTCAAAGCCTGTTCCCCAATGGTATCTGCTTAAGCCTTTGCTGGAGGCATATATACCCCTCGGGTCCCAGCAAGTTTTCACCAAGGTGGTAGGACCCAGTGATCCATTGCACCACTTTGCATACCTTGTTTATTAGTGTAGCCTGCCACCCAGATAGTAAATATGCACTTGCTTTTTGCAATTCATCCCATTGGGTTATTATGGAATCAAACTAATCAAGAGTTCTAGACTTTGACGGGTTCTTCTTATTTGTTTTCATGTTGCTGTTCTCATGATTGCTGTTTGTGATTTTTATAGACAACTATGCCTAGGGCCTTGAAGTTCTATCACACCACATGTAGCCACTTATATGCTTTCTTACTTGGCATATGTAACTCTTTAGGTATTTACAACGATTAAAGTGTGAAAATTTATTGCAAGACAAAGTTTATATTAGTTCAAGTTTTCTCTGTGTGGATGTATTGTTCTGTTCCAGTGATGCTCTATGACTAAACCTTGAAGGGAAAAGATATCACCTATGGGGTCAAAGCCTGTTCCCCAATGGTATCTGCTAAAGCCTTTGCTGGAGGCATATATACCCCTCGGGTCCCAGCAAGTTTTCACCAAGGTGGTAGGACCCAGCGATCCATTGCACCACTTTGCATACCTTGTTTATTAGGGTAGCCTGCCATCCAGATAGTAAATATGCACTTGCTTTTTGCAATTCATCCATTGGGTTATTATGGAATCAAACTAATCAAGAGTTCTAGACTTTGACGGGTTCTTCTTATTTGTTTTCATGTTGCTGTTCTCATGATTGCTGTATAAGATTTTTGTAGACAACTATGCCTAGGGCCTTGAAGTTCTATCACACCGCATGTAGCCACTTATATGTTTTCTTACTTGGCATATGTAACTCTTTAGGTATTTACAACGATTAAAGTGTGAAAATTAATTGTAAGAAAAAGTTTATATTAGTTCAAGTTTGCTCTGTGTGGATGTATTGTTCTGTTCCAGTGATGTTCTATGACTAAACCTTGAAGGGAAAATATATCAACTATGGGGTCAAAGCCTGTTCCCCAATGGTATCTGCTGAAGCCTTTGCTGGAGGCATATATACCCCTCGGGTCCCAGCAAGTTTTCACGAAGGTGGTAGGACCCAGCGATCCATTTCGCCCCTTTGCATACCTTGTTTATTCGTTTAGCCTGCCATCCAGATAATAAATATGCACTTGCTTTGCAATTCATCCATTGGGTTATTATGGAATCAAACTAATCAAGAGTTCTAGACTTTGACGGGTTCTTCTTATTTGTTTTAATGTTGCTTTTCACACGATTGAGGTAGGCTATGAGATTTTTATAGACAACTATAACTAGGGCCTTGAAGTTCTATCACACCACATGTAGTCACTTATATGTTTTCTTACTTGGCATATGTAACTCTTTAGGTATTTACAACACGACTGTTCACTATATGATTAAAGTGTGAAAATTAATTGTAAGAAAAAGTTTATATTAGTTCAAGTTTGCTCTGTGTGGATGTATTGTTCTGTTCCAGTGATGATCTATGAAAAAACCTTGAAGGGAAAAGATATTACCTATGGGGTCAAAGACTGTCCCCAATTGTATCTGCTGAAGCCTTTGCTGGGGGCATATATACCCCTCGGGTCCCAGCAAGTTTTCACCAAGGTGGTAGGACCCAGCGATCCATTGCACCACTTTGCATACCTTGTTTATTAGGGTAGCCTGCCATCCAGATAGTAAATATGCACTTGCTTTTTGCAATTCATCCATTAGGTTATTATGGAATCAAACTAATCAAGAGTTCTAGACTTTGACGGGTTCTTCTTATTTGTTTTCATGTTGCTGTTCTCATGATTGCTGTTTGTGATTTTTATAGACAACTATGCCTAGGGCCTTGAAGTTCTATCACACCACATGTAGCCACTTATATGCTTTCTTACTTGGCATATGTAACTCTTTAGGTATTTACAACGATTAAAGTGTGAAAATTAATTGCAAGATAAAGTTTATATTAGTTCAAGTTTTCTCTGTGTGGATGTATTGTTCTGTTCCAGTGATGCTCTATGACTAAACCTTGAAGGGAAAAGATATCACCTATGGGGTCAAAGCCTGTTCCCCAATGGTATCTGCTGAAGCCTTTGCTGGAGGCATATATACCCCTCGGGTCCCAGCAAGTTTTCACCAAGGTGGTAGGACCCAGCGATCCATTGCACCACTTTGCATACCTTGTTTATTAGGGTAGCCTGCCATCCAGATAGTAAATATGCACTTGCTTTTTGCAATTCATCCATTGGGTTATTATGGAATCAAACTAATCAAGAGTTCTAGACTTTGACGGGTTCTTCTTATTTGTTTTCATGTTGCTGTTCTCATGATTGCTGTATGAGATTTTTATAGACAACTATGCCTAGGGCCTTGAAGTTCTATCACACCGCATGTAGCCACTTATATGTTTTCTTACTTGGCATATGTAACTCTTTAGGTATTTACAACGATTAAAGTGTGAAAATTAATTGAAAGAAAAAGTTTATATTAGTTCAAGTTTGCTCTGTGTGGATGTATTGTTCTGTACCAGTGATGTTCTATGACTAAACCTTGAAGGGAAAAGATATCACCTATGGGGTCAAAGCCTGTTCCCCAATGGTATCTGCTGAAGCCTTTGCTGGAGGCATATATACCCCTCGGGTCCCAGCAAGTTTTCACCAAGGTGGTAGGACCCAGCGATCCATTGCACCACTTTGCATACCTTGTTTGTTTGTGTAGTCTGCCCTCCAGATAGTAAATATGCACTTGCTTTGTGCAATTCATCCATTGGGTTATTATGGAATCAAACTAATCAAGAGTTCTAGACTTTGACGGGTTCTTCTTATTTGTTTTCATGTTGCTGTTCTCATGATTGCTGTATGAGATTTTCATAGACAACTATGCCTAGGGCCTTGAAGTTCTATCACACCACATGTAGCCACTTATATGTTTTCTTACTTGGCATATGTAACTCTTTAGGTATTTACAACACCACTGTTCACTATATGATTAAAGTGTGAAAATTAATTGCCAGAAAAAGTTTATATTAGTTCAAGTTTGCTCTGTGTGGATGTATTTTACTGTTCCAGTGATGTTCTATGACTAAACCTTGAAGGGAAAAGATATCACCTATGGGGTCAAAGCCTGTTCCCCAATGGTATCTGCTGAAGCCTTTGCTGGAGGCATATATACCCCTCGGGTCCCAGCAAGTTTTCACCAAGGTGGTAGGACCCAGCGATCCATTGCACCACTTTGCATACCTTGTTTATTAGTGTAGCCTGCCACCCAGATAGTAAATATGCACTTGCTTTTTGCAATTCATCCCATTGGGTTATTATGGAATCAAACTAATCAAGAGTTCTAGACTTTGACGGGTTCTTCTTATTTGTTTTCATGTTGCTGTTCTCATGATTGCTGTTTGTGATTTTTATAGACAACTATGCCTAGGGCCTTGAAGTTCTATCACACCACATGTAGCCACTTATATGCTTTCTTACTTGGCATATGTAACTCTTTAGGTATTTACAACACCACTGTTCACTATATGATTAAAGTGTGAAAATTAATTGCCAGAAAAAGTTTATATTAGTTCAAGTTTGCTCTGTGTGGATGTATTGTACTGTTCCAGTGATATTCTATGACTAAACCTTGAAGGGAAAAGATATCACCTATGGGGTCAAAGCCTGTTCCCCAATGGTATCTGCTGAAGCCTTTGCTGGAGGCATATATACCCCTCGGGTCCCAGCAAGTTTTCACCAAGGTGGTAGGACCCAGCGATCCATTGCACCACTTTGCATACCTTGTTTATTAGTGTAGCCTGCCACCCAGATAGTAAATATGCACTTGCTTTTTGCAATTCATCCCATTGGGTTATTATGGAATCAAACTAATCAAGAGTTCTAGACTTTGACGGGTTATTCTTATTTTTTTTCATGTTGCTGTTCTCATGATTGCTGTTTGTGATTTTTATAGACAACTATGCCTAGGGCCTTGAAGTTCTATCACACCACATGTAGCCACTTATATGCTTTCTTACTTGGCATATGTAACTCTTTAGGTATTTACAACGATTAAAGTGTGAAAATTAATTGCAAGATAAAGTTTATATTAGTTCAAGTTTTCTCTGTGTGGATGTATTGTTCTGTTCCAGTGATGCTCTATGACTAAACCTTGAAGGGAAAAGATATCACCTATGGGGTCAAAGCCTGTTCCCCAATGGTATCTGCTGAAGCCTTTGCTGGAGGCATATATACCCCTCGGGTCCCAGCAAGTTTTCACCAAGGTGGTAGGACCCAGCGATCCATTTCACCACTTTGCATACCTTGTTTATTAGGGTAGCCTGCCATCCAGATAGTAAATATGCACTTGCTTTTTGCAATTCATCCATTGGGTTATTATGGAATCAAACTAATCAAGAGTTCTAGACTTTGACGGGTTCTTCTTATTTGTTTTCATGTTGCTGTTCTCATGATTGCTGTATGAGATTTTTATAGACAACTATGCCTAGGGCCTTGAAGTTCTATCACACCGCATGTAGCCACTTATATGTTTTCTTACTTGGCATATGTAACTCTTTAGGTATTTACAACACCACTGTTCACTATATGATTAAAGTGTGAAAATTAATTGCCAGAAAAAGTTTATATTAGTTCAAGTTTGCTCTGTGTGGATGTATTGTACTGTTCCAGTGATGTTCTATGACTAAACCTTGAAGGGAAAAGATATCACCTATGGGGTCAAAGCCTGTTCCCCAATGGTATCTGCTGAAGCCTTTGCTGGAGGCATATATACCCCTCGGGTCCCAGCAAGTTTTCACCAAGGTGGTAGGACCCAGCGATCCATTGCACCACTTTGCATACCTTGTTTATTAGTGTAGCCTGCCACCCAGATAGTAAATATGCACTTGCTTTTTGCAATTCATCCCATTGGGTTATTATGGAATCAAACTAATCAAGAGTTCTAGACTTTGACGGGTTCTTCTTATTTGTTTTCATGTTGCTGTTCTCATGATTGCTGTTTGTGATTTTTATAGACAACTATGCCTAGTGCCTTGAAGTTCTATCACACCACATGTAGCCACTTATATGCTTTCTTACTTGGCATATGTAACTCTTTAGGTATTTACAACGATTAAAGTGTGAAAATTAATTGCAAGAAAAAGTTTATATTAGTTCACGTTTGCTCTGCGTTGTTGTATTGTACTGTTGCAGTGATGTTCTATGACTAAACCTTGAAGGGAAAAGATATCACCTATGGGGTCAAAGCCTGTTCCCCAATGGTATCTGCTGAAGCCTTTGCTGGAGGCATATATACCCCTCGGGTCCCAGCAAGTTTTCACCAAGGTGGTAGGACCCAGCGATCCATTGCACCACTTTGCATACCTTGTTTATTAGGGTAGCCTGCCATCCAGATAGTAAATATGCACTTGCTTTTTGCAATTCATCCATTGGGTTATTATGGAATCAAACTAATCAAGAGTTCTAGACTTTGACGGGTTCTTCTTATTTGTTTTCATGTTGCTGTTCTCATGATTGCTGTATGAGATTTTTATAGACAACTATGCCTAGGGCCTTGAAGTTCTATCACACCGCATGTAGCCACTTATATGTTTTCTTACTTGGCATATGTAACTCTTTAGGTATTTACAACGATTAAAGTGTGAAAATTAATTGAAAGAAAAAGTTTATATTAGTTCAAGTTTGCTCTGTGTGGATGTATTGTTCTGTTCCAGTGATGTTCTATGACTAAACCTTGAAGGGAAAAGATATCACCTATGGGGTCAAAGCCTGTTCCCCAATGGTATCTGCTGAAGCCTTTGCTGGAGGCATATATACCCCTCGGGTCCCAGCAAGTTTTCACCAAGGTGGTAGGACCCAGCGATCCATTGCACCACTTTGCATACCTTGTTTGTTTGTGTAGTCTGCCCTCCAGATAGTAAATATGCACTTGCTTTGTGAAATTCATCCATTGGGTTATTATGGAATCAAACTAATCAAGAGTTCTAGACTTTGACGGGTTCTTCTTATTTGTTTTCATGTTGCTGTTCTCATGATTGCTGTATGAAATTTTCATAGACAACTATGCCTAGGGCCTTGAAGTTCTATCACACCACATGTAGCCACTTATATGTTTTCTTACTTGGCATATGTAACTCTTTAGGTATTTACAACACCACTGTTCACTATATGATTAAAGTGTGAAAATTAATTGCCAGAAAAAGTTTATATTAGTTCAAGTTTGCTCTGTGTGGATGTATTGTACTGTTCCAGTGATATTCTATGACTAAACCTTGAAGGGAAAAGATATCACCTATGGGGTCAAAGCCTGTTCCCCAATGGTATCTGCTGAAGCTTTTGCTGGAGGCATATATACCCCTCGGGTCCCAGCAAGTTTTCACCAAGGTGGTAGGACCCAGCGATCCATTGCACCACTTTGCATACCTTGTTTATTAGTGTAGCCTGCCACCCAGATAGTAAATATGCACTTGCTTTTTGCAATTCATCCCATTGGGTTATTATGGAATCAAACTAATCAAGAGTTCTAGACTTTGACGGGTTCTTCTTATTTTTTTTCATGTTGCTGTTCTCATGATTGCTGTTTGTGATTTTTATAGACAACTATGCCTAGGGCCTTGAAGTTCTATCACACCACATGTAGCCACTTATATGCTTTCTTACTTGGCATATGTAACTCTTTAGGTATTTACAACGATTAAAGTGTGAAAATTAATTGCAAGATAAAGTTTATATTAGTTCAAGTTTTCTCTGTGTGGATGTATTGTTCTGTTCCAGTGATGCTCTATGACTAAACCTTGAAGGGAAAAGATATCACCTATGGGGTCAAAGCCTGTTCCCCAATGGTATCTGCTGAAGCCTTTGCTGGAGGCATATATACCCCTCGGGTCCCAGCAAGTTTTCACCAAGGTGGTAGGACCCAGCGATCCATTGCACCACTTTGCATACCTTGTTTATTAGGGTAGCCTGCCATCCAGATAGTAAATATGCACTTGCTTTTTGCAATTCATCCATTGGGTTATTATGGAATCAAACTAATCAAGAGTTCTAGACTTTGACGGGTTCTTCTTATTTGTTTTCATGTTGCTGTTCTCATGATTGCTGTATGAGATTTTTATAGACAACTATGCCTAGGGCCTTGAAGTTCTATCACACCGCATGTAGCCACTTATATGTTTTCTTACTTGGCATATGTAACTCTTTAGGTATTTACAACGATTAAAGTGTGAAAATTAATTGAAAGAAAAAGTTTATATTAGTTCAAGTTTGCTCTGTGTGGATGTATTGTTCTGTTCCAGTGATGTTCTATGACTAAACCTTGAAGGGAAAAGATATCACCTATGGGGTCAAAGCCTGTTCCCCAATGGTATCTGCTGAAGCCTTTGCTGGAGGCATATATACCCCTCGGGTCCCAGCAAGTTTTCACCAAGGTGGTAGGACCCAGCGATCCATTGCACCACTTTGCATACCTTGTTTGTTTGTGTAGTCTGCCCTCCAGATAGTAAATATGCACTTGCTTTGTGCAATTCATCCATTGGGTTATTATGGAATCAAACTAATCAAGAGTTCTAGACTTTGACGGGTTCTTCTTATTTGTTTTCATGTTGCTGTTCTCATGATTGCTGTATGAGATTTTCATAGACAACTATGCCTAGGGCCTTGAAGTTCTATCACACCACATGTAGCCACTTATATGTTTTCTTACTTGGCATATGTAACTCTTTAGGTATTTACAACACCACTGTTCACTATATGATTAAAGTGTGAAAATTAATTGCCAGAAAAAGTTTATATTAGTTCAAGTTTGCTCTGTGTGGATGTATTGTACTGTTCCAGTGATGTTCTATGACTAAACCTTGAAGGGAAAAGATATCACCTATGGGGTCAAAGCCTGTTCCCCAATGGTATCTGCTGAAGCCTTTGCTGGAGGCATATATACCCCTCGGGTCCCAGCAAGTTTTCACCAAGGTGGTAGGACCCAGCGATCCATTGCACCACTTTGCATACCTTGTTTATTAGTGTAGCCTGCCACCCAGATAGTAAATATGCACTTGCTTTTTGCAATTCATCCCATTGGGTTATTATGGAATCAAACTAATCAAGAGTTCTAGACTTTGACGGGTTCTTCTTATTTTTTTTCATGTTGCTGTTCTCATGATTGCTGTTTGTGATTTTTATAGACAACTATGCCTAGGGCCTTGAAGTTCTATCACACCACATGTAGCCACTTATATGCTTTCTTACTTGGCATATGTAACTCTTTAGGTATTTACAACGATTAAAGTGTGAAAATTAATTGCAAGATAAAGTTTATATTAGTTCAAGTTTTCTCTGTGTGGATGTATTGTTCTGTTCCAGTGATGCTCTATGACTAAACCTTGAAGGGAAAAGATATCACCTATGGGGTCAAAGCCTGTTCCCCAATGGTATCTGCTGAAGCCTTTGCTGGAGGCATATATACCCCTCGGGTCCCAGCAAGTTTTCACCAAGGTGGTAGGACCCAGCGATCCATTGCACCACTTTGCATACCTTGTTTATTAGGGTAGCCTGCCATCCAGATAGTAAATATGCACTTGCTTTTTGCAATTCATCCATTGGGTTATTATGGAATCAAACTAATCAAGAGTTCTAGACTTTGACGGGTTCTTCTTATTTGTTTTCATGTTGCTGTTCTCATGATTGCTGTATGAGATTTTTATATACAACTATGCCTAGGGCCTTGAAGTTCTATCACACCGCATGTAGCCACTTATATGTTTTCTTACTTGGCATATGTAACTCTTTAGGTATTTACAACGATTAAAGTGTGAAAATTAATTGAAAGAAAAAGTTTATATTAGTTCAAGTTTGCTCTGTGTGGATGTATTGTTCTGTTCCAGTGATGTTCTATGACTAAACCTTGAAGGGAAAAGATATCACCTATGGGGTCAAAGCCTGTTCCCCAATGGTATCTGCTGAAGCCTTTGCTGGAGGCATATATACCCCTCGGGTCCCAGCAAGTTTTCACCAAGGTGGTAGGACCCAGCGATCCATTGCACCACTTTGCATACCTTGTTTGTTTGTGTAGTCTGCCCTCCAGATAGTAAATATGCACTTGCTTTGTGCAATTCATCCATTGGGTTATTATGGAATCAAACTAATCAAGAGTTCTAGACTTTGACGGGTTCTTCTTATTTGTTTTCATGTTGCTGTTCTCATGATTGCTGTATGAGATTTTCATAGACAACTATGCCTAGGGCCTTGAAGTTCTATCACACCACATGTAGCCACTTATATGTTTTCTTACTTGGCATATGTAACTCTTTAGGTATTTACAACACCACTGTTCACTATATGATTAAAGTGTGAAAATTAATTGCCAGAAAAAGTTTATATTAGTTCAAGTTTGCTCTGTGTGGATGTATTGTACTGTTCCAGTGATGTTCTATGACTAAACCTTGAAGGGAAAAGATATCACCTATGGGGTCAAAGCCTGTTCCCCAATGGTATCTGCTGAAGCCGTTGCTGGAGGCATATATACCCCTCGGGTCCCAGCAAGTTTTCACCAAGGTGGTAGGACCCAGCGATCCATTGCACCACTTTGCATACCTTGTTTATTCGTGTAGCCTGCCATCCAGATAGTAAATATGCCCTTGCTTTTTGCAATTCATCCACTGGGTTATTATGGAATCAAACTAATCAAGAGTTCTAGACTTTGACGGGTTCTTCTTATTTGTTTTTATGTTGCTGTTCTCATGACTGCTGTTTGAGATTTTTATAGACAACTATGCCTAGGGCCTTGAAGTTCTATCACACCACATATAGCCACTTATGTGTTTTCTTACTTGGCATATGTAACTCTTTAGGTATTTACAACGATTAAAATGTGAAAATTAATTGAAAGAAAAAGTTTATATTAGTTCAAGTTTGCTCTGTGTGGATGTATTGTTCTGTTCCAGTGATGTTCTATGACTAAACCTTGAAGGGAAAAGATATCACCTATGGGGTCAAAGCCTGTTCCCCAATGGTATCTGCTGAAGCCTTTGCTGGAGGCATATATACCCCTCGGGTCCCAGCAAGTTTTCACAAAGGTGGTAGGACCCAGCGATCCATTGCACCACTTTGCATACCTTGTTTATTTGTGTAGTCTGCCCTCCAGATAGTAAATATGCACTTGCTTTGTGCAATTCATCCATTGGGTTATTATGGAATCAAACTAATCAATAGTTCTAGACTTTGACGGGTTCTTCTTATTTGTTTTCATGTTGCTGTTTTCATGATTGCTGTATGAGATTTTCATAGACAACTATGCCTAGGGCCTTGAAGTTCTATCACACCACATGTAGCCACTTATATGTTTTCTTACTTGGCATATGTAACTCTTTAGGTATTTACAACACCACTGTTCACTATATGATTAAAGTGTGAAAATTAATTGCCAGAAAAAGTTTATATTAGTTCAAGTCTGCTCTGTGTGGATGTATTGTACTGTTCCAGTGATGTTCTATGACTAAACCTTGAAGGGAAAATATATCACCTATGGGGTCAAAGCCTGTTCCCCAATGGTATCTGCTGAAGCCGTTGCTGGAGGCATATATACCCCTCGGGTCCCAGCAAGTTTTCACCAAGGTGGTAGGACCCAGCGATCCATTGCACCACTTTGCATACCTTGTTTATTCGTGTAGCCTGCCATCCAGATAGTAAATATGCCCTTGCTTTTTGCAATTCATCCACTGGGTTATTATGGAATCAAACTAATCAAGAGTTCTAGACTTTGACGGGTTCTTCTTATTTGTTTTTATGTTGCTGTTCTCATGACTGCTGTTTGAGATTTTTATAGACAACTATGCCTAGGGCCTTGAAGTTCTATCACACCACATATAGCCACTTATGTGTTTTCTTACTTGGCATATGTAACTCTTTAGGTATTTACAACGATTAAAATGTGAAAATTAATTGCAAGAAAAAGTTTATATTAGTTCACGTTTGCTCTGCGTTGATGTATTGTACTGTTGCAGTGATGTTCTATGACTAAACCTTGAAGGGAAAAGATATCACCTATGGGGTCAAAGCCTGTTCCCCAATGGTATCTGCTGAAGCCTTTGCTGGAGGCATATATACCCCTCGGGTCCCAGCAAGTTTTCACCAAGGTGGTAGGACCCAGCGATCCATTGCACCACTTTGCATACCTTGTTTATTAGTGTAGCCTGCCACCCAGATAGTAAATATGCACTTGCTTTTTGCAATTCATCCCATTGGGTTATTATGGAATCAAACTAATCAAGAGTTCTAGACTTTGACGGGTTCTTCTTATTTGTTTTCATGTTGCTGTTCTCATGATTGCTGTTTGTGATTTTTATAGACAACTATGCCTAGGGCCTTGAAGTTCTATCACACCACATGTAGCCACTTATATGCTTTCTTACTTGGCATATGTAACTCTTTAGGTATTTACAACGATTAAAGTGTGAAAATTAATTGCAAGACAAAGTTTATATTAGTTCAAGTTTTCTCTGTGTGGATGTATTGTTCTGTTCCAGTGATGCTCTATGACTAAACCTTGAAGGGAAAAGATATCACCTATGGGGTCAAAGCCTGTTCCCCAATGGTATTTGCTGAAGCCTTTGCTGGAGGCATATATACCCCTCGGGTCCCAGCAAGTTTTCACCAAGGTGGTAGGACCCAGCGATCCATTGCACCACTTTGCATACCTTGTTTATTAGGGTAGCCTGCCATCCAGATAGTAAATATGCACTTGCTTTTTGCAATTCATCCATTGGGTTATTATGGAATCAAACTAATCAAGAGTTCTAGACTTTGACGGGTTCTTCTTATTTGTTTTCATGTTGCTGTTCTCATGATTGCTGTTTGTGATTTTTATAGACAACTATGCCTAGGGCCTTGAAGTTCTATCACACCACATGTAGCCACTTATATGCTTTCTTACTTGGCATATGTAACTCTTTAGGTATTTACAACGATTAAAGTGTGAAAATTAATTGCAAGATAAAGTTTATATTAGTTCAAGTTTTCTCTGTGTGGATGTATTGTTCTGTTCCAGTGATGCTCTATGACTAAACCTTGAAGGGAAAAGATATCACCTATGGGGTCAAAGCCTGTTCCCCAATGGTATCTGCTGAAGCCTTTGCTGGAGGCATATATACCCCTCGGGTCCCTGCAAGTTTTCACCAAGGTGGGAGGACCCAGCGATCCATTGCACCACTTTGCATACCTTGTTTATTAGGGTAGCCTGCCATCCAGATAGTAAATATGCACTTGCTTTTTGCAATTCATCCATTGGGTTATTATGGAATCAAACTAATCAAAAGTTTTAGACTTTGACGGGTTCTTCTTATTTGTTTTCATGTTGCTGTTCTCATGATTGCTGTATGAGATTTTTATAGACAACTATGCCTAGGGCCTTGAAGTTCTATCACACCGCATGTAGCCACTTATATGTTTTCTTACTTGGCATATGTAACTCTTTAGGTATTTACAACGATTAAAGTGTGAAAATTAATTGAAAGAAAAAGTTTATATTAGTTCAAGTTTGCTCTGTGTGGATGTATTGTTCTGTTCCAGTGATGTTCTATGACTAAACCTTGAAAGGAAAAGATATCACCTATGGGGTCAAAGCCTGTTCCCCAATGGTATCTGCTGAAGCCTTTGCTGGAGGCATATATACCCCTCGGGTCCCAGCAAGTTTTCACCAAGGTGGTAGGACCCAGCGATCCATTGCACCACTTTGCATACCTTGTTTGTTTGTGTAGTCTGCCCTCCAGATAGTAAATATGCACTTGCTTTGTGCAATTCATCCATTGGGTTATTATGGAATCAAACTAATCAAGAGTTCTAGACTTTGACGGGTTCTTCTTATTTGTTTTCATGTTGCTGTTCTCATGATTGCTGTATGAGATTTTCATAGACAACTATGCCTAGGGCCTTGAAGTTCTATCACACCACATGTAGCCACTTATATGTTTTCTTACTTGGCATATGTAACTCTTTAGGTATTTACAACACCACTGTTCACTATATGATTAAAGTGTGAAAATTAATTGCCAGAAAAAGTTTATATTAGTTCAAGTTTGCTCTGTGTGGATGTATTGTACTGTTCCAGTGATGTTCTATGACTAAACCTTGAAGGGAAAAGATATCACCTATGGGGTCAAAGCCTGTTCCCCAATGGTATCTGCTGAAGCCTTTGCTGGAGGCATATATACCCCTCGGGTCCCAGCAAGTTTTCACCAAGGTGGTAGGACCCAGCGATCCATTGCACCACTTTGCATACCTTGTTTATTAGTGTAGCCTGCCACCCAGATAGTAAATATGCACTTGCTTTTTGCAATTCATCCCATTGGGTTATTATGGAATCAAACTAATCAAGAGTTCTAGACTTTGACGGGTTCTTCTTATTTGTTTTCATGTTGCTGTTCTCATGATTGCTGTTTGTGATTTTTATAGACAACTATGCCTAGTGCCTTGAAGTTCTATCACACCACATGTAGCCACTTATATGCTTTCTTACTTGGCATATGTAACTCTTTAGGTATTTACAACGATTAAAGTGTGAAAATTAATTGCAAGAAAAAGTTTATATTAGTTCACGTTTGCTCTGCGTTGTTGTATTGTACTGTTGCAGTGATGTTCTATGACTAAACCTTGAAGGGAAAAGATATCACCTATGGGGTCAAAGCCTGTTCCCCAATGGTATCTGCTGAAGCCTTTGCTGGAGGCATATATACCCCTCGGGTCCCAGCAAGTTTTCACCAAGGTGGTAGGACCCAGCGATCCATTGCACCACTTTGCATACCTTGTTTATTAGGGTAGCCTGCCATCCAGATAGTAAATATGCACTTGCTTTTTGCAATTCATCCATTGGGTTATTATGGAATCAAACTAATCAAGAGTTCTAGACTTTGACGGGTTCTTCTTATTTGTTTTCATGTTGCTGTTCTCATGATTGCTGTATGAGATTTTTATAGACAACTATGCCTAGGGCCTTGAAGTTCTATCACACCGCATGTAGCCACTTATATGTTTTCTTACTTGGCATATGTAACTCTTTAGGTATTTACAACGATTAAAGTGTGAAAATTAATTGAAAGAAAAAGTTTATATTAGTTCAAGTTTGCTCTGTGTGGATGTATTGTTCTGTTCCAGTGATGTTCTATGACTAAACCTTGAAGGGAAAAGATATCACCTATGGGGTCAAAGCCTGTTCCCCAATGGTATCTGCTGAAGCCTTTGCTGGAGGCATATATACCCCTCGGGTCCCAGCAAGTTTTCACCAAGGTGGTAGGACCCAGCGATCCATTGCACCACTTTGCATACCTTGTTTGTTTGTGTAGTCTGCCCTCCAGATAGTAAATATGCACTTGCTTTGTGCAATTCATCCATTGGGTTATTATGGAATCAAACTAATCAAGAGTTCTAGACTTTGACGGGTTCTTCTTATTTGTTTTCATGTTGCTGTTCTCATGATTGCTGTATGAAATTTTCATAGACAACTATGCCTAGGGCCTTGAAGTTCTATCACACCACATGTAGCCACTTATATGTTTTCTTACTTGGCATATGTAACTCTTTAGGTATTTACAACACCACTGTTCACTATATGATTAAAGTGTGAAAATTAATTGCCAGAAAAAGTTTATATTAGTTCAAGTTTGCTCTGTGTGGATGTATTGTACTGTTCCAGTGATATTCTATGACTAAACCTTGAAGGGAAAAGATATCACCTATGGGGTCAAAGCCTGTTCCCCAATGGTATCTGCTGAAGCTTTTGCTGGAGGCATATATACCCCTCGGGTCCCAGCAAGTTTTCACCAAGGTGGTAGGACCCAGCGATCCATTGCACCACTTTGCATACCTTGTTTATTAGTGTAGCCTGCCACCCAGATAGTAAATATGCACTTGCTTTTTGCAATTCATCCCATTGGGTTATTATGGAATCAAACTAATCAAGAGTTCTAGACTTTGACGGGTTCTTCTTATTTTTTTTCATGTTGCTGTTCTCATGATTGCTGTTTGTGATTTTTATAGACAACTATGCCTAGGGCCTTGAAGTTCTATCACACCACATGTAGCCACTTATATGCTTTCTTACTTGGCATATGTAACTCTTTAGGTATTTACAACGATTAAAGTGTGAAAATTAATTGCAAGATAAAGTTTATATTAGTTCAAGTTTTCTCTGTGTGGATGTATTGTTCTGTTCCAGTGATGCTCTATGACTAAACCTTGAAGGGAAAAGATATCACCTATGGGGTCAAAGCCTGTTCCCCAATGGTATCTGCTGAAGCCTTTGCTGGAGGCATATATACCCCTCGGGTCCCAGCAAGTTTTCACCAAGGTGGTAGGACCCAGCGATCCATTGCACCACTTTGCATACCTTGTTTATTAGGGTAGCCTGCCATCCAGATAGTAAATATGCACTTGCTTTTTGCAATTCATCCATTGGGTTATTATGGAATCAAACTAATCAAGAGTTCTAGACTTTGACGGGTTCTTCTTATTTGTTTTCATGTTGCTGTTCTCATGATTGCTGTATGAGATTTTTATAGACAACTATGCCTAGGGCCTTGAAGTTCTATCACACCGCATGTAGCCACTTATATGTTTTCTTACTTGGCATATGTAACTCTTTAGGTATTTACAACGATTAAAGTGTGAAAATTAATTGAAAGAAAAAGTTTATATTAGTTCAAGTTTGCTCTGTGTGGATGTATTGTTCTGTTCCAGTGATGTTCTATGACTAAACCTTGAAGGGAAAAGATATCACCTATGGGGTCAAAGCCTGTTCCCCAATGGTATCTGCTGAAGCCTTTGCTGGAGGCATATATACCCCTCGGGTCCCAGCAAGTTTTCACCAAGGTGGTAGGACCCAGCGATCCATTGCACCACTTTGCATACCTTGTTTGTTTGTGTAGTCTGCCCTCCAGATAGTAAATATGCACTTGCTTTGTGCAATTCATCCATTGGGTTATTATGGAATCAAACTAATCAAGAGTTCTAGACTTTGACGGGTTCTTCTTATTTGTTTTCATGTTGCTGTTCTCATGATTGCTGTATGAGATTTTCATAGACAACTATGCCTAGGGCCTTGAAGTTCTATCACACCACATGTAGCCACTTATATGTTTTCTTACTTGGCATATGTAACTCTTTAGGTATTTACAACACCACTGTTCACTATATGATTAAAGTGTGAAAATTAATTGCCAGAAAAAGTTTATATTAGTTCAAGTTTGCTCTGTGTGGATGTATTGTACTGTTCCAGTGATGTTCTATGACTAAACCTTGAAGGGAAAAGATATCACCTATGGGGTCAAAGCCTGTTCCCCAATGGTATCTGCTGAAGCCTTTGCTGGAGGCATATATACCCCTCGGGTCCCAGCAAGTTTTCACCAAGGTGGTAGGACCCAGCGATCCATTGCACCACTTTGCATACCTTGTTTATTAGTGTAGCCTGCCACCCAGATAGTAAATATGCACTTGCTTTTTGCAATTCATCCCATTGGGTTATTATGGAATCAAACTAATCAAGAGTTCTAGACTTTGACGGGTTCTTCTTATTTTTTTTCATGTTGCTGTTCTCATGATTGCTGTATGAGATTTTTATATACAACTATGCCTAGGGCCTTGAAGTTCTATCACACCGCATGTAGCCACTTATATGTTTTCTTACTTGGCATATGTAACTCTTTAGGTATTTACAACGATTAAAGTGTGAAAATTAATTGAAAGAAAAAGTTTATATTAGTTCAAGTTTGCTCTGTGTGGATGTATTGTTCTGTTCCAGTGATGTTCTATGACTAAACCTTGAAGGGAAAAGATATCACCTATGGGGTCAAAGCCTGTTCCCCAATGGTATCTGCTGAAGCCTTTGCTGGAGGCATATATACCCCTCGGGTCCCAGCAAGTTTTCACCAAGGTGGTAGGACCCAGCGATCCATTGCACCACTTTGCATACCTTGTTTGTTTGTGTAGTCTGCCCTCCAGATAGTAAATATGCACTTGCTTTGTGCAATTCATCCATTGGGTTATTATGGAATCAAACTAATCAAGAGTTCTAGACTTTGACGGGTTCTTCTTATTTGTTTTCATGTTGCTGTTCTCATGATTGCTGTATGAGATTTTCATAGACAACTATGCCTAGGGCCTTGAAGTTCTATCACACCACATGTAGCCACTTATATGTTTTCTTACTTGGCATATGTAACTCTTTAGGTATTTACAACACCACTGTTCACTATATGATTAAAGTGTGAAAATTAATTGCCAGAAAAAGTTTATATTAGTTCAAGTTTGCTCTGTGTGGATGTATTGTACTGTTCCAGTGATGTTCTATGACTAAACCTTGAAGGGAAAAGATATCACCTATGGGGTCAAAGCCTGTTCCCCAATGGTATCTGCTGAAGCCGTTGCTGGAGGCATATATACCCCTCGGGTCCCAGCAAGTTTTCACCAAGGTGGTAGGACCCAGCGATCCATTGCACCACTTTGCATACCTTGTTTATTCGTGTAGCCTGCCATCCAGATAGTAAATATGCCCTTGCTTTTTGCAATTCATCCACTGGGTTATTATGGAATCAAACTAATCAAGAGTTCTAGACTTTGACGGGTTCTTCTTATTTGTTTTTATGTTGCTGTTCTCATGACTGCTGTTTGAGATTTTTATAGACAACTATGCCTAGGGCCTTGAAGTTCTATCACACCACATATAGCCACTTATGTGTTTTCTTACTTGGCATATGTAACTCTTTAGGTATTTACAACGATTAAAATGTGAAAATTAATTGAAAGAAAAAGTTTATATTAGTTCAAGTTTGCTCTGTGTGGATGTATTGTTCTGTTCCAGTGATGTTCTATGACTAAACCTTGAAGGGAAAAGAT
Source organism: Scardinius erythrophthalmus (assembly GCF_964197995.2). Classification (NCBI taxonomy): domain Eukaryota; kingdom Metazoa; phylum Chordata; class Actinopteri; order Cypriniformes; family Leuciscidae; genus Scardinius; species Scardinius erythrophthalmus. The sequence continues at coordinate 36,660,173 of NC_138229.1, forward strand.
ATCACCTATGGGGTCAAAGCCTGTTCCCCAATGGTATCTGCTGAAGCCTTTGCTGGAGGCATATATACCCCTCAGGTCCCAGCAAGTTTTCACAAAGGTGGTAGGACCCAGCGATCCATTGCACCACTTTGCATACCTTGTTTATTTGTGTAGTCTGCCCTCCAGATAGTAAATATGCACTTGCTTTGTGCAATTCATCCATTGGGTTATTATGGAATCAAACTAATCAAGAGTTCTAGACTTTGACGGGTTCTTCTTATTTGTTTTCATGTTGCTGTTTTCATGATTGCTGTATGAGATTTTCATAGACAACTATGCCTAGGGCCTTGAAGTTCTATCACACCACATGTAGCCACTTATATGTTTTCTTACTTGGCATATGTAACTCTTTAGGTATTTACAACACCACTGTTCACTATATGATTAAAGTGTGAAAATTAATTGCCAGAAAAAGTTTATATTAGTTCAAGTCTGCTCTGTGTGGATGTATTGTACTGTTCCAGTGATGTTCTATGACTAAACCTTGAAGGGAAAAGATATCACCTATGGGGTCAAAGCCTGTTCCCCAATGGTATCTGCTGAAGCCGTTGCTGGAGGCATATATACCCCTCGGGTCCCAGCAAGTTTTCACCAAGGTGGTAGGACCCAGCGATCCATTGCACCACTTTGCATACCTTGTTTATTCGTGTAGCCTGCCATCCAGATAGTAAATATGCCCTTGCTTTTTGCAATTCATCCACTGGGTTATTATGGAATCAAACTAATCAAGAGTTCTAGACTTTGACGGGTTCTTCTTATTTGTTTTTATGTTGCTGTTCTCATGACTGCTGTTTGAGATTTTTATAGACAACTATGCCTAGGGCCTTGAAGTTCTATCACACCACATATAGCCACTTATGTGTTTTCTTACTTGGCATATGTAACTCTTTAGGTATTTACAACGATTAAAATGTGAAAATTAATTGCAAGAAAAAGTTTATATTAGTTCACGTTTGCTCTGCGTTGATGTATTGTACTGTTGCAGTGATGTTCTATGACTAAACCTTGAAGGGAAAAGATATCACCTATGGGGTCAAAGCCTGTTCCCCAATGGTATCTGCTGAAGCCTTTGCTGGAGGCATATATACCCCTCGGGTCCCAGCAAGTTTTCACCAAGGTGGTAGGACCCAGCGATCCATTGCACCACTTTGCATACCTTGTTTATTAGTGTAGCCTGCCACCCAGATAGTAAATATGCACTTGCTTTTTGCAATTCATCCCATTGGGTTATTATGGAATCAAACTAATCAAGAGTTCTAGACTTTGACGGGTTCTTCTTATTTGTTTTCATGTTGCTGTTCTCATGATTGCTGTTTGTGATTTTTATAGACAACTATGCCTAGGGCCTTGAAGTTCTATCACACCACATGTAGCCACTTATATGCTTTCTTACTTGGCATATGTAACTCTTTAGGTATTTACAACGATTAAAGTGTGAAAATTAATTGCAAGACAAAGTTTATATTAGTTCAAGTTTTCTCTGTGTGGATGTATTGTTCTGTTCCAGTGATGCTCTATGACTAAACCTTGAAGGGAAAAGATATCACCTATGGGGTCAAAGCCTGTTCCCCAATGGTATTTGCTGAAGCCTTTGCTGGAGGCATATATACCCCTCGGGTCCCAGCAAGTTTTCACCAAGGTGGTAGGACCCAGCGATCCATTGCACCACTTTGCATACCTTGTTTATTAGGGTAGCCTGCCATCCAGATAGTAAATATGCACTTGCTTTTTGCAATTCATCCATTGGGTTATTATGGAATCAAACTAATCAAGAGTTCTAGACTTTGACGGGTTCTTCTTATTTGTTTTCATGTTGCTGTTCTCATGATTGCTGTATGAGATTTTTATAGACAACTATGCCTAGGGCCTTGAAGTTCTATCACACCGCATGTAGCCACTTATATGTTTTCTTTCTTGGCATATGTAACTCTTTAGGTATTTACAACGATTAAAGTGTGAAAATTAATTGAAAGAAAAAGTTTATATTAGTTCAAGTTTGCTCTGTGTGGATGTATTGTTCTGTTCCAGTGATGTTCTATGACTAAACCTTGAAGGGAAAAGATATCACCTATGGGGTCAAAGCCTGTTCCCCAATGGTATCTGCTGAAGCCTTTGCTGGAGGCATATATACCCCTCGGGTCCCAGCAAGTTTTCACCAAGGTGGTAGGATCCAGCGATCCATTGCACCACTTTGCATACCTTGTTTATTTGTGTAGTCTGCCCTCCAGATAGTAAATATGCACTTGCTTTGTGCAATTCATCCATTGGGTTATTATGGAATCAAACTAATCAAGAGTTCTAGACTTTGACGGGTTCTTCTTATTTGTTTTCATGTTGCTGTTCTCATGATTGCTGTATGAGATTTTTATAGACAACTATGCCTAGGGCCTTGAAGTTCTATCACACCACATGTAGACACTTATATATTTTCTTACTTGGCATATGTAACTCTTTAGGTATTTACAACACCACTGTTCACTATATGATTAAAGTGTGAAAATTAATTGCCAGAAAAAGTTTATATTAGTTCAAGTTTGCTCTGTGTGGATGTATTGTACTGTTCCAGTGATGTTCTATGACTAAACCTTGAAGGGAAAAGATATCACCTATGGGGTCAAAGCCTGTTCCCCAATGGTATCTGCTGAAGCCTTTGCTGGAGGCATATATACCCCTCGGGTCCCAGCAAGTTTTCACCAAGGTGGTAGGACCCAGCGATCCATTGCACCACTTTGCATACCTTGTTTATTAGTGTAGCCTGCCACCCAGATAGAAAATATGCACTTGCTTTTTGCAATTCATCCCATTGGGTTATTATGGAATCAAACTAATCAAGAGTTCTAGACTTTGACGGGTTCTTCTTATTTGTTTTCATGTTGCTGTTCTCATGATTGCTGTTTGTGATTTTTATAGACAACTATGCCTAGGGCCTTGAAGTTCTATCACACCACATATGCCACTTATATGCTTTCTTACTTGGCATATGTAACTCTTTAGGTATTTACAACGATCAAAGTGTGAAAATTAATTGAAAGAAAAAGTTTATATTAGTTCAAGTTTGCTCTGTGTGGATGTATTGTTCTGTTCCAGTGATGTTCTATGACTAAACCTTGAAGGGAAAAGATATCACCTATGGGGTCAAAGCCTGTTCCCCAATGGTATCTGCTGAAGCCTTTGCTGGAGGCATATATACCCCTCGGGTCCCAGCAAGTTTCACCAAGGTGGTAGGACCCAGCGATCCATTGCACCACTTTGCATACCTTGTTTATTCGTGTAGTCTGCCATCCAGATAGTAAATATGCACTTGCTTTTTGCAATTCATCCATTGGGTTATTATGGAATCAAACTAATCAAGAGTTCTAGACTTTGACGGGTTCTTCTTATTTGCTTTCATGTTGCTTTTCACACAATTGCTGTATGAGATTTTTATAGACATCTATGCCTAGGGCCTTGAAGTTCTATCACACCACATGTAGCCACTTATATGTTTTCTTACTTGGCATATGTAACTCTTTAGGTATTTACATCATGACTGTTCACTATATGATTAAAGTGTGAAAATTAATTGTAAGAAAAAGTTTATATTAGTTCAAGTTTGCTCTGTGTGGATGTATTGTTCTGTTCCAGTGATGTTCTATGACTAAACCTTGAAGGGAAAAGATATCACCTATGGGGTCAAAGCCTGTTCCCCAATGGTATCTGCTGAAGCCTTTGCTGGAGGCATATATACCCCTCGGGTCCCAGCAAGTATTCACCAAGGTGGTAGGACCCAGCGATCCATTGCACCACTTTGCATACCTTGTTTATTCGTGTAGCCTGCCATCCAGATAGTAAATATGCCCTTGCTTTTTGCAATTCATCCACTGGGTTATTATGGAATCAAACTAATCAAGAGTTCTAGACTTTGACGGGTTCTTCTTATTTGTTTTCATGTTGCTGTTCTCATGATTGCTGTTTGAGATTTTTATAGACAACTATGCCTAGGGCCTTGAAGTTCTATCACACCACATGTAGCCACTTCTATGCTTTCTTACTTGGCATATGTAACTCTTTAGGTATTTACAACGATTAAAGTGTGAAAATTAATTGCAAGACAAAGTTTATATTAGTTCAAGTTTTCTCTGTGTGGATGTATTGTTCTGTTCCAGTGATGCTTTATGACTAAACCTTGAAGGGAAAAGATATCACCTATGGGGTCAAAGCCTGTTCCCCAATGGTATTTGCTGAAGCCTTTGCTGGAGGCATATATACCCCTCGGGTCCCAGCAAGTTTTCACCAAGGTGGTAGGACCCAGCGATCCATTGCACCACTTTGCATACCTTGTTTATTAGGGTAGCCTGCCATCCAGATAGTAAATATGCACTTGCTTTTTGCAATTCATCCATTGGGTTATTATGGAATCAAACTAATCAAGAGTTCTAGACTTTGACGGGTTCTTCTTATTTGTTTTCATGTTGCTGTTCTCATGATTGCTGTATGAGATTTTTATAGACAACTATGCCTAGGGCCTTGAAGTTCTATCACACCGCATGTAGCCACTTATATGTTTTCTTTCTTGGCATATGTAACTCTTTAGGTATTTACAACGATTAAAGTGTGAAAATTAATTGAAAGAAAAAGTTTATATTAGTTCAAGTTTGCTCTGTGTGGATGTATTGTTCTGTTCCAGTGATGTTCTATGACTAAACCTTGAAGGGAAAAGATATCACCTATGGGGTCAAAGCCTGTTCCCCAATGGTATCTGCTGAAGCCTTTGCTGGAGGCATATATACCCCTCGGGTCCCAGCAAGTTTTCACCAAGGTGGTAGGATCCAGCGATCCATTGCACCACTTTGCATACCTTGTTTATTTGTGTAGTCTGCCCTCCAGATAGTAAATATGCACTTGCTTTGTGCAATTCATCCATTGGGTTATTATGGAATCAAACTAATCAAGAGTTCTAGACTTTGACGGGTTCTTCTTATTTGTTTTCATGTTGCTGTTCTCATGATTGCTGTATGAGATTTTTATAGACAACTATGCCTAGGGCCTTGAAGTTCTATCACACCACATGTAGCCACTTATATGTTTTCTTACTTGGCATATGTAACTCTTTAGGTATTTACAACACCACTGTTCACTATATGATTAAAGTGTGAAAATTAATTGCCAGAAAAAGTTTATATTAGTTCAAGTTTGCTCTGTGTGGATGTATTGTACTGTTCCAGTGATGTTCTATGACTAAACCTTGAAGGGAAAAGATATCACCTATGGGGTCAAAGCCTGTTCCCCAATGGTATCTGCTGAAGCCTTTGCTGGAGGCATATATACCCCTCGGGTCCCAGCAAGTTTTCACCAAGGTGGTAGGACCCAGCGATCCATTGCACCACTTTGCATACCTTGTTTATTAGTGTAGCCTGCCACCCAGATAGTAAATATGCACTTGCTTTTTGCAATTCATCCCATTGGGTTATTATGGAATCAAACTAATCAAGAGTTCTAGACTTTGACGGGTTCTTCTTATTTGTTTTCATGTTGCTGTTCTCATGATTGCTGTTTGTGATTTTTATAGACAACTATGCCTAGGGCCTTGAAGTTCTATCACACCACATATGCCACTTATATGCTTTCTTACTTGGCATATGTAACTCTTTAGGTATTTACAACGATTAAAGTGTGAAAATTAATTGAAAGAAAAAGTTTATATTAGTTCAAGTTTGCTCTGTGTGGATGTATTGTTCTGTTCCAGTGATGTTCTATGACTAAACCTTGAAGGGAAAAGATATCACCTATGGGGTCAAAGCCTGTTCCCCAATGGTATCTGCTGAAGCCTTTGCTGGAGGCATATATACCCCTCGGGTCCCAGCAAGTTTCACCAAGGTGGTAGGACCCTGCGATCCATTGCACCACTTTGCATACCTTGTTTATTCGTGTAGTCTGCCATCCAGATAGTAAATATGCACTTGCTTTTTGCAATTCATCCATTGGGTTATTATGGAATCAAACTAATCAAGAGTTCTAGACTTTGACGGGTTCTTCTTATTTGCTTTCATGTTGCTTTTCACACAATTGCTGTATGAGATTTTTATAGACATCTATGCCTAGGGCCTTGAAGTTCTATCACACCACATGTAGCCACTTATATGTTTTCTTACTTGGCATATGTAACTCTTTAGGTATTTACATCATGACTGTTCACTATATGATTAAAGTGTGAAAATTAATTGTAAGAAAAAGTTTATATTAGTTCAAGTTTGCTCTGTGTGGATGTATTGTTCTGTTCCAGTGATGTTCTATGACTAAACCTTGAAGGGAAAAGATATCACCTATGGGGTCAAAGCCTGTTCCCCAATGGTATCTGCTGAAGCCTTTGCTGGAGTCATATATACCCCTCGGGTCCCAGCAAGTTTTCACCAAGGTGGTAGGACCCAACGATCCATTGCACCACTTTGCATACCTTGTTTATTCGTGTAGCCTGCCACCCAGATAGTAAATATGCCATTGCTTTTTGCAATTCATCCATTGGGTTATTATGGAAACAAACTAATCAAGAGTTCTAGACTTTGACGGGTTCTTCTTATTTGTTTTCATGTTGCTGTTCTCATGATTGCTGTATGAGATTTTTATAGACAACTATGCCTAGGGCCTTGAAGTTCTATCACACCGCATGTAGCCACTTATGTTTTCTTACTTGGCATATGTAACTCTTTAGGTATTTACAACGATTAAAGTGTGAAAATTAATTGCAAGATAAAGTTTATATTAGTTCAAGTTTGCTCTGTGTGGATGTATTGTACTGTTCCAGTGATGTTCTATGACTAAACCTTGAAGGGAAAAGATATCACCTATGGGGTCAAAGCCTGTTCCCCAATGGTATCTGCTGAAGCCTTTGCTGGAGGCATATATACCCCTCGGGTCCCAGCAAGTATTCACCAAGGTGGTAGGACCCAGCGATCCATTGCACCACTTTGCATACCTTGTTTATTCGTGTAGCCTGCCATCCAGATAGTAAATATGCCCTTGCTTTTTGCAATTCATCCACTGGGTTATTATGGAATCAAACTAATCAAGAGTTCTAGACTTTGACGGGTTCTTCTTATTTGTTTTCATGTTGCTGTTCTCATGATTGCTGTTTGAGATTTTTATAGACAACTATGCCTAGGGCCTTGAAGTTCTATCACACCACATGTAGCCACTTCTATGCTTTCTTACTTGGCATATGTAACTCTTTAGGTATTTACAACGATTAAAGTGTGAAAATTAATTGCAAGACAAAGTTTATATTAGTTCAAGTTTTCTCTGTGTGGATGTATTGTTCTGTTCCAGTGATGCTTTATGACTAAACCTTGAAGGGAAAAGATATCACCTATGGGGTCAAAGCCTGTTCCCCAATGGTATTTGCTGAAGCCTTTGCTGGAGGCATATATACCCCTCGGGTCCCAGCAAGTTTTCACCAAGGTGGTAGGACCCAGCGATCCATTGCACCACTTTGCATACCTTGTTTATTAGGGTAGCCTGCCATCCAGATAGTAAATATGCACTTGCTTTTTGCAATTCATCCATTGGGTTATTATGGAATCAAACTAATCAAGAGTTCTAGACTTTGACGGGTTCTTCTTATTTGTTTTCATGTTGCTGTTCTCATGATTGCTGTATGAGATTTTTATAGACAACTATGCCTAGGGCCTTGAAGTTCTATCACACCGCATGTAGCCACTTATATGTTTTCTTTCTTGGCATATGTAACTCTTTAGGTATTTACAACGATTAAAGTGTGAAAATTAATTGAAAGAAAAAGTTTATATTAGTTCAAGTTTGCTCTGTGTGGATGTATTGTTCTGTTCCAGTGATGTTCTATGACTAAACCTTGAAGGGAAAAGATATCACCTATGGGGTCAAAGCCTGTTCCCCAATGGTATCTGCTGAAGCCTTTGCTGGAGGCATATATACCCCTCGGGTCCCAGCAAGTATTCACCAAGGTGGTAGGACCCAGCGATCCATTGCACCACTTTGCATACCTTGTTTATTCGTGTAGCCTGCCATCCAGATAGTAAATATGCCCTTGCTTTTTGCAATTCATCCACTGGGTTATTATAGAATCAAACTAATCAAGAGTTCTAGACTTTGACGGGTTCTTCTTATTTGCTTTCATGTTGCTTTTCACACGATTGCTGTATGAGATTTTTATAGACACTTAAAGACTGTTTTAAAACATCCACAGACCTCAAATAGAAAGCACAAAGCCTTTCTTTAAAGTGAATTTCGTTTTGTATTAATTGTATCTTAATTTTAATAAATTTTTCATCAACCAATTGATTTAATAAGTAATAAGTAGGCTATATAACAGACAATAGATAATCATGACGGAGGCGCCGGCGACTGAACTGGAGTGCGTCTCATAAATGAGCCGAAACTCAACATAAGCCTACTTGCCTCACAGACCTGATAAATACATCTATAGAAAGCTTGAATTTTTAAAAAGAACAATTCAAAACGAAAGAAAAAACAGACTGCTCTCTGCTTATGTAATCCGTTAGTGTGCATTTCTCTCTGGTGCCTTCACTACTGCGTGCCTTCATAACTTCATCTTTCCATCCGACACTGACAGAAAACACTTGTTTATTAATAAACAATTAAAATGTCTGCTATATTTTACATAGGCCTATTCATAATCATTACTTTCGCTGGTTCTTTGTGACAGCTTTTAGTTGCTTTATTGGCAGCGCCACCCATGTTACATGAGCGTCACATCCGCACCGCACCCCGCATTTATTTAGATTTTTGTCTGAAAATACGCTCAAGTCCTGTTAAGACTTGTAGCCTATATAAAACCCATGAGAACCGTGGGGAGTGAAAATGTGAAGCAGAAACGCTTAATGTCAGATAACGTGCATAATAATTGGACTTTGGGTTCGAGTTTTTTAACCGTTTTCAGTGGTTATGAGGAGCAATATGAGAGAGAAATTTGGTAATCATTATTTAGGTAGGCTACATTAAACCACGTCATGTCATATTGTCAACATAGCTTATGAAGCTGAATAGTGGGTCATTGTGTCTAATAATGATTTTTGAAAACTTAAGGCTTTCTTCTTCATAAAACGAGTCATCACATTTTGTATAGGCTAATTTTTTTATTTATTTACATTAGTAAGCAGGACATCGTCTTTTTCAAAACATGACATGAGCGAAAGAGGAAAAAAAATGAAGGCGTCATTGTACCCAGCACTTCTGAAAATGCACTTACGAATGTGTGTCTGTCCCCAGCACATTTCAAACCAAACTGACGCCCATGGCCAAAACAGAAGGTTATGATTTTAAACCGGACTAGGCGCTTCTATTTTCACTGGCACAGCTTTTGTAGTCTTTATGGTAGTGGTGTAGCGGATGATGAAACTCACAGACCAATTGCATGCGAGTAAAGACATCCCACGTGATAACCCTCAGCCAATCAAGTTTGAGCATTCCAGGCAGTAAACATTGCGAGTTTACGGTGCAGACAGATGAGAGAGAGGCAAGTTACACAGGAAAAGATGGTAGAAATAAAAAAGAAAGATAGCGATACATGAGGAAACCAAAGGGAGCGAAACAGGCGAGTGAGGCGGATAAAGTTGAGGAAAAGACTGAGGCGGAGAAAGGGAGAGAAACTGACGAGTGAGGCGGAGGAAGTTGAGAAAAAGACGAGTGAGGCGGAGAAAGTTGAGGAAAAGACTGAGACGGAGAAAGGGACAGATACAGACGAGTGAGACGGAGAAAAGGAGAGATACAGAAGAGTGAGACGGAGAAAGGGAGAGATACAGAAGAGTGAGGCGGAGAAAGGGAGAGATACAGACGAGTGAGGCGGAGAAAGGGAGAGATACAGATGAGTGAGGCGGAGAAAGTTGAGGAAAAGACTGAGACGGAGAAAGGGAGAGATACAGACGAGTGAGACGGAGAAAAGGAGAGATACAGACAAGTGAGACGGAGAAAAGGAGAGATACAGAAGAGTGAGACGGAGAAAGGGAGAGATACAGAAGAGTGAGGCAGAGAAAAGGAGAGATACAGACAAGTGAGGCGGAGAAAGTTGAGGAAAAGACAAGTGAGACGGAGAAAGGGAGAGATACAGACGAGTGAGACGGAGAAAAGGAGAGATACAGACAAGTGAGGCGGAGAAAGTTGAGGAAAAGACAAGTGAGACGGAGAAAGGGAGAGATACAGAAGAGTGAGACGGAGAAAAGGAGAGATACAGACAAGTGAGGCGGAGAAAGTTGAGGAAAAGACAAGTGAGACGGAGAAAGGGAGAGATACAGATGAGTGAGACGGAGAAAAGGAGAGATACAGAAGAGTGAGACGGAGAAAAGGAGAGATACAGAAGAGTGAGACGGAGAAAGGGAGAGATACAGAAGAGTGAGGCAGAGAAAGGGAGAGATACAGACGAGTGAGGCGGAGAAAGGGAGAGATACAGACGAGTGAGGCGGAGAAAAGGAGAGATACAGACAAGTGAGGCGGAGAAAAGGAGAGATACAGAAGAGTGAGACGGAGAAAAGGAGAGATACAGAAGAGTGAGACGGAGAAAGGGAGAGATACAGAAGAGTGAGACGGAGAAAGGGAGAGATACAGAAGAGTGAGGCAGAGAAAGGGAGAGATACAGACGAGTGAGGCGGAGAAAAGGAGAGATACAGAAGAGTGAGACGGAGAAAAGGAGAGATACAGAAGAGTGAGACGGAGAAAGGGAGAGATACAGAAGAGTGAGGCAGAGAAAGGGAGAGATACAGACGAGTGAGGCGGAGAAAGGGAGAGATACAGACGAGTGAGACGGAGAAAAGGAGAGATACAGACAAGTGAGGCGGAGAAAGTTGAGGAAAAGACAAGTGAGACGGAGAAAGGGAGAGATACAGACAAGTGAGACGGAGAAAAGGAGAGATACAGAAGAGTGAGACGGAGAAAGGTAGAGAAAAATAAGGAACAAATGGCGCTCTCCAAAAAAAAGAAAAGTGGACAGTGAAAATAGAGCATTTAATCCAGAATGGACAGACTCATTTCTGTTCATACTTCCGACTGGGAGCACTAAACCAGTGTGTCTCATATGTTCAGAAACCGTGGCACTTATTAACCCCCTGAGGTCGGCTATCGCGCCGGCGCGATAGGCTCGTTTTTTTCCGTATGAGTGCAAAAAAATAATAAAATAAAAATATTAATTTTTATCTTTTAGGCTTGTTTTGTACATCAATCGATTCTGTTAAATGTGTATTATTTTTGTGTATACTCACAATAAAAACAAAGTGTTGTGCTTTTTGCCAAATAAAGAAAAATATACGTGATGCGAGTTCTGCCTTCTATCTGCCAGTGTCGTCCATTCTGAAACGCGTCCGAAAATGAACAATAACTCAGCGAATACTCAGTCAAACAGGCATTCAGACACACAGGCATGAAGCTTGAATTCTCTTCTCTTAAATGAAGTAATTTATATAAAAAACAAATATTCTCATTTTGTGAAATCTGTATTAAAAGAGAGCGATTCCAGTCGACCTAATTAGAGCTAATTCAAATGTAATGTGACTCCGCCTACGGAGAGCGCGCACTATTCAAACGCAAATGAATGAGGCAATCCAAGCAAACCTGTGAACGCCCACATATCAGTTTATTCAGATCATTACTTTAACACCGTCTCAGCAGCGCTGTGAGCAATAACAATAATGAAAAAAGTACCTCAGAAGTGCGGGTATATCGAGCGAGCTGAGGAATACTGTAAGTTTTTTTTTTCTTCTCACGTGAATCGGGTTTCTGTTTTTGATGAATGAACGGCAGAGATGCGCGCTGTTTACCACAGCTCGCAAAAAGACAGTTTAAATTTAAATCGCGTGTGTGAATGAATGAGGATGTTTTAGCAAACTGTATTACTATGAGTAAAAATCGACTGAAATATGTTGAAATAAAATGTAGGCTATTTGTATAAGCAATACGTATTAAACTGCAATTTTATATGCCCTAATATTTCATAAAAACAACGTTACAGTCAGGCGAAATATGAAAGACAACATTTTGTTGACTAGATTTGAGTACAGTTTTTACTGTAGAATATACTGCCACATAAGCTTTTGATGAAAAAAGTACCTCAGAAGTGCGGGTATATCGAGGAGCGAGCTGAGGAATACTGTAAGTTTTTTTTTTTCTTCTCACGTGAATCGGGTTTCTGTTTTTGATGAATGAACGGCAGAGATGCGCGCTGTTTACCACAGCTCGCAAAAAGACAGTTTAAAGTGTGAAAATTAATTGTAAGAAAAAGTTTATATTAGTTCAAGTTTGCTCTGTGTGGATGTATTGTTCTGTTCCAGTGATGTTCTATGACTAAACTTTGAAGGGAAAAGATATCACCTATGGGGTCAAAGCCTGTTCCCCAATGGTATCTGCTGAAGCCTTTGCTGGAGGCATATATACCCCTCGGGTCCCAGCAACCAAGGTGGTAGGACCCAGCGATCCATTTCGCCCCTTTGCATACCTTGTTTATTCGTTTAGCCTGCCCTACAGATAATAAATATGCACTTGCTTTGCAATTCATCCATTGGGTTATTATGGAATCAAACTAATCAAGAGTTCTAGACTTTGACGGGTTCTTCTTATTTGCTTTCATGTTGCTTTTCACACGATTGCTGTATGAGATTTTCATAGACAACTATGCCTAGGGCCTTGAAGTTCTATCACACCACATGTAGCCACTTATATGTTTTCTTACTTGGCATATGTAACTCTTTAGGTATTTACAACACCACTGTTCATTATATGATTAAAGTGTGAAAATTAATTGCCAGAAAAAGTTTATATTAGTTCAAGTTTGCTCTGTGTGGATGTATTGTTCTGTTCCAGTGATGTTCTATGACTAAACCTTGAAGGGAAAAGATATCACCTATGGGGTCAAAGCCTGTTCCCCAATGGTATCTGCTGAAGCCTTTGCTGGAGGCATATATACCCCTCGGGTCCCAGCAAGTTTTCACCAAGGTGGTAGGACCCAGCGATCCATTGCACCACTTTGCATACCTTGTTTATTCGTGTAGTCTGCCATCCAGATAGTAAATATGCACTTGCTTTTTGCAATTCATCAATTGGGTTATTATAGAATCAAACTAATCAAGAGTTCTAGACTTTGACGGGTTCTTCTTATTTGCTTTCATGTTGCTTTTCACATGTTTGCTGTATGAGATTTTTATAGACAACTATGCCTAGGGCCTTGAAGTTCTATCACACCGCATGTAGCCACTTATATGTTTTCTTACTTGGCATATGTAACTCTTTAGGTATTTACAATGATTACAGTGTGAAAATAAATTGCAAGAAAAAGTTTTTATTAGTTCAAGTTTGCTCTGTGTGGATGTATTTTTCTGTTCCAGTGATGTTCTATGACTAAACCTTGAAGGGAAAAGATATCACCTAGGTCAAAGCCTGTTCCCCAATGGTATCTGCTGAAGCCTTTGCTGGAGGCATATATACCCCTCGGGTCCCAGCAAGTTTTCACCAAGGTGGTAGGACCCAGCGATCCATTTCGCCCCTTTGCATACCTTGTTTATTCGTTTAGCCTGCCCTACAGATAATTAATATGCACTTGCTTTGCAATTCATCCATTGGGTTATTATGGAATCAAACTAATCAAGAGTTCTAGACTTTGACGGGTTCTTCTTATTTGTTTTCATGTTGCTGTTCTCATGATTGCTGTATGAGATTTTTATAGACAACTATGCCTAGGGCCTTGAAGTTCTATCACACCGCATGTAGCCACTTATATGTTTTCTTACTTGGCATATGTAACTCTTTAGATATTTACAACGATTAAAGTGTGAAAATTAATTGCCAGAAAAAGTTTATATTAGTTCAAGTTTGCTCTGTGTGGATGTATTGTACTGTTCCAGTGATGTTCTATGACTAAACCTTGAAGGGAAAAGATATCACCTATGGGGTCAAAGCCTGTTCCCCAATGGTATCTGCTGAAGCCTTTGCTGGAGGCATTTTTACCCCTCGGGTCCCAGCAAGTTTTCACCAAGGTGGTAGGACCCAGCGATCCATTTCGCCCCTTTGCATACCTTGTTTATTCGTGTAGCCTGCCATCCAGATATTAAATATGCCCTTGCTTTTTGCAATTCATCCACTGGGTTATTATGGAATCAAACTAATCAAGAGTTCTAGACTTTGACGGGTTCTTCTTATTTGTTTTCATGTTGCTGTTCTCATGATTGCTGTATGAGATTTTTATAGACATCTATGCCTAGGGCCTTGAAGTTCTATCACACCACATATATCCACTTATGTGTTTTCTTACTTGGCATATGTAACTCTTTAGGTATTTACATCACGACTGTTCACTATATGATTAAAGTGTGAAAATTAATTGTAAGAAAAAGTTTATATTAGTTCAAGTTTGCTCTGTGTGGATGTATTGTTCTGTTCCAGTGATGTTCTATGACTAAACCTTGAAGGGAAAAGATATCACCTATGGGGTCAAAGCCTGTTCCCCAATGGTATCTGCTGTAGCTTTTGCTGGAGGCATATATACCCCTCGGGTCCCAGCAAGTTTTCACCAAGGTGGTAGGACCCAGCGATCCATTTCGCCCCTTTGCATACCTTGTTTATTCGTTTAGCCTGCCATCCAGATAATAAATATGCACTTGCTTTGCAATTCATCCATTGGGTTATTATGGAATCAAACTAATCAAGAGTTCTAGACTTTGACGGGTTCTTCTTATTTGTTTTCATGTTGCTTTTCACAGGATTGCTGTATGAGATTTTTATAGACAACTATGCCTAGGGCCTTGAAGTTCTATCACACCACATGTAGCCACTTATATGTTTTCTTACTTGGCATATGTAACTCTTTAGGTATTTACAACACGACTGTTCACTATATGATTAAAGTGTGAAAATTAATTGCAAGAAAAAGTTTATATTAGTTCACGTTTGCTCTGCGTTGATGTATTGTACTGTTGCAGTGATGTTCTATGACTAAACCTTGAAGGGAAAAGATATCACCTATGGGGTCAAAGCCTGTTCCCCAATGGTATCTGCTGAAGCCTTTGCTGGAGGCATATATACCCCTCGGGTCCCAGCAAGTTTTCACCAAGGTGGTAGGACCCAGCGATCCATTGCACCACTTTGCATACCTTGTTTATTCGTGTAGTCTGCCCTCCAGATAGTAAATATGCACTTGCTTTGTGCAATTCATCCATTGGGTTATTATGGAATCAAACTAATCAAGAGTTCTAGACTTTGACGGGTTCTTCTTATTTGTTTTCATGTTGCTGTTCTCATGATTGCTGTATGAGATTTTCATAGACAACTATGCCTAGGGCCTTGAAGTTCTATCACACCACATGTAGCCACTTATATGTTTTCTTACTTGGCATATGTAACTCTTTAGGTATTTACAACACCACTGTTCACTATATGATTAAAGTGTGAAAATTAATTGCCAGAAAAAGTTTATATTAGTTCAAGTTTGCTCTGTGTGGATGTATTGTACTGTTCCAGTGATGTTCTATGACTAAACCTTGAAGGGAAAAGATATCACCTATGGGGTCAAAGCCTGTTCCCCAATGGTATCTGCTTAAGCGTTTGCTGGAGGCATATATACCCCTCGGGTCCCAGCAAGTTTTCACCAAGGTGGTAGGATCCAGCGATCCATTGCACCACTTTGCATACCTTGTTTATTCGTGTAGCCTGCCATCCAGATAGTAAATATGCCCTTGCTTTTTGCAATTCATCCACTGGGTTATTATGGAATCAAACTAATCAAGAGTTCTAGACTTTGACGGGTTCTTCTTATTTGTTTTCATGTTGCTGTTCTCATGATTGCTGTATGAGATTTTTATAGACATCTATGCCTAGGGCCTTGAAGTTCTATCACACCACATATATCCACTTATATGCTTTCTTACTTGGCATATGTAACTCTTCAGGTATTTACAACGATTATAGTGTGAAAATTAATTGCAAGACAAAGTTTATATTAGTTCAAGTTTGCTCTGTGTGGATGTACTGTTCTGTTCCAGGGATGCTCTATGACTAAACCTTGAAGGGAAAAGATATCTCCTATGGGGTCAAAGCCTGTTCCCCAATGGTATCTGCTGAAGACTTTGCTGGAGGGATATATACCCCTCGGGTCCCAGCAAGTTTTCACCAAGGTGGTAGGACCCAGCGATCCATTGCACCACTTTGCATACCTTGTTTATTAGGGTAGCCTGCCATCCAGATAGTAAATATGCACTTGCTTTTTGCAATTCATCCATTGGGTTATTATGGAATCAAACTAATCAAGAGTTCTAGACTTTGACGGGTTCTTCTTATTTGTTTTCATTTTGCTGTTCTCATGATTGCTGTATGAGATTTTTATAGACAACTATGCCTAGGGCCTTGAAGTTCTATCACACCGCATGTAGCCACTTATATGTTTTCTTACTTGGCATATGTAACTCTTTAGGTATTTACAACGATTAAAGTGTGAAAATTAATTGCAAGAAAAAGTTTATATTAGTTCAAGTTTGCTCTGTGTGGATGTATTGTTCTGTTCCAGTGATGTTCTATGACTAAACCTTGAAGGGAAAAGATATCACCTATGGGGTCAAAGCCTGTTCCACAATGGTATCTGCTGAAGCCTTTGCTGGAGGCATATATACCCCTCGGGTCCCAGCAAGTTTTCACCAAGGTGGTAGGACCCAGCGATCCATTGCACCATTTTGCATACCTTGTTTATTCGTGTAGTCTGCCCTCCAGATAGTAAATATGCACTTGCTTTGTGCAATTCATCTATTGGGTTATTATGGAATCAAACTAATCAAGAGTTCTAGACTTTGACGGGTTCTTCTTATTTGTTTTCATGTTGCTGTTCTCATGATTGCTGTATGAGATTTTCATAGACAACTATGCCTAGGGCCTTGAAGTTCTATCACACCACATGTAGCCACTTATATGTTTTCTTACTTGGCATATGCAACTCTTTAGGTATTTACAACACCACTGTTCACTATATGATTAAAGTGTGAAAATTAATTGCAAGAAAAAGTTTATATTAGCTCAAGTTTGCTCTGTGTGGATGTATTGTACTGTTCCAGTGATGTTCTATGACTAAACCTTGAAGGGAAAAGATATCACCTATGGGGTCAAAGCCTGTTCCCCAATGGTATCTGCTGAAGCCTTTGCTGGAGGCATATATACCCCTCGGGTCCCAGCAAGTTTTCACCAAGGTGGTAGGATCCAGCGATCCATTGCACCACTTTGCATACCTTGTTTATTCGTGTAGCCTGCCATCCAGATAGTAAATATGCCCTTGCTTTTTGCAATTCATCCACTGGGTTATTATGGAATCAAACTAATCAAGAGTTCTAGACTTTGACGGGTTCTTCTTATTTGTTTTCATGTTGCTGTTCTCATGATTGCTGTATGAGATTTTTATAGACATCTATGCCTAGGGCCTTGAAGTTCTATCACACCACATATATCCACTTATATGCTTTCTTACTTGGCATATGTAACTCTTCAGGTATTTACAACGATTATAGTGTGAAAATTAATTGCAAGACAAAGTTTATATTAGTTCAAGTTTGCTCTGTGTGGATGTATTGTTCTGTTCCAGGGATGTTCTATGACTAAACCTTGAAGGGAAAAGATATCACCTATGGGGTCAAAGCCTGTTCCCCAATGGTATCTGCTGAAGCCTTTGCTGGAGGCATATATACCCCTCGGGTCCCAGCAAGTTTTCACCAAGGTGGTAGGACCCAGCGATCCATTGCACCACTTTGCATACCTTGTTTATTCGTGTAGTCTGCCATCCAGATAGTAAATATGCCCTTGCTTTTTGCAATTCATCCACTGGGTTATTATGGAATCAAACTAATCAAGAGTTCTAGACTTTGACGGGTTCTTCTTATTTGTTTTCATGTTGCTGTTCTCATGATTGCTGTTTGAGATTTTTATAGACAACTATGCCTAGGGCCTTGAAGTTCTATCACACCACATATAGCCACTTATGTGTTTTCTTACTTGGCATATGTAACTCTTTAGGTATTTACAACGATTAAAGTGTGAAAATTAATTGCAAGAAAAAGTTTAAATTAGTTCACGTTTGCTCTGCGTTGATGTATTGTACTGTTGCAGTGATGTTCTATGACTAAACCTTGAAGGGAAAAGATATCACCTATGGGGTCAAAGCCTGTTCCCCAATGGTATCTGCTGAAGCCTTTGCTGGAGGCATATATACCCCTCGGGTCCCAGCAAGTTTTCACCAAGGTGGTAGGACCCAGTGATCCATTGCACCACTTTGCATTCCTTGTTTATTAGTGTAGCCTGCCACCCAGATAGTAAATATGCACTTGCTTTTTGCAATTCATCCCATTGGGTTATTATGGAATCAAACTAATCAAGAGTTCTAGACTTTGACGGGTTCTTCTTATTTGTTTTCATGTTGCTGTTCTCATGATTGCTGTTTGTGATTTTTATAGACAACTATGCCTAGGGCCTTGAAGTTCTATCACACCACATGTAGCCACTTATATGCTTTCTTACTTGGCATATGTAACTCTTTAGGTATTTACAACGATTAAAGTGTGAAAATTAATTGCAAGACAAAGTTTATATTAGTTCAAGTTTTCTCTGTGTGGATGTATTGTTCTGTTCCAGTGATGTTCTATGACTAAACCTTGAAGGGAAAAGATATCACCTATGGGGTCAAAGCCTGTTCCCCAATGGTATCTGCTTAAGCCTTTGCTGGAGGCATATATACCCCTCGGGTCCCAGCAAGTTTTCACCAAGGTGGTAGGATCCAGCGATCCATTGCACCACTTTGCATACCTTGTTTATTCGTGTAGCCTGCCATCCAGATAGTAAATATGCCCTTGCTTTTTGCAATTCATCCACTGGGTTATTATGGAATCAAATGTTGTGGTTTAATTCTTTTCAGGGAAATGACTTCAAAGATATTTGACATCAGAAAAAATTAGACTTTATTAACAAACAAAGCCGAGTGTCCCTCTGCAGAAAAGACCCTCCAGAAAGATTGCCCAGCAAACGTATATACCCTCTCCTTGTCCCAAACATGGTAATACATTCTATAGGTATTTTGAGAAATAGTTTTGTACCATGTGACATTACTGAAATAGAATTTTCTGCTGTAACAACAGCTTGTGCTCTCAGGTTCCAAAGTCAGCCAAAGTCACCCACAGACAAGGAAATAATAGTGTACAAAAACCAGTTAAATTACTTATTTTCTAAATAATAAAATCTTCAACACAAACTAATCAAGAGGTCTAGACTTTGACGGGTTCTTCTTATTTGCTTTCATGTTGCTTTTCACACAATTGCTGTATGAGATTTTTATAGACAACTATGCCTAGGGCCTTGAAGTTCTATCACACCACATGTAGCCACTTATATGTTTTCTTACTTGGCATATGTAACTCTTTAGGTATTTACAACGATTAAAGTGTGAAAATTAATTGCAAGAAAAAGTTTATATTAGTTCACGTTTGCTCTGTGTTGATGTATTGTACTGTTCCAGTGATGTTCTATGACTAAACCTTGAAGGGAAAAGATATCACCTATGGGGTCAAAGCCTGTTCCCCAATGGTATCTGCTGAAGCCTTTGCTGGAGGCATATATACCCCTCGGGTCCCAGCAAGTTTTCACCAAGGTGGTAGGACCCAGCGATCCATTGCACCACTTTGCATACTTTGTTTATTCGTGTAGTCTGCCATCCAGATAGTAAATATGCACTTGCTTTTTGCAATTCATCCATTGGGTTATTATGGAATCAAACTAATCAAGAGTTCTAGACTTTGACGGGTTCTTCTTATTTGCTTTCATGTTGCTTTTCACACAATTGCTGTATGAGATTTTTATAGACATCTATGCCTAGGGCCTTGAAGTTCTATCACACCACATGTAGCCACTTATATGTTTTCTTACTTGGCATATGTAACTCTTTAGGTATTTACATCACGACTGTTCACTATATGATTAAAGTGTGAAAATTAATTGTAAGAAAAAGTTTATATTAGTTCAAGTTTGCTCTGTGTGGATGTATTGTTCTGTTCCAGTGATGTTCTATGACTAAACCTTGAAGGGAAAAGATATCACCTATGGGGTCAAAGCCTGTTCTCCAATGGTATCTGCTGAAGCCTTTGCTGGAGGCATATATACCCCTCGGGTCCCAGCAAGTTTTCACCAAGGTGGTAGGACCCAGCGATCCATTTCGCCCCTTTGCATACCTTGTTTATTCGTTTAGCCTGCCATCCAGATAATAAATATGCACTTGCTTTGCAATTCATCCATTGGGTTATTATGGAATCAAACTAATCAAGAGTTCTAGACTTTGACGAGTTCTTCTTATTTGCTTTCATGTTGCTTTTCACATGATTGCTGTATGAGATTTTTATAGACAACTATGCCTAGGGCCTTGAAGTTCTATCACACCACATGTAGCCACTTATATGTTTTCTTACTTGGCATATGCAACTCTTTAGGTATTTACAACACCACTGTTCACTATATGATTAAAGTGTGAAAATTAATTGCAAGAAAAAGTTTATATTAGCTCAAGTTTGCTCTGTGTGGATGTATTGTACTGTTCCAGTGATGTTCTATGACTAAACCTTGAAGGGAAAAGATATCACCTATGGGGTCAAAGCCTGTTCCCCAATGGTATCTGCTGAAGCCTTTGCTGGAGGCATATATACCCCTCGGGTCCCAGCAAGTTTTCACCAAGGTGGTAGGACCCAGCGATCCATTGCACCACTTTGCAAACTTTGTTTATTCGTGTAGTCTGCCATCCAGATAGTAAATATGCACTTTCTTTTAGCAATTCATCCATTGGGTTATTATGGAATCAAACTAATCAAGAGTTCTAGACTTTGACGAGTTCTTCTTATTTGCTTTCATGTTGCTTTTCACATGATTGCTGTATGAGATTTTTATAGACAACTATGCCTAGGGCCTTGAAGTTCTACCACACCACATGTAGCCACTTATATGTTTTCTTACTTGGCATATGTAACTCTTTAGGTATTTACAACACCACTGTTCACTATATGATTAAAGTGTGAAAATTAATTGAAAGAAAAAATTATATTAGCTCAAGTTTGCTCTGTGTGGATGTATTGTACTGTTCCAGTGATGTTCTATGACTAAACCTTGAAGGGAAAAGATATCACCTATGGGGTCAAAGCCTGTTGCCCAATGGTATCTGCTGAAGCCTTTGCTGGAGGCATATATACCCCTCGGGTCCCAGCAAGTTTTCACCAAGGTGGTAGGACCCAGCGATCCATTGCACCACTTTGCATACTTTGTTTATTCGTGTAGTCTGCCATCCAGATAGTAAATATGCACTTGCTTTTTGCAATTCATCCATTGGGTTATTATGGAATCAAACTAATCAAGAGTTCTAGACTTTGACGGGTTCTTCTTATTTGCTTTCATGTTGCTTTTCACACAATTGCTGTATGAGATTTTTATAGACATCTATGCCTAGGGCCTTGAAGTTCTATCACACCACATGTAGCCACTTATATGTTTTCTTACTTGGCATATGTAACTCTTTAGGTATTTACATCACGACTGTTCACTATATGATTAAAGTGTGAAAATTAATTGTAAGAAAAAGTTTATATTAGTTCAAGTTTGCTCTGTGTGGATGTATTGTTCTGTTCCAGTGCTGTTCTATGACTAAACCTTGAAGGGAAAAGATATCACCTATGGGGTCAAAGCCTGTTCCCCAATGGTATCTGCTGAAGCCTTTGCTGGAGGCATATATACCCCTCGGGTCCCAGCAAGTTTTCACCAAGGTGGTAGGACCCAGCGATCCATTGCACCACTTTGCAAACTTTGTTTATTCGTGTAGTCTGCCATCCAGATAGTAAATATGCACTTTCTTTTTGCAATTCATCCATTGGGTTATTATGGAATCAAACTAATCAAGAGTTCTAGACTTTGACGAGTTCTTCTTATTTGCTTTCATGTTGCTTTTCACATGATTGCTGTATGAGATTTTTATAGACAACTATGCCTAGGGCCTTGAAGTTCTATCACACCACATGTAGCCACTTATATGTTTTCTTACTTGGCATATGTAACTCTTTAGGTATTTACAACGATTAAAGTGTGAAAATTAATTTCAAGAAAAAGTTTTTATTAGTTCACGTTTGCTCTGCGTTGATGTATTGTACTGTTGCAGTGATGTTCTATGACTAAACCTTGAAGGGAAAAGATATCACCAATGGGGTCAAAGCCTGTTCCCCAATGGTATCTGCTGAAGCCTTTGCTGGAGGCATATATTCCCCTCGGGTCCCAGCAAGTTTTCACCAAGGTGGTAGGACCCAGCGATCCATTTCGCCCCTTTGCATACCTTGTTTATTCGTTTAGCCTGCCATCCAGATAATAAATATGCACTTGCTTTGCAATTCATCCATTGGGTTATTATGGAATCAAACTAATCAAGAGTTCTAGACTTTGACGGGAGTAGTCCTTATGAGGGGACATGTGTCAAAATGATTTACGACTTTGACCTTTGACCTTTTGGCAGGTTGAACTTCCGGCGACCTTTATGATTGACAGGTTGAACTTCCGGAATGCGGTCATGGGATTAACCTATTGACCCTGCTAGCCTATCGATCATGTTGTATGACAGTTAGTTTTGAACTATGACCTATGTAGGACTAAATCATAATTTTGACGGGTAGTTTTAATTATATTAACAGAACAGATGTTTTTTGCCGGTTGTTTGAACTTTGTCCCAGTTATATGTGTGTGCGTGGTGATTGTGCCTGCGCCCCCACCGCAGTGAAAGTGAGAAGCGTATGTCACACAAACACATTCTATCCTTTATATAATTTATATCATATAAATTATATAATCTAAAATATACATTGAAACCAATTATTTTAGAGAGTTGAAAAGTATGTCCATACCATTGATGTCCACAAAAATAATTAACCTAAAGTTGAAAAACATACCTTGAAAAGCTTACTAAAACCAATTATTTTAGTTTTAGCTACAAAATAAAATCGTCTTACATAAAACATACTGCTCTTTAATATCCTTTATATAATTTATATAATATAAATTATATAATAATTATCATGCTAAAGTTCTTTTTAAAAGTGTAAAATATATAATCTAAATCAATTTAAGGTTGAAAAAACATTTAGTTATTTCACATTCCTATGTAAAACATCCTATCCTTTATATAATTTATATAAATGATCATGCTAAAGTTGTTTTTAAGTCTATAATATAAAAGCTTACTAAAACCAATAGTTTTAGCTGAATAAAATTGTCTTACCTTATTTTAGAAAGTTGAAGTATACCATTGATGTCCACAAAAAATGCAATGTATGAATGGATTCAAAATTGTTTTACACAACTGAATTCACATAGTCATTCCTGAATGACCTCACACTCTCAAAACATAAGGAGCGCGCTTCTAATGTATGTGTGTCAAAAAGTAAAACACACGTGTCTGTCTCTGTGTCTGTGTGTGTGTGTGTGTGTGTGTGTGTGTGTGTGTGTGTGTGTGTGTGTGTGTGTGTGTCTATGCGCGCGCCCCTATTCCTGTGAGCTCTGACATCTGAAACACGGTGAAGTCTATATCAGACTAACAAGTTGAAAACATGCCTTTAAAAGTATAATATAAATATCTTATTGATCCAATTATTTTAGTTTTAGATGAATAAAAGAATACAAAATAAAAAGCTTGCTAAAAATAAAAATCATCTTACATGTTAGAGGTAAAGTATACCACGGATGTCCATAAAAATGCAATGTATGAAACGGAGTCGCAGGTCCCTCCTGCCTTCACATTCCTAATCAGTATATATAAATGGGTCAGTTATTTCATATATGTCACATTCAGTTATTTCACATTCATATGTAAAACATTCTGTTCTTTTTAAAAGTATATAAATGTTAATAATATACAATAATATCTTACTAAAATAATTAAAGTTGAAAAAAGATTCTATCATTTAAAAGTGTTTAAATGAAATCTTGCAAATTAAACTAAAGTTGAAAAACATACCTTTAAAAGCATTTAAAAAGCTTACTAAAACCAATTGTTTTAGTTTTAGATAAAAATTACATAAAACATTCTATCCTTTATATTCTATCATTTATATAATCTAAAACAATTAAACTAAGGTTGAAAAACATTCTATCCTTTAAAAGTATATAATGAAATGCTTATACAATATATCTTACTAAAAATAAAAATCATCTTACATGTTAGAGAGAGTTAAAGTATGTCCTACCATGGATGTCCACAAAAATGCAATGTATGAATGGGTTCAAAATTGTTTTACACAACTGAATTCATCTAGTCATTCCTGAATGACCTCACACTCTCAAAACATAGCGCGTCTAATGTATGTGTGTCAAAAAGTAAAGGAGCCGTGCGCGTTTCTGTGTGTGCATGTGTGTGTGTGTGTGTGTGTGTGTGTGTGTGTGTGTCTGTGCGCGCCCCTTCACATGTGAGCTCTGACCCCTCTCCTTCGCATATTAGAGCACGGTGAAAGTGAGGAAGGGGTTTCCTAATATCACACTAACAAAAGTTGAAAAACATACTGTTCCTTAAAAGTGTATAAATAAAATGGTTATAAAAACATACTGAAACCAATTATTTTAGATGAATAAATAAAATTCATCTGACATGTTTAGAGTTACAACTCTTGAACTTACAAGTTCAAGAAGCTCTTAAAGACATAAATCACAGAGTGGTTCTCTCTCTCACACCAGCGTCTCTGACTCAGAGGGTTGAATTCAGTGATGGGATGAGACATTGTGAATGCTGTGTTGGGGGTAAATTCATTTCAAAGTTTAAATGATATCTTTTTAAAAAAATATTTGTTTCATAACATATAGATGTCCATACATTCTATGAATGAGATTGCAGTTGTAATAGAAAAGACTGTTTTTTCCTGACTCTGCTCCTCCGCATTCCTGAGCACGGTGAAAGTGATAATAATGTTTTAAATTTCACAAAAATAATATAAAATAAATACCTTGCTAGAAATCTACTGAAATGCTTGTAAAAAGAATAAAATTCATCTCACATGTTTAGAGAGTTACGATTCTTGAACTTATGTGTTCAAGAAGCTGTTGAGAGCCATAAATCACAGAGTGGTTCTCTCTCACACCAGCGTCTCTGACTCCTAGGGTTTATTCAGCGATCAGAATGAGACATTGTTTTAGGGCTTAATTTATTTCAAAGTTTAAATGATATCTTTATAAAATGTAATGTATAAAAAATTTATAAAAAAGTCTCTCAAACAGAGGCCCTCGCTCGTGTCTATGCTGCATTCTGACATCCCCTCCTTCCATTTCCAGAGGTAACAGTGACACTGTGAAGTGTATCTCACACTAACTAAAGTTAAAAAACATTCTGTTCTTTATAAGTATATAAAATATATTCTCTCTCTCATCTAAAAGCATAACCTTAAAAAGTTTGCATTAGATATTTTAAAAGATTGATTAAATTAAATCTTTAAAGTTTCAATACATACTCATCTTCTATTTATCTGTACTTATGTATGATATAAATTATTATTTTTTGCTTAACGGTGACCTAAAGTATAATTGTTATTAAACAATGTCTGTTCAAAAACTGTACTTGGTCGTCTTAAATCTCATTTATACGAAAAAGATTCAACCAGCATTTTTTGTCCATGTGGGGGTTTCAACTTTTATGGTGGGGCTTTCCATAGCTATCCCGTACATCTAAACAGAACCATCACAGAAAACTACATTTTCAAAATGTAAACAAAAGTTTTAGCTAAATAAAAACACCTTATTTCCAGAGAGGCAAAGTAGTTCTTTATGCAATGATAAAAACGATCCAAAAAAGCAAATAGTTTAAGTTGTCCTATAACAGCCCCAGGCCCTTCAGTGATAAAACTACAGTGTGAACTGAAGCTTCAGGATATAGGGCGACAGACCAGATGAGTCTCGGGGGGAGTCTCTCTGCATTCCAGACTACATCCAAAGTTTACACTAATTTCTAAGCAGCGTCTGTCCAAAAACTTGAGATCTTAGATCTTTTGTCCATACAACATGAAACATGTTGTCAAAGTTTGTCACAATGTTTTAAGAAATCCTAGGACTTTACATTGCTCTTATTTAGACAAAGTTGTATCATTTGGAAAATCAAAGTAAAAATGACACATCGTATAAGATCATTTTTACTCGTATCTTCCGAACTAGGGTGAAACCCTTTACTGAGAATATACCACCGGCCATCTACTCAAAATATATGTAGAAGTTTCAAACATTTGTTGATGGTGGCCGTATGAACAGACGTTGGGGAGAGCTATAGCAGGAAGCATGCCCTTTGACCTCCTCGATTTTGGAGGCGTTTTTGTTAAAGATTTCTCCCATTGTGGTTCTCCCATCTACTCGTTTTTTTCAACTTTGGTAAATGTGCCAAGAATCTATGACAACGTGTCTTCCGATAGCGCTTCATCGAGTTTAATTGTACATGTTCTACCGTTATGATGTACTTGTTACATGTTCTACCGTACATGTTCTACCGTACATGTTCTACCGTTCTATATAATGATTTACACAACCGAGCAATAGACCGTACCTTTGACTTACCCGTCGAGAAGAAAGTAGATTCCTAGATAAAAGCTATCCCGATATTTATTTACATACCGATAAATTAAATTTGAATTTAGTTAAAACTTCTCCTGTGGCTCGGCATAACTATGATCCAGCATTATATTGTACCGTGCAGTGCAGCCTTTCAAATGTGGCGGGGGCAGTATCAACGCCTGCCATATGGTCTAGCGGTTAGGATTCCTGGTTTTCATCCAGGCTGCCCGGGTTCGACTCCCGGTATGGGAAGACAATTTTTTTTACATTGCCAACAAAATTCAAGTTATTCAAGTTCATCAATAATCATTTTTAGTCTTAGAGGCCTACACGAACTGCAGAAACATGCAGTTTCTTGAAGATTCGGTACCGAATCATTTTCACAAATACAATTATATTGAATTCAGAAAATTTCACTATGGAATACTTTATCATAATTTCAATTTAGTACGTCATCATTTCAACTTTTCATCTCATAATTATGACGCAGTGTCATAATTTCAACTTTTTAAGTCATCATTTCGACTTTTTGTCAATTACGCCTTTTTAATGTTTTAAAGTCATAATTTGGTTGTTGACTATAGTAGTGTTGCACCTGCATGTCCACTAACTCGCTTGTGAGAGTCAGAGTGTGTAAAGTAAACTCTCATTAGTGTTAGTAGAGTATTAGTGGACTGGTAGGGTTAGAATAAGTAATATTAGAATAAAATATCTGTTGGGGAGCATCGCGATAAAGAGTTCATGTTTAATGACAACATACCATTTTTCAACCGAGCGAATCTGCGCATGAGAGGCCTTCTTCAACTTTTTAATTCAGAATTACAATGACGCCTTTTTAATGTAATGCTTAAACGTTTTTTAGTCATAATTTGGTTGTTGACTATAGTAGTGTTGATGATGAAACGTGCTAGTGCTTTTTGTACCTCTCTGGTATTATAGTGTTTCAAGATGGCAGAAGCCTCCTTGGACTTACCCGGCCCATGTAAATAAAAGATAAGAAATGATCTGATTTTAAGAAAGATCATTTTACACCCATGAGAACATATTTATGAATAAAGACAATGATTTTAGCTAATAAAATACCATTTTTCAATCTACACATGAGAGGCTTTCAGAAGTCAGAACTTCAGGGATCAACGGCTTAGGTCCGTTGGCGAAAACACTGCATGTGTAAGGTAGTTTTCCAGATTTTCACCCAAAATCAAATACTGTATGACACTTTTCAAAGTTAGAATAACCTGTTGTGTTCTGACACAAGGCCATTAACCGGTTCTTTTTGTTTTATAAATGTACTTTGCTTATTTCTAAATATCAACCTGATAAATATGAATTCACGATTAAACAAGATAATTTTTAAGAAAAAACATTTTTAAGAAAAATACAACTAAACCATGATAATGTTTAGTTTAGATGTGGATGATTAAGTTTCAGGCGTAGTGCAACCAGATTTCTCTAACATCTCACTCACAACGCAAAACGTTGTAAATAAACATTTTCAAACTGTAATTTTATTTTATTGATTATGGTGATTTAAAGTTTTTGTTATTAACTAATACCTTTATCTTTTAACTAACATCTGACCCCAAATAAACAGATAATGGAATGTTCACAATCTACATGGTTAGATATTCTCCTATGTATCTAAGTAGTTGTGCTTAAATCTTTGGCTGTATTTTGTCACACCTTAGCGATACAAAGTTCCAGACTTTGGTAAAACCTGCAGGTAAAATTCCACAAAAGTAAATTCTAATTCTTCATCATCATGAGCCATTTAAAACAAATACAGAAAAGCCACTATAGTGATCCGTTTTGAATGTCTGTCATTGACATCTTGTTTCTTTTTGTACAGTTTGCAAAAAGTACATAGAGTGTGGTCAAACATGTTAGGAATGTATCCTATACATTAGAGGTCCTTCTACACGAGAGTGTTTAGTGTGATTATGGCTGTTTTTCTGTTACCTATTACGCTATAACTCGTCTAACTATTACACTTATTTTGTTATTTTGTGTGTGTGTCGCTAAACAACGGTTAAGCTAATGAATTACGGTTGATACGTGGTATTTTTACGTGAATTGATTCATTTTTTTATTCCGTCCACACTTTGACACCAGAGTTTTATTCGGCATAATGCCGAAATGTTTTAACATAACGTCAATTTCACTGGTTAGATAAATCATCTATCTAACAAATGTAGGATTGAGTGCGAAACAAACACAAATGAATCTTCCAGGTGAATTGTTCAAACATAATTTCTCACAGAACTGAACATTCCAGACACCACATCACCAACCCCAGAGCCATAAAAGAAGGCTCCAGCCAGCCAGTCTCCGTTGACCAACGAAAACCCCCAGCTAAGAACTTTATGGCCATGCAAGCTTCAAAGAAGATGAGCCTAACTAAAGAAAGAACTGGTCAATGTAAGATAGCTTGGAAAAGAATGATTGGCTCAGAGATAGCACAATTCAGCCCGATCAAGATAACAGCAGAAGCTGCTCGAGCCCACAACATTCCAGACTACCCCCTCCGTAAGGACCTCTGATAGACCTCAGGGTGTAAAATCGTTTCAAACCACAGAGCTGAGATTTTACCTATAACATAAATAAAATCATTCAAGAACAATTTTCAATGGACTTATAGATCAAGCATCATGCAACGACATGATTCTATATTGTTCCTACAATAGATGGGTGTATCTGATATGCTTAGATGCCATACAATTCATGTAATTGTTATAATTGTTAGATTTTTGAATGAAAATGTGTTGTGTTTCATATCGATGTGATCATATGTTCTTAATTCAAAGGATGGCTTGATTGAAATCTGTGGAAAATGTTTCGGATTCTTATAATAGTAATAATGTCTTAGCTGTGGCCTCTGTACTCTTTGCTAGAGCTTAAAGAGTAAGGAGAGCACAGATAAGCTTGATTTATGATAAGAAGTGAAGAGAACGCCACCTCCTAAACAAAGACAGTGTCTAATTGGTTAGAACTGATCCAGGAGGCTGGGCGGACATTTGAGTTTAAAATCTTAACACCAGAACAAAGTTTAGAGTTTCAGTGCAGAACCAAAAATGCAGCGGGAGATGAAGATCTAAGACAGATCAGTAACCATGTAAAACGCGCAGACGAAATAACCCAAATCAAGATCTGAAGAACATGGGTTAAACAGATTCATTCAAGCCATCATCTACTCTTCTCAATTTCCTTTATTTTCCTAGTTTCCTTTCTTTTCCGTTGTGAGTCTCGGTTCTAAGTTAAGTTTTGCGACAAGATTTCGAGCCACGTTTCTTCTGCAAAGCGAACTTCAAACAAAGACTTTCATTCCGCCAGCACGCCACGTGACTGACCACGTGACCCAGACATCAGGCACGCGGAGACCAGCCAACGAACGGACCGGGAAAACCCTTTACAAAAGGGAATCCCCAAAAGCAAAACAAGCAAGTACTGCCTCCAGACTCTTAAACTGAACTGGTGTATTTGATACTGATTTAATAACCTAGGAAACGATAAAAGGGTTAAACTAATGATTGATGGTTCATTCAGGTTGTGTTTTATAAGTGCATAGAAACTTGGGATTACATCATCTCACTCTTAAACTCACTCTTAAAACTTAATCTTTCCTTACTCTCTTTCTTTCTGCAACGCGTATGAATGTGTGTGTCTGTGTTAGATATTAGTTGTGTATGTGTTAGAATAATCAATAAAGTCTTGTTTGTATTTTAAAGAGAAATATTACTTGTGTTATTGTGCTTACAAATTTAATGTCTTAAACTTCTGATCTAAGTTACCTTGCTAACTATATAGTGTTTCACTATAGTTCGGATATTTATATCCGTTGCAGAGTTGATAATTGCAGCCAGTTCAAATGAACCGCGAACGAGTCATTTGCTCGGTTGTAATAAGTGACTCTTTTGAATTCCCTATAAATTAATTAATAATTCCTTTGAGCTAAATTGTAATCACTACAAATTACAAATATCTTACATATTGGTGGAGAACGAATGCGGGAAGTTTAACCTAAAATTGTAAGCATATACGAAGTAATTATATTTTCATAGTAGCCTATGCGGAGAGATCCGAACCTCCGAGTCTGTGTGTATGAGGTATGCAGCGCGCGCCGCGCGCTCTGTTTGAATGAATGACCTGCTGCTTGAGCTGTTACTCTAGTCTGCCTCCCCCGTTTTATTCTTTTTATTTGTTATTTTATTCAAACTGCAGTAAAATAACCCAAGATATAAGATCCCACGCAACGATAAGGTAACAATTGAGCGTGTCCCTCGATTCTGAAATACTTTAATTATAGCTTAAGACTTCTGCGTGTTCCAGAGTCTTTCAAATAGCTATAACGTTATGTGTGTTTGTATCAGTCAGAGAGATGAATTAAATTAAAACTGCAGTAATTAAAATAACCATGTAAAGGACGAACGAGCGTGTCCCTCGTCTAACGTGAACGTTAGTCCTTATTTATCTGATCGTCACTCAGTGCGTGTTCCACTGGGACGAATATTCTCCTCACAGATTAGTCTTTGTTTCTCAGGTTGTCTGTGCGTGTCCCACGGCAATCCCCTGATAAACTATAAACTTATCTGTGTCTGTTCAATTAATTCTCGTGTAAACACTGCGTATGTCCGAGTAGCCTATAGTTGAATAGGAATTATTTAAAGTTGTGTTCAAGTAAAGCTTGACGTTGAAACTCAACCAACAGTAAAAAAAAACCCTGTTGTTTTTGTGTGCTCAGATAACATTGCACAGAGACGATCCACTGAGATCGTTATTCCATCTTTTATACAGCGAAAAGCTGCTGTTGCTTCCTTTAAAGTTAAAACTCACTCTAAAAAAAAAAAAGGAAAAACTGAGTGAAGCCCCACGTCGTAAAACAGCTACGAGTGGCGTCCCATTTGTACAGGTTGAAATGCGCCGACATTTCACGTAATATTATCAACTGTACGTGCATATTTCTTTGAACATTGTTGAAATGCGCCGACATTTCATGTAACATGCATTACTGTTTACCAACTGTAATTCACATGTTTGCCACTAGAGTTTGTTTTGTATGTATAGTTACAATCGTGACACGGAAGTCTTAAAGTCCCCATGAAATCAAAATTGACCCTATTTACTTTGTTAGCGCATATTACTAGTCTTGTGGTGAACAATTAATCCGTGCAATAAAATATTTAAAAAAAAATTTTTTTACCATGGTAATCTTTTATCAAAATCTGAAAATGCCCCTCCCCTCTGCATTGGAGGACCTTCTCCGATGACGTAGGTTTGAGGAATTGGTTTGGGCAACGCGTAACCACTCCCCTCAAACCGTTAGTCTGCTATGAGCAGAGATGGAGAGGAGGAGCGCTAGAGTAAAACCCTGCCCTCTGTTCAATATTCCGTTTCACTGGGAAATACGTCATAACACTGGAGAAAAGTCGTTTGCAACTTCCGGTTCACGGGGACTTTAACCAACGCTTCCGGAAGAACTCTGAACCCAACAAACTTCTTTGGTGGCTAGGCTAGCTAAGCTAAAGCTAAGCTAAGTAGCTGTTTACCATTGAGGCCTAAACTATGCTAAAGCCTCGAGCATTATTTACGGTTATCATTAATATTAACATCTGTGGTTAATGTGTCTGTTTGAACAACGTTAAAGTGATTTAACCATTTAAACACCTCGACTCCCATACGGAAATGTAATATATGACATATATGTCCCTATATCGCAAGTGACGCCGTCATATATGCTAAATATAAGACAATATATTGCTATCACATATATACATATCTCTAGATATATGTTGATATAAGTTTATAACATATATAAATTGTCCATATTAAATTAATATATTGGCATATATTAATACGGTGTATATGATTATTGTTTATATAATTTTGTATGTTATGACCATATATGTCACCAATATGTTTAATTTATATGTGCCGTCATATATGCTAAATATAAGACAATATATTGCTATCACATATATACATATCTCTAGATATATGTTGATATAAGTTTATACCATATATAAATTGTCCATATTAAATTAATATATTGCCATATATTAATACGGTGTATATGATTATTGTTTATATAATTTTGTATGTTATGCCCATATATGTCACCAGTATGTTAATTTATATGTGCCAATTTATTTAAACAACATACATACATTTTACATGCTTATGTGTTCCTTATTAATTAATTCCTTGTTTTCCTTATTTGAACAGCTTAAACTTAACAAGTGTACACAATCCACATTTCATTTCAATTTCTAGAATTAGCACAATTTTTTATAAATACAATTTATTTATTTTTATTATTATTGTACGTAATTGGCTAATAAAAACAAAACAAATACTACACAAATTATATTTGCAAACTTATTTTTTTTTTCATATCATCAATAACCTTACATCAATATCATCATTCTAGAAAATACAATCATACACATTAAAACATGCACTACATATTTAGATGCATACAGAATAATACACAGTTAAGATATGTCTCCAAACCAATACCAAAAAAAATATATATATATATCTAGGGACCCCAAATATAATTTAAATGCATTTCTCTAGACTGCACTGATGCAGCTGAGTCATAATATAATCACATCTGTGCTGTCCCAAAGGCATGTAGAAACACCTGTGTGTGTATATGCTGTCAAGAGCATGCCAAATCTGTAGGTGGCAGTGTAACGAGAAGCTCAAGCCCACCTTAGCCAATCAGAATCCCGAAAATAGTCACATTCTGTGACGTCGCTACCTAAAACTCCGGTTTTCTCTGTTTACATGCAAACGTGCAAACGAAGATTTTCAAAATCTCCACTCTGGTCGGAGTTTTTAGAAAGAATCGGTTTCATTGGCGAATCCTCCGTTTGCGTGCAAACGAAGGGAAATGTCTCCGTTTTTTCAAAATAACCATGTATGTGTAAACGAAGAGGAGTGAAATGTCCGTTTATGAAAATAGCCACCCACGTGTAAACGTAGCCTCTGTCTCCACTTTAGGCCATGCATAGTCTCGCGTAGCCAGACCTCCAGACTGACGGCTGAAGGTCTGGAATTCATAGCAGCTTTCTTTGGCCAAGGCCCGCCCATAAGGCCGTTTGACCGACATGTCAAACAACCAATTACAGTTCGTTTCATTCAGCGTCACGTTACGGGGCTTGGAAATGTCCCCACAACAACAGACCGGCGTGCAACAAGTCAGTCAGCATAGAAAATCAAAGAAGGAGAAGAAAACAAGCAGTAAGTCATTGATCTGTTCGTGCACGTATACTACGTTTAGCTGATCTTGATAAATGCTCATTGTCACTCATGTAAACACAACAGTTTTTCTTCCGCAATCACACGTCTGCGCTTTGTTTCCCGGCTGACCGAAAATAAACGCGACACTCGCGCCCCCCGGAAATCCGATAAAATTCAACCAATCAGATGACGACTTCGACATTCCTGAAGTGTTTCCAGTTAAGTGTACCATATGCATCAGACGTTTAGCCAACGTTCCGTGGGCGTGACGTCTGAGGCTGAGACTAGGCCATGCATTTAGCATGTGTCCCACCGCCTATCTTTATTAGGCGCGCCAAAATTCAAACGCAATCAAAAGACCGCCTACTATTACGTGTATCGGCATCCAGAGACGACACCAACCAACGGATAGGAGAATGTTCGTCCTTGTCGAGAGAACAAAGAAACGGATAACGTTAGTTGGAGCATCACACATAAAAAAACTTAAATATTAATGATTTTAGACGGACTTGATGACAGATCTGTATATTTAGAGGTGGATTCTTGAAGAAAAGACGGATGGCCTTAGTTCGAGGCAACGGTGCATAAAGTTGCAGGTAAGTTAATTTCTGAACTTTAATTATAATTCACACATTGATATTGCAATAGTGAATAAATAATTTAAATAATCGCTGAACTGCATGATATTATAAACTATCAGAGGTAGCTAGTAGGTTAATGTTACAGATGATTGAGCAGATATTCAGTGTTTAACTGTTAGTATATATATATATATATATATATATATATATATATATATATATATATATATATATTGAACTTTGCTATTAATACTGCTTTATTGTGTGCGTTGCATTTTCATGTTCTTATTTTTATGTTTAAGAGCTAACTACGTTAAATATGAGGCCCAGATTATTACACTGCATCATTAAGTTAAGATATGTGAGAATTTCGATTTCAACTGCCTGACACATGTAAAGTTAATTAAGTTAGTGGAGAAAAAAATACAATATTTGCCTTTAGAGTCTAGAACTAATACAATAATACTCAAGTACAGTAATGATGGACCATCTAGCCCCAAAAAGGTCACAAGTCTTTTTTTTTTTTTTTTTTTTTTTTACTGAAACCCAAAACTAGAATCTGCAAATGTAAAAAAAAAATTGAAATTGCCTACCCACTATTAAGTTGTTGCTTCAGGATAAAATAAAACAAAATCATTATTATTATATATAACTTTGCAAATGAATTACTACATTTAGAAATTAAATACTTTAAATACTTAAAATGAATCAACCAAAGCTAGGAGTACCTAATAATCTACAATTTTCCCTAGATCTTTACAGGATTAACGTTAGTCATTTTTCACAGCCAAGTACAAGCAGTCTGTCAGAGATGTTTATGTTGCTCTGCCTGTTTTTACTTATGGTAAAGCTTATAAAAGTCTATATCTGTTTACCTGTTTTAATGCCATCAGCTATTATCCACTCTGCTATTATTTCCGAGCTTACTGTTTTGGGCAAGCTGATCTTCATTTTCTGCTAAAGAAACTGAAAATACTGATACTGAAAATCTCAATTTTTTAACTGTTTTGCTTCCTAGAAATGCCAAAACTCCTTTGTACAATGAGCAAAGTGGGGAAGTGGCTTGAAACGAAGGAACAGAGCCCACAGGAACAACTGGCATCACCTTCCAGCTCACAGGAAACTGTGAGTATGCTGTTTTCCAAACACTACTGTAGGAACAGCTATCAGCAAGGTACTACAGTAAAAACGTATTAAAACCAATTAAAATACCAAAAAAACCCAAAGAAGAACCGCATTCATGCACAAAATGGCGGCTAGCACAACCCAACACTCTGAAGTTTTTGTTTTGATAATGGATTGTCTGAAAATAATAACAGAAAAAAACAGGCGGAAAAAAAAAAACAGAAATTAAAATTTCCTGATAATTTACTCACCCTCTTGTCATCCAAGATGTTCATGTCTTTCTTTCTTCAATTAAAAAAGAAATCACGTTTTTTAAGAAAAACATTACAGGATTTTTCTCCATATAATGGACTTCAATTGCAACCAACGGGTGCAAATCAGGTCCACATCAATGCAGTTTCAAAGGGCTTCAAATGCTCTACACGATTCCAGCCGAGGAATAAGGGTCAAACCATCTGTCATTTTCTTAAAATAAACATTGATATACTTTTTAACCGCAAATGCTTGACTTTGTTCTGCTTCTGCATGACATATTATGTTTTCACATTGGAAAGGTCATGCGCGTGATGTAGGTGGAAGAACCGACCCAGTGTTAAAACAAACACTGTAAAACATAAAGGTAAAACATCGATGTCGGACATAATTTTGAAGTTGGAGGAGAAAATGAGAGGTTTTTCGGCACTGGGTCGGTACTTCCACCTACGTCACAACTTACGTGATGATGTAATATGTCGTGGTTTGGCTAGATAAGACCCTTATTCCTCGGTTGGGATTGTGTAGACCCTTTGAAGTTGGACCTTCAAACTGTTGGTTGCCATTCTAAAGGGTAGTTTAAA
The DNA here is from genome assembly GCF_964197995.2 of Scardinius erythrophthalmus. Lineage (NCBI taxonomy): Eukaryota > Metazoa > Chordata > Actinopteri > Cypriniformes > Leuciscidae > Scardinius > Scardinius erythrophthalmus. The sequence goes on from NC_138229.1 coordinate 36,696,561, forward strand.
CGAGAATGCACGCGTTGACTATAATGCATGAACTGATGTTTCATGAATTTTTATTTAGTGTGTTTTAGGTGATTATAATTTGGATGTCCTTAGATAAATGTTAAAAAATTAAAATGCTTTTCTTTGTCTTTTTTACAGATGCAGTGATACAGAAATTTCTTGGAACCACCAGGGGGCAATTAGGGGTAGCTATTAATCAAAAGGTCACTTAGTTGAGGACATCCAAAAAGACTCAACAAACATGAGAAAATGAACAGGCTGTATCATATACATGTTGGTGGATTTTCCTGTTCTGGGCTTGTTTAATGTTTTGTTGTAATATTGTATTTGTATAATAGTGATGGGAAGTCCGGTTCTTTTCCGCGAAACCTACTAGGTCTATACTGTACGTCCACTGAGCTGAGAACGGCTGAAACCTGAATATAGCCTATAGCCGACAAAACTGAAAAGTCGATGCATGTCTCCAGTATGTTTAATACGTTATGTTTTGATTAACACATTATAAACATTTACTTTGCACCCTTAAAGGGGTCATATAATGGTACATGCACTTTTACAAGTTGATTGCACTGAAATGTCTGTTGGCAGTGCCTGTACACAACCATCCTATCATGATAAAAATCCATCCAGTGGTTTTGTTTTAATCTCCTTATATGTTTGACCATCTCTGAAATCAAGCCGTTCGATATTGTGACGTCATAAGATCGTACGCCCCTCCCGCTATTGTGATTGACAGCCGTGTTTCAACACAAGACCCGCCCTGAGCGAGCTGTGACAGCCGTCGTCATAGTAGTCCGCCATTGTTGATATGCTGGAGTAGAATGGCGTCTAAGCGATTGTGGTGTTCTGTTCTTAGATGTAATAAGGAACACAGCAGTCATTTGGATGTTCCTAAATCCGAGCCGTTGAAGAAGCAGTGGCTGAGTTTTGTTTTTGAAGCGATATGCCCAAAGGATTGACGCGGGGATTCCCTCACGGGGATTCCCCACGATCGTCTGTGCTTTCATGTTTGCGAATCATTTCACACCAGACAGCTTTACAAACGAGAAAAAACGGATCGGTACCAACGTGTTCCTGCTGAACCTCCAGAAGATGTGAGTGTAATGTTTTATTAACCTTTATATTAGTATTTATATTAATCTTTGCGAAATTTGCAAACCTTGCTGCAGGCTTCACGATGAATGCATCTAAGGTTTACACTCAGGGTACATTACGGCATGTTTTCTATGTACGACGTTCTCAATATAATTCATAATCCCACGTTTAAAACGAATAACACGTGGTTATTGTGTTAGATACGGTCAGAGAATGTCTAATACGGTGTACCCACAGAACAGAGGGGCGGGGTCAGCAAAGCTCATTATCATTTAAAGACACATGCACTGAAACGGCGTGCTGAAAACAGAGCTGTTTTTGACCAGGTAAAATTAGTGTTTTCTTACAATACTAATGATAATTTTTAATTAAAGTATATTACAAACTTTTAATTTAGACCCTAAAGAATCATATTAGCTTGTACAAAAATGGCATTATATGACCCCTTTAAAACCTTGCCAAGTGTTTACGTCAAATTTCAACTTACTTAGAAATGAAATGAGCTGTTCCTGAAGATGTTTTAGTATAATAATAATTTAGTTTTACAATCCATTCGTTTCCAAAAGACAGTATGTGATAAACATGTTTTTTAATGTTTTATTTTGTTACACTTCGATGTTCAACAAAATATTTAAGAAACATGCATTTCATCCCTCTGAAAAAATTGCACGCATGCTGAGCTCATCAGGTTCTCAGTAGTCGAACACTTCCGAAATAAACAGTTCTCAGTTCTGTAGTACTGTACTGGTTATCCGAGAACCGCTGTACCTGTCCTGTACGTTCGGTAGTGCGCGCATGCTCAGTATCAGCTACTCGTACTCATCACTTCTCTCAGCACAACATGTCTCAGTTCAGTGAACTGTTGGAGTTACTGGAGTAAAATACTCCGGGTCAGTCAGATGTCGAGTCAGAGGAGACTGTCAGGTCCAAAAGTGAGTAGTTATGGATCAGCTCTAACGCAAGACACAAACTGTTACGAACGATTCACTAAAATAGAACTGGTTCAAAAGAGCGATTCGTTCACCAACCGGACATCACTAGTATATAATACTGTGTGTTCAGGAGTTTTCTATTTTGCGCAGCTTAACAATTTTTTTAAATTTTAACTTTTTTAATAAAGTTTTAATGTTTTAACTATTTTACTGTATTACTTCTTTTTTGCTAACTGCACCGTTTAACATTTAAGGCTTAGCCATGTCATGTGCATTACAAGTGTGTTAGTACACATCCATTACCTATATTTAAAAATTTGTAAGAAATTAAAGCATGTTTTTTTTTTACATTTGTTTAGTTTACATCATACATTAATATTTTGCAATTAATATACATCATATAAAAACATAAGAAAATATATGTGTGCACAATGTTTTTATACATGTCATTTAAATATTCCATATACATGTGATATAATATATATATATATATAATATTTAATTTTAAATATATAATATATATTAAGACTTATTAAAATTATATTAAAATTGACTATATTAAAATAACATATTAAGGACATATATATGTTACATGTATGTAAGCAATATGCTATGCATATATGTGTAGTTTGTATATTAAACATATATACAAATAAATATATGTCATGTATATTGATAATTATATATGTGACATATATATAAAATACTGTATTATACATACATGAAATATATGGGCTAGTTTTATATGTCAATATATGAAATTGTTCCATTTTCGAATAGATTTTATATATGGGCAGATATATATGTACATATATGTTTTCACTTTCTATGTGGATATATTTAATATATGTTTATTTCATACATGTTCATATATTACATTTCCGTATGGGCTGTTACACCTGTTGGTCTTTTCTCTTCTTTCCTATTTTACCTGTCTCATACTTTACCCATATTTTTTTTCCTGTGAAAAGGAAATTTCGGTTCACAATTATTAATTTCATTTACCTGCATTTTACTTGAAAAGAAAATACTGGTTTATGATTATTAATTGCCAAATTCTAGTTTGATTTAAAAAAGGAAACATTAAATCAAGATTGAAGTTTTATTTTTCTAAACAGGTAATTTCTAACGATTTCTAGATTTATTTTTAATAAATCTAATTTCATAATTTTCATAATTTCTAAATTTCTCTTTTGATTCCTAGCTTGGGAGTGAAACACCTGAGCCTCAATAGGAGACATTGGCATCTCACTACAAGTTTCAAATAAATCAGAGATAACCCTCTCTTACAAAGTTTTATTTTTGAATGTTTAGTTGTTGGCAACTATCAATTCTATACTCGTAGTTCGACAAAGGCTCCAGAGCCATTTGTGGATCCAATCTCCTTCCCTCCTTTCCTTCTTACATCCTTCCTGTTCTGTCCTGCGTTCCCATCCTTCACATTTGTGGGAAACAAACCTGGAAGAGAACCATCAATCGAGTCTAAAGAAAGAGAAAGATAATTTTTCCAAAGAAAACAATTATTAGGTATTTGATTGGTAATCACACCCTCTCTTGTTCTCCATACTCTCTCTCTGTCTTCGTAAACACAATTTACGATTTAACATCTTATCCAAGATTAATTAACAGAGACAAGTGTTGAGCAATCGTCGCCTTCATAGCATCCCGGCTGTAAGCGGTCCAACTGACGGTGTGTGGTGTCAATCCTGTAAAACTCGGAAAAAGGTATCCGCATTATTATTGTATTATTTTTCCTTGTAAACATAAACAATAATATTGTTTACCTTTCTGGAAATAGATTCTCACCGATAGGAAGCATTTACGAGAAAAATAATATTTCTCCTACTTAAGAATTTTCTTTCTTGTTTTATTGAAATTGGTTTTCTATTATTGAATAGAAAATATTTATAAAAATATTTCTCCCATTGGAAAAAAAATCCTTTCAATTGAGATTTGTTTTAACCCTTTTCTCTCTTTTTTCCCTCACTCAGTTGAGTGACGAAGTTTCCACATCACTAACCTACCTGTCTACACTGAGACCAACACTTAGACATTACAACACTTCACTATTTGTTGTACAGTCACTTAAACGACACTTAGCTGTTCAACCACATAGGCTTACACCCCACACAGATCTGTGTCAGTCTTTTCACCCCAGCGTGCCAACATGTCGTGGACGACGAACCCCACTGACGTGGATGCCATGCTCAGAGGCATCACAGACTGCCTCACACCAAAGACAATTGAACTGTTATTATTTTTAATAATAATCATAATTCTGAGAAGACTCCTGACACATGATTCAAGCCAGAATCAGAACCACAACCACGTGGAACTAACCAAGATCATCTGTTCCCTAAGCAATGCCTTCACAGCCCAGCTGACACTAAGCGACAAGCACATCACCCACCTTCAGGAGGAGCTGACACGTGCTCAAAGCCGCATGGACAAGCTGGAAGTGAAAGTCCAGGACGACTTCAAGCGTCAGACTGCTGAGTTCCTGAGAGAGCTGATGCACACTCAACGCTGCACAGACCAGCTCAAAGTGAAAGCTCAAGTGCCTGACAAAGTGGAGCAAGAAACAAAGAAACAAGTTGACAAGCTCCAAGAAGCCCTTGGAGTCACTGAACGTGACAAACAAGAATTAAAGACTGTCCAGAAGCACCTGATAAACCAACTCCAGTCTGCTGAACATCAGCTAGAGAAAGCTAAAGCTGATATTAAAGATAAGAACTCTGAAATTAATGCTCTGAAAGACCACCTGGAAAGGTGCAGTGCTGACATTGACCATCTGACCCAACAGCGAGATGACGTCAACGACGAGCTCTACGCGGTCAGAGATGAACGCCGGCATGTTTTCAAACAGAAACCAGAGCCAAGAAGGGAGAGACCTCCCTCAGCATCACCACTGCTGAGCAGAAAAGAGTCCTCCATCCAAGAACTGCCATACAACAGAAAAGGTGAATGGCCGCAACCCAAAACATCACCAGCCTTCACCACAGAACTGTTCACTGCCAACAAACAAAGAGAGCTCATCCAGGCAGACTCCAAAGCTGCACAGGGGATGACCTTTAAAGATCTCAACCAGCTGGTTAAGAATATCACTCAGTTCAACCCGAACTCCACGGAGGGCCAAGACATTGAAGCCTACATCCGAGATATCAACTTCCATCTAGAGGTGAGACCACATGTGACTGACAGAGACAGGTTATACCTCCTCCGATCCACATCCGGTCCAGAGGTACGAAGCTTCCTAGACCGACAACCTGCTCATGTAAAGTCAAACTTCCAGCTACTATGTGAGACACTGATAAAAGAATTCACAGGCCCAGAGTCGGAACACGGTGTGTTAATCGCCTTGGAAACCAAACAAGGTCGACACGAGACTCCCCAAGCCTACTACCAGCGTTTTCGACAAGCCTTCTTTGGTGCACATAACTCACCTGAACATGAAGAGGATGTGAATTTCAAAACCCTTTTTCTGAGGAACCTGCATCCCGGATTGAGTCATCATCTTCATGTCATGGCCAGCGCAGACACAATGACAATTCAACAGCTACGTGACCTGACGCACAAAGCCTACATCAAACAAAAGATGTCCTCAAAGAAAGGTTTGAAAACATCCACAGTGTCAAACTCCTTCAGCCAAGACACAAGCTATGCACTGGAAGACACCCAGTGGCATGACAACACCACAGTCCTTCGCAAGGTGCACAGAGAACGTGAGCAGGCCAATGACGGCTACCACACCAACCGCATGGAAAAGCCATGGGACCAGCCACGCTTCTCAATGAACCCACAAGAAGGAAACAACTGGAATCCTAACTGGATATCCAAAGGCTGTCAACCAACGCATCCAAATGCATTTAATGTGAGTAATCGACGACGAAACTCACCTCGGCACCACTCAGTCAAACACAACACTGAGTGTGCCCAAGAACAAGACAGTTTACCCTCAGAAGACATGGAGCAACTAATGAGGCAAATGAAAGTGTTCATAGAAAACAAGCTGAACACGAATGACCAACAAGATGAGTCAAATTCACTATGACTAGCGATGGAACGGAAGACCAATGATCATCTGGTACACCTTCATAATGAAGATGACGACCACCTGTGCTACAACAACACAGAACAGAGGGGTCTCTCACAGCCAACCACTGACAAACACCCAGAGGTACCAGAAAACACCACACTGGCTTCCCATCACTCACAAAGAAACCATCACACAAGCTCCAAACTCAAGAACCACGTGTGTGCTACAGTAACCACAGTAAGCACAGAAGGTCAGAAAGTCTGTCACAACCAGAAGGCATCACAAGAGGAGTGCAACAACGGAGACAAAGTTTTGCACCACAGCTTCACGCATCCATGCCAAACTGCGTCCCAATGTCCGCCAGAGAACTTCCTGCCTTACTGGACTGACCCCCAGCAGATCATAGAAGATCCCTTTCCTAAGGCAAAGATGCAACAAGCCAATCTTCATCTAAGCTCATCAAAGCTAAGCCAAGAAGCACGTGGGCAAGCCTTCAAGAAAAAGGGGGAGCCAAACAGACTGAGACAGATCTGACCATACATACATACATACAAACATGCATTACCCTACGCCACTAACATGCTCACTAACACGTAGAGGTTAACCACATCTACCATGGAAAACATTCAACAAACATGTTTCCCCCACAGGTATAAAACTAACTTCAGAAACTAGCTTAACGACTTAGCTACACTTACCATAGGAAACATACTAGCTATCCATCCAACAAGTAGAACACCTCTCATTACCCTGTGATACCTGACACCTTAGCTGCACAACAGTAGTTATAAGCCATACTAGGAACACTCGATTGTTTTGTTTTACCTCTTCCTTAACTTTCCTTCTTCTTGTATTAGGTAAAATGCATGTCTACCCCTTAAGGGTCAAGGTCATGGTAGTAGGATTGACGCACCACGCCTGACACTTGTAAGCCGCCTTAAAACGAATGTGAGCCAGAGAGCTCCATGCATGATGGGTCACATAATTGTTACCACAAATTATGTCACCAGAAAATAAAAGGTAAAACGTCTTAACGTAAAACAACTTAGAAGAGAAGATAACAAACAAACGTAATCACAGAATTTGATCAAAGAATCACCGTACCGAAACAAATTAGAATAACAATCCCAAAATTTAAACTCTATTCAATATAATAGACCATATTGAGAGAATGAACTTGAAATTTTAATACTTAAGTAATCTAATGCCCTGCACCAGTACAGTGACCAGTCATGGAGGTGTTGTCTTGTTGTTTGCTTTGTATGTGTCTGTTTCTTCTACCCGTGTTTCTCCAGCGTTCACCGATGTCTTCATCTTAACACATCGCCGTACGAAGAGGGGATATGTAGGATTGAGTGCGAAACAAACACAAATGAATCTTCCAGGTGAATTGTTCAAACATAATTTCTCACAGAACTGAACATTCCAGACACCACATCACCAACCCCAGAGCCATAAAAGAAGGCTCCAGCCAGCCAGTCTCCGTTGACCAACGAAAACCCCCAGCTAAGAACTTTATGGCCATGCAAGCTTCAAAGAAGATGAGCCTAACTAAAGAAAGAACTGGTCAATGTAAGATAGCTTGGAAAAGAATGATTGGCTCAGAGATAGCACAATTCAGCCCGATCAAGATAACAGCAGAAGCTGCTCGAGCCCACAACATTCCAGACTACCCCCTCCGTAAGGACCTCTGATAGACCTCAGGGTGTAAAATCGTTTCAAACCACAGAGCTGAGATTTTACCTATAACATAAATAAAATCATTCAAGAACAATTTTCAATGGACTTATAGATCAAGCATCATGCAACGACATGATTCTATATTGTTCCTACAATAGATGGGTGTATCTGATATGCTTAGATGCCATACAATTCATGTAATTGTTATAATTGTTAGATTTTTGAATGAAAATGTGTTGTGTTTCATATCGATGTGATCATATGTTCTTAATTCAAAGGATGGCTTGATTGAAATCTGTGGAAAATGTTTCGGATTCTTATAATAGTAATAATGTCTTAGCTGTGGCCTCTGTACTCTTTGCTAGAGCTTAGAGAGTAAGGAGAGCACAGATAAGCTTGATTTATGATAAGAAGTGAAGAGAACGCCACCTCCTAAACAAAGACAGTGTCTAATTGGTTAGAACTGATCCAGGAGGCTGGGCGGACATTTGAGTTTAAAATCTTAACACCAGAACAAAGTTTAGAGTTTCAGTGCAGAACCAAAAATGCAGCGGGAGATGAAGATCTAAGACAGATCAGTAACCATGTAAAACGCGCAGACAAAATAACCCAAATCAAGATCTGAAGAACATGGGTTAAACAGATTCATTCAAGCCATCATCTACTCTTCTCAATTTCCTTTATTTTCCTAGTTTCCTTTCTTTTCCGTTGTGAGTCTCGGTTCTAAGTTAAGTTTTGCGACAAGATTTCGAGCCACGTTTCTTCTGCAAAGCGAACTTCAAACAAAGACTTTCATTCCGCCAGCACGCCACGTGACTGACCACGTGACCCAGACATCAGGCACGCGGAGACCAGCCAACGAACGGACCGGGAAAACCCTTTACAAAAGGGAATCCCCAAAAGCAAAACAAGCAAGTACTGCCTCCAGACTCTTAAACTGAACTGGTGTATTTGATACTGATTTAATAACCTAGGAAACGATAAAAGGGTTAAACTAATGATTGATGGTTCATTCAGGTTGTGTTTTATAAGTGCATAGAAACTTGGGATTACATCATCTCACTCTTAAACTCACTCTTAAAACTTAATCTTTCCTTACTCTCTTTCTTTCTGCAACGCGTATGAATGTGTGTGTCTGTGTTAGATATTAGTTGTGTATGTGTTAGAATAATCAATAAAGTCTTGTTTGTATTTTAAAGAGAAATATTACTTGTGTTATTGTGCTTACAAATTTAATGTCTTAAACTTCTGATCTAAGTTACCTTGCTAACTATATAGTGTTTCACTATAGTTCGGATATTTATATCCGTTGCAGAGTTGATAATTGCAGCCAGTTCAAATGAACCGCGAACGAGTCATTTGCTCGGTTGTAATAAGTGACTCTTTTGAATTCCCTATAAATTAATTAATAATTCCTTTGAGCTAAATTGTAATCACTACAAATTACAAATATCTTACACAATCATCGGTTATATGTGAAACATATCCTGGATTCACACATTGGATTCTTGTTTATATTGAACATTGTTATTGAACCGTTTTTCAATATTATTGAAAATAATTGTTAAATAAAAGGGCTATTGTTCTCGGCCTCATCAAAGTTCACATAGTTTTCACCGTACCGACTCTGAAACAAGACTTTGTTTAAAAGATTTTGTTTGTATTTCTTCTGAAACACCCTGTTTTGAAATTGTTTAACACCACTAGCGTAACACTTACCGTACTGCCGGTTGCGATTGTAATGTTTTTTCTTTATCTCTTTATCTCTTTATATATCTCTTTGTTCATATACGACAGTATTCGCATGAATTGGCTTGATTTGCATCTTGATTTGATACGCAAGACATTTTCATTATACCGTAAATAGCGCTAGAATGTATGTTTTAATATTTTAATTATATCTCTGGTTCTATGTTTTTAAAGACAAGGACGCCTCTTTCTATAAGCGACCCTCAAAATCTGTGCATACAACAAAATTACTTTTGTTTGAAGAAAAACTCAGCGGGTGCTATTGAATCTATTAAACACCCCTGAATTTGGTAATGATATCACATTTTAATTTCAACTAATTTTAAAGGTCTATGAACTTAAAGCCTACGCAAAATTATTCTTAAAAAACATTAACTTAAAGCAAGCGCATCCTAACTACTTTCTAAACTACTCTTTAAATTTTCTAAACTTTCTTAGAATTTTCTAATTCTAAATGTTTGTAAATCCAAAAACTGTTATCACTGGATCGAGTGAAAATAATAAACTTCTCCTTTGTTTTTATGCATCAAGTTAAATCCAAATGATAGGAAAACTTTATGATAGGAAAGTACGGACGGCGTCTTTGACCAATCCTCTACATATGGGGCACTTGCGCAGAGAAGGCGCACATTCTTTGCACACAACTAGGTGACCACAGGGGATGAAGACAATGTTCACTTCCTTATCCATGCAAACTTTGCATGTGCGCTCCTCTTCAAGTCTTCTTAACTGTTCCTCCATAGACAAGTCTGAAAGATCTTGACTCGGGGATGCAGCTTCATTTGTCTGGGCCGTCAGGCCACACTCAAATTCCATCTCTAAAGCAGACTCCACCACCGCATCTTCTGAACGGTCTTCTCCAGGACCCACAGCTGGATCAACACATTCTCTCGTGTCTCCATGAGTCAATAGCCGCTCAAATAGTCTTGGAAATCTTGCTTGAATCTGATGAACAAACTCTTGGCCCTTTTCTTGCAGCAGGTATTCACATCTTGGAAACCACTTGGCATGTTCTACTCATGGATCATCACCAGACTCCCAACATCTGAGTCCACCATCGCAAGAAAAGCACTTCACGTCATCATTACGACCAACATAGTAAAAACCAGCCTTAGCCAATTGGTCTGGTCGAACAGTTATTCTTGAGGGCCAGTAGACAAATGTGAGCGACCTTTCTTCACACCGTTGCATTGCCGATACATTGAAAAGGCTAGATAAAGGTACATTATCTGCACGGTCACCTCGAACGAAGGGGCAGTTGGGGTAATGCCTCTGGTGCTCTGATACTACACGATCTCCCGGTTCCCAGTTGCTAAGCTGGCCTCCACAACTGAAACAAGACACTCTGTCGCCCTGGCCAAGGTAGTAGAAACCAGCTTTGGCAAGCTCAGCCGGACTTACTGGTGCAAGAGTCCAATTCTGAAAGGTGTTAAGGCGTTCCTGTTCCCAACGCATGCCAGGATTGTGACAAGCCGGAGGTTGCTGGTGAGACATATCCATGTTTAAGTAAACTCCTCCGTTTGGCCTGAAACGGATGCCGTGGTGGTGGAAAGCTCTCAGTTGCGAAGCGGGGAAAAGGGTGAAGACATAAAAATGTGACCACAGGGCGTGTCCACTCAAGCCCTTCTCTCTGCCGGACTAGTGTCTAGTCATCCATGGCAGAACACATCATCTTATTAAAAAATGTAATGAGAACAAGAACAACACCACAAAATGTCCTTTCTTCTGTTCTGGGCAAAATAGTTGTATCATTTGATATGATACAACTGTATTGCCGCCTCGGGAATATGGTAATTAGAAAACAAATACTGAAATATTCTAAATATTATGAGCTCAGACATTTTTTTACCAGAATTTTATTTCAACATTATACTTTCATACATTGAAGAAGAAATTTGAGTGAAAGACATTTACAGATGGTCTAACCAGAATAGAAAATCTCTGCAGGCTATCATGTTTTGCTCCAGGCTATAGTTGACCAGACTTTCAACTAATTCACCAACGTCAGTTTTTGCATTTTTTGACACCAGTGACACACAGAGATCCGTTACGAATGTCCATATAGCGAGTATTTCAATGATTTCGAATTCGGCACTACATTCACGCAACACATCCAAAACTTTTCTGAGGATTATGCCGTTCGACTCTTTGCCGTCAAAAAACATGGGCGTTACATCAGGCCATGGCTTTGTCAAGCCTCTTACGTCATCCATTTCATTTTTGAGATTTGTCACACGTTTGGTGTCCTGCGCACAATCTTTTTTCATATCACACGCAGCGTCGATGATCCTGTGCATCAAGCCAACCATTTGGCCTCTAAAATAATCTTTAAACATAGAGTCCAGCATAGCTCTTAAACGACACTCTTTGCCCGTGGCACACTCACACGCCGAAGGATAATTGTACCCCGTATCGCCAGAACTCAACGGGGAGTCGTTCTCCTTTAGGTTTTGCGTCGCCATTTTTGAGTCTCCTGAATCTCTTGCAATGTTCCTGGAATCTCCCTTGCGGTACAATCGTGCCTTGTGCGCACAAGTTTGTGGGTCAGAAGTTTGCGTCAGGTTCAGGACTTTCAACTTTTGTTGCAGTGGCGCAGCAGTCCGAGGCTAGTAGAGCTACAGCGTGTAATGTCCTGAAATATTTATCAGGCTGGGGTCCACCCACCCTGTTGTGTAGAATGTATGGAGGTTGGCCTCAGGAAAGCCATAAATAACTAGTTCCTGCATAACCAACAAGTCCTACATGTCGCCAGAGAGAAGTTTGAATCGTTCGAGTCATACACACAAGTGCAGCGATGGAGCGCGTGAACACGAGCAGTGTGAGAGGATTCCTGAGATCTTGCGACGATCTGACTGAGAAGATTCGCTGTTTAATACAGAAGAAACTCATCAAGAAGTACTTGAGCAGGTATAAAAATTTTATTTGTGGATTAAAGAATAGAATAAAAAATAGCCATTTCTATAATAAAAGTATTTCTCTCTCACTATGGACAACCAATCCCATGCATGCCAAACTATCATTTGGCATAACTAATCATTATCAATATATTTTTGATAAAAGAGTTCCATGGCACTTATTTTGAGCCCTCCAAAGTTCACTTTGTCCGCAAAAAGGAACTTAGTCTTAATTTAACGAAGGCTATGGATGTTAGGTAAATACGTTTATTAAATTGTACACATTCATTATTAATGATTCTTAATATTGTTTCTTCTCCTATCACATTAAATCACAATTTAGAAAAAAAGAAATTAGAAACAAGTTGATTATTTTTGTAGTTGTATTCTGTCAAATATGAAATGTTTAGTTTGGCTACTTGCGCCTTATCTCGCACTTTGACCGTTATCAGCTATTATCAGATACTATTGTCCTAACATAGACTATTGTTTTAACTCTGGTTTAACTTGCTGTGCGTCTGTTCACCAGCCATCATGTGCTCTAACACCTGCAGCATCAGCTTGTTCATTGACTTTGAACTGGTGTATGAATGTGTTAATTTTATGTTAACTTTGTTTTGCTGTACATACATTTTATTCTTCTAACTGCTTGTCTTTGGTTGACACAGTTGGAGAAGAACAACAGGGAGGTTGGAAGACACAGTAGAGGAACTACAGAATAAATATGGAGAGAAAACAGCATTAAAAAGGATCAAGTCCATAGTGAAAAAAATCAGAAAAAAGAATATCAAACGTAGGAAAAGATTTATAATTTTACTTTGTTAGTAGTGAATATGTTTCTCAATCTTCAATCTTCTTAAATTTTTTTTTAACAGATGGTGACGTTCAGATGCTGAGCATTCAAACACATTCTGGAAACATGACAGACCAACAGCCTAACAACCATCTACAACGACAGCATAATAATACTAATAATAATAATAATTCTACATCATTCGGACGGCTATTAATTCAGATCCCTAATCAGCTTACCTTCACAATTGACCAGAAGAATGGTGGGACAATAGTTGCTCCAATCATGGTAGAAAAGACAATATATGGTGATGTTAACATCAGTGTGGTGAGTGTCTGATAAGTTAGTCCATAGTCTTTACAAGAGTGTGACAAAATACAGCCAAAGATTTAAGCACAACTACTTACATACATAGGAGAATATCTAACCATGTAGATGGTGAACATTCCATTATCTGTTTATTTGGGGTCAGATGTTAGTTAAAAGATAAAGGTATTAGTTAATAACAAAAACTTTAAATCACCATAATCAATAAAATAAAATTACAGTTTGAAAATGTTTATTTACAACGTTTTGCGTTGTGAGTGAGATGTTAGAGAAATCATCAACAACTAAACTAAACATTATCATGGTTTATTTTTCTTAAAAATGTTTTTTCTTAAAAATTATCGTTATATTTATCAGGTTGATGTTTAGAAATAAGCAAAGTACATTTATAAAACAAAAAGAACCGGTTAATGGCCTTGTGTCAGAACACAACCGGTTATTCTAACTTTGAAAAGTGTCATACAGTATTTGATTTTTACACACGCAGTGTTTTCGCCAACGGACCTACCCCTGAAGTTCTGACTTCTGAAGGTCTCTCATGTGTAGATTGAAAAATGGTATTTAATTAGCTAAAATCATTGTCTTTATTCATAAATATGTCCTCATGGGTGTAAAATCAGATCATTTCTTATCTTTTATTTACATGGGGCGGGTAAGTCCAAGGAGGCTTCCGCCATCTTGAAACACTATAATACCAGAGAGGTACAAAAAGCACTAGCACGTTTCATCATCAACACTACTATAGTCAACAACCAAATTATGACTAAAAAACGTTTTAAGCATTACATTAAAAAGGCGTCATTGTAATTCTGAATTAAAAAGTTGAAGAAGGCCTCTCATGCGCAGATTCGCTCGGTTGAAAAATGGTATGTTGTCATTAAACATGAACTCTTTATCGCGATGCTCCCCAACAGATATTTTATTCTAATATTACTTATTCTAACCCTACCAGTGCACTAATACTCTACTAACACTAATGAGAGTTTACTTTACACACTCTGACTCTCACAAGCGAGTTAGTGGACATGCAGGTGCAACACTACTATAGTTAACAACCAAATTATGACTTTAAAACATTAAAAAGGCGTAATTGACAAAAAGTCGAAATGATGACTTAAAAAGTTGAAATTATGACACTGCGTCATAATTATGAGATGAAAAGTTGAAATGATGACGTACTAAATTGAAATTATGATAAAGTATTCCATAGTGAAATTTTCTGAATTCAATATAATTGTATTTGTGAAAATGATTCGGTACCGAATCTTCAAGAAACTGCATGTTTCTGCAGTTCGTGTAGGCCTCTAAGACTAAAAATGATTATTGATGAACTTGAATAACTTGAATTTTGTTGGCAATGTAAAAAAAATTGTCTTCCCATACCGGGAGTCGAACCCGGGCAGCCTGGATGAAAACCAGGAATCCTAACCGCTAGACCATATGGCAGGCGTTGATACTGCCCCCGCCACATTTGAAAGGCTGCACTGCACGGTACAATATAATGCTGGATCATAGTTATGCCGAGCCACAGGAGAAGTTTTAACTAAATTCAAATTTAATTTATCGGTATGTAAATAAATATCGGGATAGCTTTTATCTAGGAATCTACTTTCTTCTCGACGGGTAAGTCAAAGGTACGGTCTATTGCTCGGTTGTGTAAATCATTATATAGAACGGTAGAACATGTACGGTAGAACATGTACGGTAGAACATGTAACAAGTACATCATAACGGTAGAACATGTACAATTAAACTCGATGAAGCGCTATCGGAAGACACGTTGTCATAGATTCTTGGCACATTTACCAAAGTTGAAAAAAAACGAGTAGATGGGAGAACCACAATGGGAGAAATCTTTAACAAAAACGCCTCCAAAATCGAGGAGGTCAAAGGGCATGCTTCCTGCTATAGCTCTATATTCTCAGTAAAGGGTTTCACCCTAGTTCGGAAGATACGAGTAAAAATGATCTTATACGATGTGTCATTTTTACTTTGATTTTCCAAATGATACAACTTTGTCTAAATAAGAGCAATGTAAAGTCCTAGGATTTCTTAAAACATTGTGACAAACTTTGACAACATGTTTCATGTTGTATGGACAAAAGATCTAAGATCTCAAGTTTTTGGACAGACGCTGCTTAGAAATTAGTGTAAACTTTGGATGTAGTCTGGAATGCAGAGAGACTCCCCCCGAGACTCATCTGGTCTGTCGCCCTATATCCTGAAGCTTCAGTTCACACTGTAGTTTTATCACTGAAGGGCCTGGGGCTGTTATAGGACAACTTAAACTATTTGCTTTTTTGGATCGTTTTTATCATTGCATAAAGAACTACTTTGCCTCTCTGGAAATAAGGTGTTTTTATTTAGCTAAAACTTTTGTTTACATTTTGAAAATGTAGTTTTCTGTGATGGTTCTGTTTAGATGTACGGGATAGCTATGGAAAGCCCCACCATAAAAGTTGAAACCCCCACATGGACAAAAAATGCTGGTTGAATCTTTTTCGTATAAATGAGATTTAAGACGACCAAGTACAGTTTTTGAACAGACATTGTTTAATAACAATTATACTTTAGGTCACCGTTAAGCAAAAAATAATAATTTATATCATACATAAGTACAGATAAATAGAAGATGAGTATGTATTGAAACTTTAAAGATTTAATTTAATCAATCTTTTAAAATATCTAATGCAAACTTTTTAAGGTTATGCTTTTAGATGAGAGAGAGAATATATTTTATATACTTATAAAGAACAGAATGTTTTTTAACTTTAGTTAGTGTGAGATACACTTCACAGTGTCACTGTTACCTCTGGAAATGGAAGGAGGGGATGTCAGAATGCAGCATAGACACGAGCGAGGGCCTCTGTTTGAGAGACTTTTTTATAAATTTTTTATACATTACATTTTATAAAGATATCATTTAAACTTTGAAATAAATTAAGCCCTAAAACAATGTCTCATTCTGATCGCTGAATAAACCCTAGGAGTCAGAGACGCTGGTGTGAGAGAGAACCACTCTGTGATTTATGGCTCTCAACAGCTTCTTGAACACATAAGTTCAAGAATCGTAACTCTCTAAACATGTGAGATGAATTTTATTCTTTTTACAAGCATTTCAGTAGATTTCTAGCAAGGTATTTATTTTATATTATTTTTGTGAAATTTAAAACATTATTATCACTTTCACCGTGCTCAGGAATGCGGAGGAGCAGAGTCAGGAAAAAACAGTCTTTTCTATTACAACTGCAATCTCATTCATAGAATGTATGGACATCTATATGTTATGAAACAAATATTTTTTTAAAAAGATATCATTTAAACTTTGAAATGAATTTACCCCCAACACAGCATTCACAATGTCTCATCCCATCACTGAATTCAACCCTCTGAGTCAGAGACGCTGGTGTGAGAGAGAGAACCACTCTGTGATTTATGTCTTTAAGAGCTTCTTGAACTTGTAAGTTCAAGAGTTGTAACTCTAAACATGTCAGATGAATTTTATTTATTCATCTAAAATAATTGGTTTCAGTATGTTTTTATAACCATTTTATTTATACACTTTTAAGGAACAGTATGTTTTTCAACTTTTGTTAGTGTGATATTAGGAAACCCCTTCCTCACTTTCACCGTGCTCTAATATGCGAAGGAGAGGGGTCAGAGCTCACATGTGAAGGGGCGCGCACAGACACACACACACACACACACACACACACACACACACATGCACACACAGAAACGCGCACGGCTCCTTTACTTTTTGACACACATACATTAGACGCGCTATGTTTTGAGAGTGTGAGGTCATTCAGGAATGACTAGATGAATTCAGTTGTGTAAAACAATTTTGAACCCATTCATACATTGCATTTTTGTGGACATCCATGGTAGGACATACTTTAACTCTCTCTAACATGTAAGATGATTTTTATTTTTAGTAAGATATATTGTATAAGCATTTCATTATATACTTTTAAAGGATAGAATGTTTTTCAACCTTAGTTTAATTGTTTTAGATTATATAAATGATAGAATATAAAGGATAGAATGTTTTATGTAATTTTTATCTAAAACTAAAACAATTGGTTTTAGTAAGCTTTTTAAATGCTTTTAAAGGTATGTTTTTCAACTTTAGTTTAATTTGCAAGATTTCATTTAAACACTTTTAAATGATAGAATCTTTTTTCAACTTTAATTATTTTAGTAAGATATTATTGTATCAGGGGCGTAGCCAGAATTTTATTTTTGGGGGGGCCCATCTTAAAATGAGGGGGCAACTAATATATATATATATATATATATAGCCTAGGCTATAGCAGCCTAGGACATAGCTCGGCGATTATTATCTTTTACATGAAGTACGAGGGCGATCATAAAAAGTGTCAATGATGTCATCTTACTCAGCAAATAAGAGTTTGGTTCCAAAACGTTATATATATATTATATATACGTTATATATATATATACGTTATATATATATATATATATTAGTTCCAGCAAAAATCTGTATTGTATTCTGGTCGGTGTTGAAAAATCCATTTTTAATTTTACGTAAAATGCGATATCCACGCAGTCAGCGCACCATTCCACGCTCTGTAAACCGTAACGGCGGCACTTTGAATAAACCCGGCATCCTAGTTTTCCTTCTACTTTGTGATCCACAAAAAATAATAATAATAATTTTGACGGCATTGGTGACCCTGTGGTGGTTTCTGCGGTGGGGAAGAAACGTAAGCCATCGAAATCTAATAATTTAGGCTACTTGAGGAGATTAAGATGAGGCACGCGGGAGGAGGAAAAATCTCGACTGTTGCTTGTTCTCACACGACAGCATCAAACTTCTTCACGCTGACACTTTGACCCAGGGGATCTTTTGAAAAACTTTCAATTGTTTTACTCAAAGTCAACGAAAACCGAGCAGGACCAAGCCATTTTACAGCTGATCGCCGTAAAAAAAAGTTCAGGAGGTATTTCTTAGCGATGGTGATTTAATTTCGCCTATTTTTAGTCCAGTGCCTCTAAGTTAGGCTATATAAGATTAGTATTGACCGAGTTCAGAGGCTGTCATATGTGGATCAACTTACTTTGTTGTGTATTTCAAAAGTTAAAATATGAAAAACTTTTATATTGATTCAATGGATTAATTGCATTTTGGGGAAAAAAGTGTCATGAATTTATTGCATTTTGGGGGGGAAACTAATCCTTTTTTATAATAAATATTTGAAAATCAAAATATGGATTTGAAATTATGTTATTATAACCTAAAATATGCTATGTGAAAGTTTGAAACAAAAAATAGTGGTTTTAATCTTTCCACTCTCTTGGTAAAGAAAACACATTATTACTCAAAATTAATCATAATGAATTTATCGCGTTTTGAAACCAAACTCTTCATATACAACAGATACAGGCTATACAGGAAATGTGGTCATCACTGGTTGTGAAGGCGGTTCATCAATTGCAAACAAGTCATTGCGCAATGTGCCGATCTGAGTCGAAGTCTCACCGCTATTCTGTGATGAAATATGTGCGTTTCTGTCTCCTAGCCGCTTCACTCGCTGTCGTCTTGTAGTAAGCTGAAGCAAACTCAGATGTAGATGGCTTATTTTCTCCTTCTCGCTCATCTTTTCGTGCGTAATATTGTACTTTGCACAACGCTGCCATTCACCGCATGAACTCTCTCGCACAGCGTAGGTTACGCACAACACGTCAAATCAAGTTTGAAAACAGACGCATTTTACCGCGCAGTATTTTGATTTATCAATCTATCAATTAGACTAACACATCAATAATTTCTTATTTTTATTATTTTATTTTAAGCCATCATAAATCTGAGGGGGCCGGACATATAAATGAGGGGGCCTAGGCCCACCCAGGCCCCCTCGTGGCTACGCCACTGTATTGTATATTATTAACATTTATATACTTTTAAAAAGAACAGAATGTTTTACATATGAATGTGAAATAACTGAATGTGACATATATGAAATAACTGACCCATTTATATATACTGTTCAGGAATGTGAAGGCAGGAGGGACCTGCGACTCCGTTTCATACATTGCATTTTTATGGACATCCGTGGTATACTTTACCTCTAACATGTAAGATGATTTTTATTTTTAGCAAGCTTTTTATTTTGTATTCTTTTATTCATCTAAAACTAAAATAATTGGATCAATAAGATATTTATATTATACTTTTAAAGGCATGTTTTCAACTTGTTAGTCTGGAATCAAACTAATCAAGAGTTCTAGACTTTGACGGGTTCTTCTTATTTGTTTTCATGTTGCTTTTCACACGATTGCTGTATGAGATTTTTATAGACAACTATGCCTAGGGCCTTGAAGTTCTATCACACCACATGTAGCCACTTATATGTTTTCTTACTTGGCATATGTAACTCTTTAGGTATTTACAACACGACTGTTCACTATATGATTAAAGTGTGAAAATTAATTGTAAGAAAAAGTTTATATTAGTTCAAGTTTGCTCTGTGTGGATGTATTGTTCTGTTCCAGTGATGTTCTATGACTAAACCTTGAAGGGAAAAGATATTACCTATGGGGTCAAAGCCTGTTCCCCAATGGTATCTGATGAAGGCTTTGCTGGGGGCATATATACCCCTCGGGTCCCAGCAAGTTTTCACCAAGGTGGTAGGACCCAGCGATCCATTGCATCACTTTGCATACCTTGTTTATTAGGGTAGCCTGCCATCCAGATAGTAAATATGCACTTTCTTTTTGCAATTCATCCATTGGGTTATTATGGAATCAAACTAATCAAGAGTTCTAGACTTTGACGAGTTCTTCTTATTTGCTTTCATGTTGCTTTTCACATGATTGCTGTATGAGATTTTTATAGACAACTACGCCTAGGGCCTTGAAGTTCTATCACACCACATGTAGCCACTTATATGTTTTCTTACTTGGCATATGTAACTCTTTAGGTATTTACAACGATTAAAGTGTGAAAATTAATTGTAAGAAAAAGTTTATATTAGTTCAAGTTTGCTCTGTGTGGATGTATTGTTCTGTTCCAGTGATGTTCTATGACTAAACTTTGAAGGGAAAAGATATCACCTATGGGGTCAAAGCCTGTTCCCCAATGGTATCTGCTGAAGCCTTTGCTGGAGGCATATATACCCCTTGGGTCCCAGCAAGTTTTCACCAAGGTGGTAGGACCCAGCGATCCATTGCACCACTTTGCATCCCTTACGAAAAAGAAGTTTATTCAAGTGTTCTATAAGTATACTTCTTTTAAACTAAAAATAAGAAAGTATACTTTCAGTCTACTTTTTATATACTTCTCAGAAATATACTTTATGTTCTTCCCAGAAATATACTTCAAATTGCACTTAAGTATACTTGACTTATACTGACAGAAAAGTCTAAGTATATTTAGCCTATACTTGTTGATCAAGATATACTTAAAAGTATAATTAAGTATTCTAAGTATTTTTGGCTTGTACTTGTGTTTACTATTTTTAATGAGGAGCTTATTAAATACTTTTTTAAAAACATAATATTACACACCGTCTTATAAACTAACATGTTCAGCTTTATATAGTAACAACGTTTCAGGTGGAATAGCTTATAGAGTAAATAAAATGAGCATGGAAAATAAGTTTATTCAAGTGTTAGTATACTTCTTTTAAACTAAAAAGAAGAAAGCATACTTTTAGTCTACATTTTACATACTTCTCAAAAATATACTTAAATACACTTAAGTGTACTTGACTTATACTGAGAGAAAAGTCCAAGTATATTTAGCCTATAATTGTACTCAATCTTTTGATCAAGATATACTTAAAATTTTAATTATTCAAAGTATACTTGGCTTGTAGTTGTGTTAACTCTTTTGATCGAGTAGCCTGTTAAATATACTTTTTTTTACATCGTTTTTCATATACAGTCTTATGAAACTTTGTTTGAAAATATTGATTAAAGTGTTGCTATAAAACAGATATGTAAAACATAAAACAGAATCTCTGTATCAAAACACAGGAGAAGAAGAAGCTGAAACATGTGATAGAAGATTGCTCACTCAAATGTAAAATAATGTGACATCCAACATTAAACAGCTTGTAAATCAAAACTGCTTAATGTTTCCAAATGAAATGAAGTGTAGGACTAACCCATGAAGAGAAAACGACTGTGAAGCTTTGGGGGTGTTGGACTCGATTTACTCCACCTGTGTTTTGATCATCGTTCTTGATCTGATCAAGGCGTATAGTCTTTGACAAAAATGTGATTTTTCTCAACTATTTTCTCAACATTTTAACAAAATGTTCCCTTTCTTTATGAAACTTACTGACATTTAAGTGTTGATAAAAAAGGATGAAGCTAATAAAATGTTTTTAAAATTAAAGTAGAATTAAAGGTATTTTTCAAGTATAAAAAATAACATTTGAACATAGTAGTGTACTGCAGGCCTACGGCAACTGCAAAAATTGTATATAAATAGTAAACTGTAAGTATAATGTTAAGTTCACTTAAAGAAAACTTATAGAATAAAACTACTTAACTAGTAGTTTACTGAGAGTACATTAAAAGTAAACTTGTAGAATAAAACTACTAAACTAGTAGTTTACTGAGAGTCCACTAAAAGAGTAAAAATAATATATAAATGGTAGCCTGGTTAACACTAGACCCTTCTCAGTTGAAACTGAGTGTAGGGTCTGGAGAAGCTACCGTAGCTCAAATTCCTCTGGGCGCAATTGGATAGTCTTAAAAACAATCAGAACAATGAAGCACTGTAAACCCAGATTTTGTTTCTAATTAAACTTACGAGTAATCATTACTTATTCTTTTATGTTTAGTAAAAACCTGCTATCATTACTAAACAACATTAGTTGTTTGTACTATTTAGCTGAAAGATTCATTGCACTAATCATGTTAAGCTGAGATAATGTTTAGCTTCTGTAAGGGAGGGGCGTGGCCTATTTAAACAGGTGACAGTGCGCAGAGTCTGCCATTGCAAGTTTGAACCGAAGACGAACATTACCAGCTTAACTTATTACTAAACAGACTGACTTTATTTCTATCAGACGTCTACAAAATATCTTGTTGAGAATCAACAGAGGTTTAGATGTTGATTATTTATCGTTTCATTTGTAGTCACCATGATGGTGAAAGGTGTTGGCTTTAGTTGGGCTCTAGCCTTTGATATTTAAACATTATATTTTCTCTGGCTGTTAAAACTGTGAGATTAAAAGGCACAATAATTATAGCAAAAGGCTAGGAGTTATGTGATTTATAAATCTCCTTCAGCATCGTTGTGCTGTCAGCATCATGTTAATCCCTCCTCAAACAGTTATGATTGGTATGCCGGAAGTATATATACATGGTAAACTATAAGTATGATGTTAAGTTCACTTAAAGAATACTACTAGTTTAGTAGTTTTATACTACAAGTTTTCTTTAAGTGAACTTAACATTATACTTATAGTTTACCATTTATATATTATTTTTACTCTTTTAGTGTACTCTAATTAAACTTGTAGTATAAAACTAATAAACTAATAGTTTACTGAGAGTCAAGTCAAGTCAAGTCAACTTTATTTATATAGCGCTTTTCACAATACAGATTGTATCAAAGCAGCTTCACAGTATTAAATAAAATAGTACATCAGTGTATGTTTCTGGTGTAAAACATCCACGTTTGGTAATGCAGATCAATAGCACTGTTGAATCGATTAATCAAATTAAGTATCCCCAACTGAGCAAGCCAAAGGCAACAGTGGCAAGGAACCGAAAAACTCCATTAGGTGACCTAATGGAGAAAAAAAAACCTTGGGAGAACCCAGGCTCAGTCGGGGGCCAGTTCTCCTCTGGCGTTTATGAAGTAGAGACCGGATTTAACTGTAAGATTAAAATATTATATGAATGCCTGGCTGAAGAGATGCGTCTTTAATCTAGTTTTAAACTGGGAGAGCGAATCTGAGCAACGAACAGTATCAGGAAGGCTATTCCAGAGTTTTGGTGCTAAATGTGAAAATGCTCTCCCTCCTTTGGTGGATCTGGATATCCTAGGTATGACCAGAAGCCTCGAATTTAGTGATCTTAAAGAGCGCGATGGATTATAGGGCGATAGAAGATCCGTTAAATAAACTGGAGCTAAGCCGTTTAGGGCTTTATAAGTCAGTAGCAATACCTTGTAATTAATACGGAACTTTATAGGTAACCAATGTAGTGATGATAAAATTGGTGTTATATGGTCAAACTTTCTTGATCTAGTAAGAACTCTAGCGGCGGCATTTTGGACTAACTGTAGCTTGTTTATTGAGGATGCAGGACAACCAGCTAATAAAGCATTACAGTAATCTAGTCTCGAGGTCATGAATGCATGAACTAGCTTTTCTGCATCAGAAACAGATAGCATGTTACGTAATTTAGCAATATTTCTAAGGTGAAAAAAGGCTGTTTTTGTAACATATGAAATATGATTTTCAAAAGACAAGTTACAATCTAATATAACACCCAGGTCTTTTACTGTAGAGGATAAAGTAACAGGACACCCTACTATGTTAAAGTTGTATTGAATGAGGTTTTGTGGGCGGTTTTTTGAACCGATAAGTATTACCTCTGTCTTATCTGGATTTAATAAAAGAAAATTGTGCGTCATCCAATCTTTTATATCTTTAACACACTCTGTCAATTTGGATAATTTAGCGTTTTCATCCGGCCGTGATGAAATATATAGTTGAGTGTCATCAGCATAACAATGGAAACTAATTCCATGTTTCCTTATAATATTTCCAAGTGGCAGCATATATATTGAGAATAATAGAGGGCCTAACACAGATCCTTGCGGCACTCCATAGTTTACTGGAGTTATGATCGATTTTTCTCCGTTTAAATAGACAAAATGGTAGCGGTCAGATAGGTATGATCTGAACCAGCTTAATGCTTGTCCTTGAACACCGGTATAGTTTTGTAGCCGATCTAAGAGTATTGTGTGATCTATAGTATCGAACGCAGCACTAAGATCAAGTAAAACTAGTATTGAGATACAGCCTTGGTCAGAAGCTGAGAGTAAATCATTTGTGATTTTAACGAGCGCAGTTTCAGTGCTATGATGCGGCCTGAACCCAGACTGAAACTTTTCATAGGTGTCATTTTCTTGCAAGAAAGAGCCCAGTTGGGCAGACACAACTTTTTCTAATATTTTGGACATAAAAGGAAGATTTGAAATGGGTCTATAATTTGCTAGGTTATTTGGGTCTAATTGTGGTTTCTTAATTAGTGGTTTTATAACTGCCAATTTAAATGTTCTTGGAACATGACCTAAAGATAAAGACGAGTTAATAATATTGAGGAGAGGCTCTTCCACTATAGGTAACACTTCTTTCAATAGTTTAGTTGGTATGGGATCTAATAAACATGTTGTTGTTTTAGAGGAAATGATAAATTTATTTAACTCTTTTTGTTCTATAGTTGTAAAGCACTGTAATTGTTCTTGCGGGGTGATAATCGAGGCTGAATTATAAGGCGCGATTGAAGATTGAACGTTTACAATTGTGGATCTGATGTTTTCTATTTTCTCAGTGAAAAAATTCATGAAATCATTACTACTAAACTGTAACGGAATATTTTGTTCAGGTGACGCTTGTTTATTTGTTAGTCTAGCCACGGTGTTAAATAAGAACCTAGGATTGTTTTGGTTATTTTCTATTAGTTTGCGGAGATGCTCAGCCCTGGCCGCTTTTAGGGCCTTTTTATAGCGTGACGTACTGTCTTTCCAAGCGATTCTAAAAACCTCTAAATTAGTTTGTTTCCATTTACGCTCTAAATTACGGGTTTCTCTCTTTAGAACACGAGTAGTATTGTTGTACCATGGTGCTTTAATTTTCTCTCTGACCT
This sequence comes from Scardinius erythrophthalmus, assembly GCF_964197995.2. NCBI lineage: Eukaryota > Metazoa > Chordata > Actinopteri > Cypriniformes > Leuciscidae > Scardinius > Scardinius erythrophthalmus. The sequence goes on from NC_138229.1 coordinate 36,721,929, forward strand.
TTTTTAGTCTCATAGGTGCAACAATATCCCATTTTCCAGAGAGAACGGTGCTCATAGTGCTGGTTAGTTCGTCTAGTTCATCTGTTTGTTTAGGTTCAGGCAGCAGCTGAGACAGATCCGATAAGCAATTTGAAAAATTATCTATGGTGGATGGAAGGATTGTTCTGCCTAATCGATAACGCGGCGCAGCATGATATATTACCGGGGTACGTAATATGCAAGTTACCATGTAATGGTCAGTTACATCATCACTTTGCGGAATGATATCTATATCGGTTGGATCGGTTCCATGTGATATAATTAAATCGAGTGTATGATTAAAACGATGAGTCGGTCCGGTAACGTTTTGCTTAACCCCAAAGGAGTTTAATAAGTCTATAAACGCAGCCCCTAACGTATCATTTTGATTATCTACGTGTATGTTAAAATCTCCAACAATTAATATTTTATCGACATTGACCAATAGATCTGAGAGAAAATTTGCAAATTCTTTTAGGAAATCAGCGTAAGGCCCTGGTGGTCTATATACGGTAGCCAAGGCTAAAGATAATAGGGATGTTTTTCTATCATCTAAGAGCGTAACATTTAGTACAAGTACTTCAAATGAAATAAACTTATAACCCGTTTTCTGAGTAACATTGAGAATATCTCTATAGATAGTTGCAATACCGCCGCCACGACCAATCAGACGGGGCTCGTGCTTATAGGGGTATCCTGATGGAGTAGACTCATTTAGACCGAAATAATCATTTGGTTTAAGCCAGGTTTCAGTAAGGCAAAGTACATCTATGCTATTATCTGTGACTATTTCATTTACAATAACTGCCTTAGGTGTGAGTGATCTAATGTTTAAAAGACCTAGCTTTAGAAATTGTTTTTGTTTACTAATAGCAACATTTTCTGTTTTAATAACAATTAGATTTTTCCTAGATCCTGCAGTAGATTTATTATTTGATCGCACTAAACGAGGAATAGACACAGTTTCTATGCAATGTTCTACACTAGTATTTATATCAGTTAATTTGGTGCAGCAGAGACTATGATTTGGACTTTTGGTTACTAGTCAAAAGGTATTTAACGTTTTGGAGATGTTATCTGACAGAAGATCCGATCCGAATCTGTTTGGGTGTAAGCCATCAGCACGGTATAGCCTAGGACGCTCCCAAAACAGATTCCAATTATTTACAAAGAGCAGTTTCTGCTCATTGCACCATGACGTTAACCATTCATTTAGCGCGAATAATCTACTAAACTTGTCATGTCCTAGACGGTACGTGGGAAGCGGTCCTGACACAATGATCGTTATATCAGGCGATGTGCTGCGTACCGTATCGATCAGATTCCTGAAGTCTTTCTTCAGAATTTCCGTCTGGCGCAGCCTGATGTCGTTCACTCCCGCGTGCAATACCAAAGTTCCGACGCGCTCGTTATCGTTCAGAATCTCGGGAACGCGAGCAGCGATTTCAGAAACACGAGCACCAGGAAAGCAGTGACTGTGCACCTTATTTTTACCTGATGTAGCATGGACGTGCCGAACAATGGAATCACCGATGATCACAGCATCGCGTTCTGTTTCGCGAAGAGCGGAGAAGCGGTTCTGTGTGGACAACTCGAAAACCGGGAGGGTCGGAGAGGGTCTTGGTCTAGACCTGACTCGCGTCTTCCGCTGCGGAAATATCCAGGCTTCGTGGTGGCGTGTTGGAGCCGGAGTGAACGAGACCATGGCTGATCGCGACCTTGGCGCTCGGAACCGATGCCGAGTAACGCACGGAGTAGACGAGGTCGGAGTCAGCCGGTTAGTAACATTAATCTCTGATTTGTGAGCATCAGCGCGTGATGTTTCAAGAGCTAAACGCCGGTCTCTCAGCTCGGCCTGTCTCACTAAAAGGTCGTGGATCTGTTTCTCAACAGCTTCCAGCTCAGACTGTACCGCGTGCAGCTCAAATGTGTCCTCACCTGCACCAAAAGGTAGACTACTTGCATCTGATATATTCGCCATTTTAACAGATGGACAGTAAGTTAGCAACGACACTACCAGTGATGCTATCAATTAATACTAATTTCTGACAAGCGTCTTAGATATAATCCGTCTTTTAAGTGGTACGGGTGTAGAGTAGACGCACGATAGGTGAAAAATGTTTGTAAGTGAGTGTTGAGAAGACGCGTTCAGCCGTGATCCCCGGGAGTAACCTATAAGAGTATCCAGCGTAGAATCACTAACAGGCTTGAGACACGTCTGCTCAACAGTCCGCGTTGTAACTATGAGGTTTGAGCAGTAGTGCTTCTCAGTGAGGAAAAGTAGAAAATGTTTGTTGTAAGTAAGTTTAAAGAGTAAAATCAAGAATTATAAATCGATAGAGCTCCAAAGACAACAACGCGTTCAGACGCGTAGAGTACACTAAAAGAGTAAAAATAATATAGAAATGGTAAACTATAAGTATAATGTTAAGTTCACTTAAAGAAAACTTGTAGTATAAAACTAATAACCTAGTAGTTTACTGAGAGTACATTAAAAGAAAACTAGTTGTGCACTTAAAGTTTACTACTGTTACACCTATAGTACACTTAAACATATACTTTTATATACTTCAAGTGGGCCAATTTAGTCCCAAGCGGTATTAAAATAGTACACTTACAAGTTTACTACTAGTACATATTACTTACTACATTAAGTATACTTAAAAATATACTTGAACATTACTCAAGTATACTTCATAAAATTAACTTGAAGTATACTTTTTTTTCATAAGGGATACCTTGTTTATTCGTGTAGCCTGCCATCCAGATAGTAAATATGCCCTTGCTTTTTGCAATTCATCCACTGGGTTATTATGGAATCAAACTAATCAAGAGTTCTAGACTTTGACGGGTTCTTCTTATTTGTTTTCATGTTGCTGTTCTCATGATTGCTGTTTGAGATTTTTATAGACAACTATGCCTAGGGCCTTGAAGTTCTATCACACCACATATAGCCACTTATGTGTTTTCTTACTTGGCATATGTAACTCTTTAGGTATTTACAACGATTAAAGTGTGAAAATGAATTGCAAGAAAAAGTTTATATTAGTTCACGTTTGCTCTGCGTTGATGTATTGTACTGTTGCAGTGATGTTCTATGACTAAACCTTGAAGGGAAAAGATATCACCTATGGGGTCAAAGCCTGTTCCCCAATGGTATCTGCTGAAGCCTTTGCTGGAGGCATATATACCCCTCGGGTCCCAGCAAGTTTTCACCAAGGTGGTAGGACCCAGCGATCCATTGCACCACTTTGCATACCTTGTTTATTAGTGTAGCCTGCCACCCAGATAGTAAATATGCACTTGCTTTTTGCAATTCATCCCATTGGGTTATTATGGAATCAAACTAATCAAGAGTTCTAGACTTTGACGGGTTCTTCTTATTTGTTTTCATGTTGCTGTTCTCATGATTGCTGTTTGTGATTTTTATAGACAACTATGCCTAGGGCCTTGAAGTTCTATCACACCACATGTAGCCACTTATATGCTTTCTTACTTGGCATATGTAACTCTTTAGGTATTTACAACGATTAAAGTGTGAAAATTAATTGCAAGACAAAGTTTATATTAGTTCAAGTTTTCTCTGTGTGGATGTATTGTTCTGTTCCAGTGATGCTCTATGACTAAACCTTGAAGGGAAAAGATATCACCTATGGGGTCAAAGCCTGTTCCCCAATGGTATCTGCTGAAGCCTTTGCTGGAGGCATATATACCCCTCGGGTCCCAGCAAGTTTTCACCAAGGTGGTAGGACCCAGCGATCCATTGCACCACTTTGCATACTTTGTTTATTCGTGTAGTCTGCCATCCAGATAGAAAATATGCACTTGCTTTTTGCAATTCATCCATTGGGTTATTATGGAATCAAACTAATCAAGAGTTCTAGACTTTGACGGGTTCTTCTTATTTGCCTTCATGTTGCTTTTCACACAATTGCTGTATGAGATTTTTATAGACATCTATGCCTAGGGCCTTGAAGTTCTATCACACCACATGTAGCCACTTACAGTATATGTTTTCTTACTTGGCATATGTAACTCTTTAGGTATTTACATCACGACTGTTCACTATATGATTAAAGTGTGAAAATTAATTGTAAGAAAAAGTTTATATTAGTTCAAGTTTGCTCTGTGTGGATGTATTGTTCTGTTCCAGTGATGTTCTATGACTAAACCTTGAAGGGAAAAGATATCACCTATGGGGTCAAAGCCTGTTCCCCAATGGTATCTGCTGAAGCCTTTGCTGGAGGCATATATACCCCTCGGGTCCCAGCAAGTTTTCACCAATGTGGTAGGACCCAGCGATCCATTTCGCCCCTTTGCATACCTTGTTTATTCGTTTAGCCTGCCCTACAGATAATAAATATGCACTTGCTTTGCAATTCATCCATTGGGTTATTATGGAATCAAACTAATCAAGAGTTCTAGACTTTGACGGGTTCTTCTTATTTGTTTTCATGTTGCTGTTCTCATGATTGCTGTATGAGATTTTCATAGACAACTATGCCTAGGGCCTTGAAGTTCTATCACACCACATGTAGCCACTTATATGTTTTCTTACTTGGCATATGTAACTCTTTAGGTATTTACAACACCACTGTTCACTATATGATTAAAGTGTGAAAATTAATTGTAAGAAAAAGTTTATATTAGTTCAAGTTTGCTCTGTCTGGATGTATTGTTCTGTTCCAGTGATGTTCTATGATTAAACCTTGAAGGGAAAAGATATCACCTATGGGGTCAAAGCCTGTTCCCCAATGGTATCTGCTTAAGCCTTTGCTGGAGGCATATATACCCCTCGGGTCCCAGCAAGTTTTCACCAAGGTGGTAGGATCCAGCGATCCATTGCACCACTTTGCATACCTTGTTTATTCGTGTAGCCTGCCATCCAGATAGTAAATATGCCCTTGCTTTTTGCAATTCATCCACTGGGTTATTATGGAATCAAACTAATCAAGAGTTCTAGACTTTGACGGGTTCTTCTGATTTGTTTTCATGTTGCTGTTCTCATGATTGCTGTATGAGATTTTTATAGACATCTATGCCTAGGGCCTTGAAGTTCTATCACACCACATATATCCACTTATGTGTTTTCTTACTTGGCATATGTAACTCTTTAGGTATTTACAACGATTAAAGTGTGAAAATTAATTGCAAGAAAAAGTTTATATTAGTTCACGTTTGCTCTGTGTTGATGTATTGTACTGTTCCAGTGATATTCTATGACTAAACCTTGAAGGGAAAAGATATCACCTATGGGGTCAAAGCCTGTTCCCCAATGGTATCTGCTGAAGCCTTTGCTGGAGGCATATATACCCCTCGGGTCCCAGCAAGTTTTCACCAAGGTGGTAGGACCCAGCGATCCATTGCACCACTTTGCATACTTTGTTTATTCGTGTAGTCTGCCATCCAGATAGTAAATATGCACTTGCTTTTTGCAATTCATCCATTGGGTTATTATGGAATCAAACTAATCAAGAGTTCTAGACTTTGACGGGTTCTTCTTATTTGCTTTCATGTTGCTTTTCACACAATTGCTGTATGAGATTTTTATAGACATCTATGCCTAGGGCCTTGAAGTTCTATCACACCACATGTAGCCACTTATACGTTTTCTTACTTGGCATATGTAACTCTTTAGGTATTTACATCACAACTGTTCACTATATGATTAAAGTGTGAAAATTAATTGTAAGAAAAAGTTTATATTAGTTCAAGTTTGCTCTGTGTGGATGTATTGTTCTGTTCCAGTGATGTTCTATGACTAAACCTTGAAGGGAAAAGATATCACCTATGGGGTCAAAGCCTGTTCCCCAATGGTATCTGCTGAAGCCTTTGCTGGAGGCATATATACCCCTCGGGTCCCAGCAAGTTTTCACCAAGGTGGTAGGACCCAGCGATCCATTTCGCCCCTTTGCATACCTTGTTTATTTGTTTAGCCTGCCATCCAGATAATAAATATGCACTTGCTTTGCAATTCATCCATTGGGTTATTATGGAATCAAACTAATCAAGAGTTCTAGACTTTGACGGGTTCTTCTTATTTGTTTTCTTGTTGCTTTTCACACGATTGCTGTATGAGATTTTTATAGACAACTATGCCTAGGGCCTTGAAGTTCTATCACACCACATGTAGCCACTTATATGTTTTCTTACTTGGCATATGTAACTCTTTAGGTATTTACAACACCACTGTTCACTATATGATTAAAGTGTGAAAATTAATTGTAAGAAAAAGTTTATATTAGTTCAAGTTTGCTCTGTGTGGATGTATTGTTCTGTTCCAGTGATGTTCTATGACTAAACCTTGAAGGGAAAAGATATTACCTATGGGGTCAAAGCCTGTTCCCCAATGGTATCTGCTGAAGGCTTTGCTGGGGGCATATATACCCCTCGGGTCCCAGCAAGTTTTCACCAAGGTGGTAGGACCCAGCGATCCATTGCACCACTTTGCATACCTTGTTTATTAGGGTAGCCTGCCATCCAGATAGTAAATATGCACTTTCTTTTTGCAATTCATCCATTGGGTTATTATGGAATCAAACTGATCAAGAGTTCTAGACTTTGACGAGTTCTTCTTATTTGCTTTCATGTTGCTTTTCACATGATTGCTGTATGAGATTTTTATAGACAAGTATGCCTAGGGCCTTGAAGTTCTATCACACCACATGTAGCCACTTATATGTTTTCTTACTTGGCATATGTAACTCTTTAGGTATTTACAACGATTATAGTGTGAAAATTAATTGCAAGAAAAAGTTTATATTAGTTCAAGTTTGCTCTGTGTGGATGAATTGTTCTGTTCCAATGATGTTCTATGACTAAACCTTGAAGGGAAAAGATATCACCTATGGGGTCAAAGCCTGTTACCCAATGGTATCTGCTGAAGCCTTTGCTGGAGGCATATATACCCATCGGGTCCTAGCAAGTTTTCACCAAGGTGGTAGGACCCAGCGATCCATTGCACCACTTTGCAAACTTTGTTTATTCGTGTAGTCTGCCATCCAGATAGTAAATATGCACTTTCTTTTTGCAATTCATCCATTGGGTTATTATGGAATCAAACTAATCAAGAGTTCTAGACTTTGACGAGTTCTTCTTATTTGCTTTCATGTTGCTTTTCACATGATTGCTGTATGAGATTTATATAGACATCTATGCCTAGGGCCTTGAAGTTCTATCACACCACATGTAGCCACTTATATGTTTTCTTACTTGGCATATGTAACTCTTTAGGTATTTACAACGATTAAAGTGTGAAAATTAATTGAAAGAAAAAGTTTATATTAGTTCAAGTTTGCTCTGTGTGGATGTATTGTTCTGTTCCAGTGATGTTCTATGACTAAACCTTGAAGGGAAAAGATATCACCTATGGGGTCAAAGCCTGTTCCCCAATGGTATCTGCTGAAGCCTTTGCTGGAGGCATATATACCCCTCGGGTCCCAGCAAGTTTTCACCAAGGTGGTAGGACCCAGCGATCCATTGCACCACTTTGCATACCTTGTTTATTCGTGTAGCCTGCCATCCAGATAGTAAATATGCCCTTGCTTTTTGCAATTCATCCACTGGGTTATTATGGAATCAAACTAATCAAGAGTTCTAGACTTTGATGGGTTCTTCTTATTTGTTTTCATGTTGCTGTTCTCATGATTGCTGTATGAGATTTTTATAGACATCTATGCCTAGGGCCTTGAAGTTCTATCACACCACATATATCCACTTATGTGTTTTCTTACTTGGCATTTGTAACTCTTTAGGTATTTACAACGATTAAAGTGTGAAAATTAATTGCAAGAAGAAGTTTATATTAGTTCACGTTTGCTCTGTGTTGATGTATTGTACTGTTCCAGTGATGTTCTATGACTAAACCTTGAAGGGAAAAGATATCACCTATGGGGTCAAAGCCTGTTACCCAATGGTATCTGCTGAAGCCTTTGCTGGAGGCATATATACCCCTCGGGTCCCAGCAAGTTTTCACCAAGGTGGTAGGACCCAGCGATCCATTGCACCACTTTGCATACTTTGTTTATTCGTGTAGTCTGCCATCCAGATAGTAAATATGCACTTGCTTTTTGCAATTCATCCATTGGGTTATTATGGAATCAAACTAATCAAGAGTTCTAGACTTTGACGGGTTCTTCTTATTTGCTTTCATGTTGCTTTTCACACAATTGCTGTATGAGATTTTTATAGACAACTATGCCTAGGGCCTTGAAGTTCTATCACACCACATGTAGCCACTTATATGTTTTCTTACTTGGCATATGTAACTCTTTAGGTATTTACAACACGACTGTTCACTATATGATTAAAGTGTGAAAATTAATTGTAAGAAAAAGTTTATATTAGTTCAAGTTTGCTCTGTGTGGATGTATTGTTCTGTTCCAGTGATGTTCTATGACTAAACCTTGAAGGGAAAATATAACACCTATGGGGTCAAAGCCTGTTCCCCAATGGTATCTGCTAAAGCCTTTGCTGGAGGCATATATACCCCTCGGGTCCCAGCAAGTTTTCACCAAGGTGGTAGGACCCAGCGATCCATTGCACCACTTTGCATACCTTGTTTATTCGTGTAGCCTGCCATCCAGATAGTAAATATGCACTTTCTTTTTGCAATTCATCCATTGGGTTATTATGGAATCAAACTAATCAAGAGTTCTAGACTTTGACGGGTTCTTCTTATTTGCTTTCATGTTGCTTTTCACATGATTGCTGTATGATATTTTTATAGACAACTATGCCTAGAGCCTTGAAGTTCTATCACACCACATGTAGCCACTTATATGTTTTCTTACTTGGCATATGTAACTCTTTAGGTATTTACAATGATTAAAGGGTGAAAATTAATTGTAAGAAAAAGTTTATATTAGTTCAAGTTTGCTCTGTGTGGATGTATTGTACTGTTCCAGTGATGTTCTATGACTAAACCTTGAAGGGAAAAGATATTACCTTGGGGTCAAAGCCTGTTACCCAATGGTATCTGCTGAAGCCTTTGCTGGAGGCATATATACCCCTCGGGTCCCAGCAAGTTTTCACCAAGGTGGTAGGACCCAGCGATCCATTGCACCACTTTGCATGCCTTGTTTATTCGTGTAGCCTGCCATCCAGATAGTAAATATGCACTTGCTTTTTGCAATTCATCCATTGGGTTATTATGGAATCAAACTAATCAAGAGTTCTAGACTTTGACGGGTTCTTCTTATTTGTTTTCATGTTGCTGTTCTCATGATTGCTGTATGAGATTTTTATAGACAACTATGCCTAGGGCCTTGAAGTTCTATCACACCGCATGTAGCCACTTATATGTTTTCTTACTTGGCATATGTAACTCTTTAGGTATTTACAACAATTAAAGTGTGAAAATTAATTGAAAGAAAAAGTTTATATTAGTTCAAGTTTGCTCTGTGTGGATGTATTGTACTGTTCCAGTGATGTTCTATGACTAAACCTTGAAGGGAAAAGATATCACCTATGGGGTCAAAGCCTGTTCCCCAATAGTATCTGCTGAAGCCTTCGCTGGAGGCATATATACCCCTCGGGTCCCAGCAAGTTTTCACCAAGGTGGTAGGACCCAGCGATCCATTGCACCACTTTGCATACCTTGTTTATTCGTGTAGCCTGCCATCCAGATAGTAAATATGCACTTTCTTTTTGCAATTCATCCATTGGGTTATTATGGAATCAAACTAATCAAGAGTTCTAGACTTTGACGGGTTCTTATTTGTTTTCATGTTGCTGTTCTCATGATTGCTGTATGAGATTTTTATAGACAACTATGCCTAGGGCCTTGAAGTTCTATCACACCGCATGTAGCCACTTATATGTTTTCTTACTTGGCATATGCAACTCTTTAGGTATTTACAACGATTAAAGTGTGAAAATTAATTGAAAGAAAAAGTTTATATTAGCCCAAGTTTGCTCTGTGTGGATGTATTGTTCTGTTCCAGTGATGTTCTACGACTAAACCTTGAAGGGAAAAGACATCACCTATGGGGTCAAAGCCTGTTCCCCAATGGTATCTGCTGAAGACTTTGCTGGAGGCATATATACCCCTCGGGTCCCAGCAAGTTTTCACCAAGGTGGTAGGACCCAGCGATCCATTGCACCACTTTGCATACCTTGTTTATTCGTGTAGTCTGCCCTCCAGATAGTAAATATGCACTAGCTTTGTGCAATTCATCCATTGGGTTATTATGGAATCAAACTAATCAAGAGTTCTAGACTTTGACGGGTTCTTCTTATTTGTTTTCATGTTGCTGTTCTCATGATTGCTGTATGAGATTTTCATAGACAACTATGCCTAGGGCCTTGAAGTTCTATCACACCACATGTAGCCACTTATATGTTTTCTTACTTGGCACATGTAACTCTTTAGGTATTTACAACGATTAAAATGTGAAAATTAATTGCAAGAAAAAGTTTATATTAGTTCACGTTTGCTCTGCGTTGATGTATTGTACTTTTGCAGTGATGTTCTATGACTAAACCTTGAAGGGAAAAGATATCACCTATGGGGTCAAAGCCTGTTCCCCAATGGTATCTGCTGAAGCCTTTGCTGGAGGCATATATACCCCTTTGGGTCCCAGCAAGTTTTCACCAAGGTGGTAGGACCCAGCGATCCATTGCACCACTTTGCATACCTTGTTTATTAGGGTAGCCTGCCATCCAGATAGTAAATATGCACTTGCTTTTTGCAATTCATCCATTGGGTTATAATGGAATCAAACTAATCAAGAGTTCTAGACTTTGACGAGTTCTTCTTATTTGCTTTCATCTGGCTTTTCACATGATTGCTGTATGAGATTTTTATAGACAACTATGCCTAGGGCCTTGAAGTTCTATCACACCACATGTAGCCACTTATATGTTTTCTTACTTGGCATATGTAACTCTTTAGGTATTTACAACACCACTGTTTACTATATGATTAAAGTGTGAAAATTAATTGCCAGAAAAAGTTTATATTAGTTCAAGTTTGCTCTGTGTGGATGTATTGTACTGTTCCAGTGATGTTCTATGACTAAACCTTGAAGGGAAAAGATATCACCTATGGGGTCAAAGCCTGTTCCCCAATGGTATCTGCTGAAGCCTTTGCTGGAGGCATATATACCCCTCGGTCCCAGCAAGTTTTCACCAAGGTGGTAGGACCCAGCGATCCATTGCACCTCTTTGCATACCTTGTTTATTCGTGTAGCCTGCCATCCAGATAGTAAATATGCCCTTGCTTTTTGCAATTCATCCACTGGGTTATTATGGAATCAAACTAATCAAGAGGTCTAGACTTTGACGGGTTCTTCTTATTTTTTTTTCATGTTGCTGTTCTCATGATTGCTGTTTGAGATTTTTATAGACAACTATGCCTAGGGCCTTGAAGTTCTATCACACCACATATAGCCACTTATATGTTTTCTTACTTGGCATATGTAACTCTTTAGGTATTTACAACGATTAAAGTGTGAAAATTAATTGCAAGAAAAAGTTTATATTAGTTCACGTTTGCTCTGCGTTGATGTATTGTACTGTTGCAGTGATGTTCTATGACTAAACCTTGAAGGGAAAAGATATCACCTATGGGGTCAAAGCCTGTTCCCCAATGGTATCTGCTGAAGCCTTTGCTGGAGGCATATATACCCCTCGGGTCCCAGCAAGTTTTCACCAAGGTGGTAGGACCCAGCGATCCATTGCACCACTTTGCATACCTTGTTTATTCGTGTAGTCTGCCCTCCAGATAGTAAATATGCACTTGCTTTGTGCAATTCATCCTTTGGGTTATTATGGAATCAAACTAATCAAGAGTTCTAGACTTTGACGGGTTCTTCTTATTTGTTTTCATGTTGCTGTTCTCATGATTGCTGTATGAGATTTTCATAGACAACTATGCCTAGGGCCTTGAAGTTCTATCACACCACATATAGCCACTTATATGTTTTCTTACTTGGCATATGTAACTCTTTAGGTATTTACATCACGACTGTTCACTATATGATTAAAGTGTGAAAATTAATTGTAAGAAAAAGTTTAAATTAGTTCAAGTTTGCTCTGTGTGGATGTATTGTTCTGTTCCAGTGATGTTCTATGACTAAACCTTGAAGGGAAAAGATATCACCTATGGGGTCAAAGCCTGTTCCCCAATGGTATCTGCTGAAGCCTTTGCTGGAGGCATATATACCCCTCGGGTCCCAGCAAGTTTTCACCAAGGTGGTAGGACCCAGCGATCCATTGCACCACTTTGCATACTTTGTTTATTCGTGTAGTCTGCCATCCAGATAGTAAATATGCACTTGCTTTTTGCAATTCATCCATTGGGTTATTATGGAATCAAACTAATCAAGAGTTCTAGACTTTGACGGGTTCTTCTTATTTGCTTTCATGTTGCTTTTCACACAATTGCTGTATGAGATTTTTATAGACATCTATGCCTAGGGCCTTGAAGTTCTATCACACCACATGTAGCCACTTATATGTTTTCTTACTTGGCATATGTAACTCTTTAGGTATTTACATCACGACTGTTCACTATATGATTAAAGTGATGAAAATTAATTGTAAGAAAAGGTTTATATTAGTTCAAATTTGCTCTGTGTGGATGTATTGTTCTGTTCCAGTGATGTTCTATGACTAAACCTTGAAGGGAAAAGATATCACCTATGGGGTCAAAGCCTGTTCCCCAATGGTATCTGCTGAAGCCTTTGCTGGAGGCATATATACCCCTCGGGTCCCAGCAAGTTTTCACCAAGGTGGTAGGACCCAGCGATCCATTGCACCACTTTGCATACTTTGTTTATTCGTTTAGCCTGCCATTCAGATAATAAATATGCACTTGCTTTGCAATTCATCCATTGGGTTATTATGGAATCAAACTAATCAAGAGGTCTAGACTTTGACGGGTTCTTCTTATTTGTTTTCATGTTGCTTTTCACACGATTGCTGTATGAGATTTTTATAGACAACTATGCCTAGGGCCTTGAAGTTCTATCACACCACATGTAGCCACTTATATGTTTTCTTACTTGGCATATGTAACTCTTTAGGTATTTACAACACCACTGTTCACTATATGATTAAAGTGTGAAAATTAATTGAAAGAAAAAGTTTATATTAGTTCAAGTTTGCTCTGTGTGGATGTATTGTACTGTTCCAGTGATGTTCTATGACTAAACCTTGAAGGGAAAAGATATCACCTATGGGGTCAAAGCCTGTTCCCCAATGGTATCTGCTTAAGCCTTTGCTGGAGGCATATATACCCCTCGGGTCCCAGCAAGTTTTCACCAAGGTGGTAGGACCCAGCGATCCATTGCACCACTTTGCATACCTTGTTTATAAGTGTAGCCTGCCACCCAGATAGTAAATATGCACTTGCTTTTTGCAATTCATCCCATTGGGTTATTATGGAATCAAACTAATCAAGAGTTCTAGACTTTGACGGGTTCTTCTTATTTGTTTTCATGTTGCTGTTCTCATGATTGCTGTTTGTGATTTTTATAGACAACTATGCCTAGGGCCTTGAAGTTCTATCACACCACATGTAGCCACTTATATGCTTTCTTACTTGGCATATGTAACTCTTTAGGTATTTACAACGATTAAAGTGTGAAAATTAATTGCAAGACAAAGTTTATATTAGTTCAAGTTTGCTCTGTGTGGATGTATTGTTCTGTTCCAGTGATGCTCTATGACTAAACCTTGAAGGGAAAAGATATCACCTATGGGGTCAAAGCCTGTTCCCCAATGGTATCTGCTGAAGCCTTTGCTGGAGGCATATATACCCCTTTGGGTCCCAGCAAGTTTTCACCAAGGTGGTAGGACCCAGCGATCCATTGCACCACTTTGCATACCTTGTTTATTAGGGTAGCCTGCCATCCAGATAGTAAATATGCACTTGCTTTTTGCAATTCATCCATTGGGTTATAATGGAATCAAACTAATCAAGAGTTCTAGACTTTGACGGGTTCTTCTTATTTGTTTTCATGTTGCTGTTCTCATGATTGCTGTATGAGATTTTTATAGACAACTATGCCTAGGGCCTTGAAGTTCTATCACACCGCATGTAGCCACTTATATGTTTTCTTACTTGGCATATGTAACTCTTTAGGTATTTACAACGATTAAAGTGTGAAAATTAATTGAAAGAAAAAGTTTATATTAGTTCAAGTTTGCTCTGTGTGGATGTATTGTTCTGTTCCAGTGATGTTCTATGACTACACCTTGAAGGGAAAAGATATCACCTATGGGGTCAAAGCCTGTTCCCCAATGGTATCTGCTGAAGCCTTTGCTGGAGGCATATATACCCCTCGGGTCCCAGCAAGTTTTCACCAAGGTGGTAGGACCCAGCGATCCATTGCACCACTTTGCATACCTTGTTTATTAGCCTGCCATCCAGATAGTAAATATGCCCTTGCTTTTTGCAATTCATCCACTGGGTTATTATGGAATCAAACTAATCAAGAGTTCTAGACTTTGACGGGTTCTTCTTATTTGTTTTCATGTTGCTGTTCTCATGATTGCTGTATGAGATTTTTATAGACATCTATGCCTAGGGCCTTGAAGTTCTATCACACCACATATATCCACTTATGTGTTTTCTTACTTGGCATATGTAACTCTTTAGGTATTTACAACGATTAAAGTGTGAAAATTAATTGCAAGAAAAAGTTTATATTAGTTCACGTTTGCTCTGTGTTGATGTATTGTACTGTTCAAGTGATATTCTATGACTAAACCTTGAAGGGAAAAGATATCACCTATGGGGTCAAAGCCTGTTCCCCAATGGTATCTGCTGAAGCCTTTGCTGGAGGCATATATACCCCTCGGGTCCCAGCAAGTTTTCACCAAGGTGGTAGGACCCAGCGATCCATTGCACCACTTTGCATACTTTGTTTATTCGTGTAGTCTGCCATCCAGATAGTAAATATGCACTTGCTTTTTGCAATTCATCCATTGGGTTATTATGGAATCAAACTAATCAAGAGTTCTAGACTTTGACGGGTTCTTCTTATTTGCTTTCATGTTGCTTTTCACACAATTGCTGTATGAGATTTTTATAGACATCTATGCCTAGGGCCTTGAAGTTCTATCACACCACATGTAGCCACTTATATGTTTTCTTACTTGGCATATGTAACTCTTTAGGTATTTACATCACGACTGTTCACTATATGATTAAAGTGTGAAAATTAATTGTAAGAAAAAGTTTATATTAGTTCAAGTTTGCTCTGTGTGGATGTATTGTTCTGTTTCAGTGATGTTCTATGACTAAACCTTGAAGGGAAAAGATATCACCTATGGGGTCAAAGCCTGTTCTCCAATGGTATCTGCTGAAGCCTTTGCTGGAGGCATATATACCCCTCGGGTCCCAGCAAGTTTTCACCAAGGTGGTAGGACCCAGCGATCCATTTCGCCCCTTTGCATACCTTGTTTATTTGTTTAGCCTGCCATCCAGATAATAAATATGCACTTGCTTTGCAATTCATCCACTGGGTTATTATGGAATCAAACTAATCAAGAGTTCTAGACTTTGACGGGTTCTTCTTATTTGTTTTCATGTTGCTTTTCACACGATTGCTGTATGAGATTTTTATAGACAACTATGCCTAGGGCCTTGAAGTTCTATCACACCACATGTAGCCACTTATATGTTTTCTTACTTGGCATATGTAACTCTTTAGGTATTTACAACGATTAAAGTGTGAAAATTAATTGCAAGACAAAGTTTATATTAGTTCAAGTTTTCTCTGTGTGGATGTATTGTTCTGTTCCAGTGATGCTCTATGACTAAACCTTGAAGGGAAAAGATATCACCTATGGGGTCAAAGCCTGTTCCCCAATGGTATCTGCTGAAGCCTTTGCTGGAGGCATATATACCCCTCGGGTCCCAGCAAGTTTTCACCAAGGTGGTAGGACCCAGCGATCCATTGCACCACTTTGCATACTTTGTTTATTCGTGTAGTCTGCCATCCAGATAGTAAATATACACTTGCTTTTTGCAATTCATCCATTGGGTTATTATGGAATCAAACTAATCAAGAGTTCTAGACTTTGACGGGTTCTTCTTATTTGCTTTCATGTTGCTTTTCACACAATTGCTGTATGAGATTTTTATAGACATCTATGCCTAGGGCCTTGAAGTTCTATCACACCACATATAGCCACTTATGTGTTTTCTTACTTGGCATATGTAACTCTTTAGGTATTTACAACGATTAAAATGTGAAAATTAATTGCAAGAAAAAGTTTATATTAGTTCACGTTTGCTCTGCGTTGATGTATTGTACTGTTGCAGTGATGTTCTATGACTAAACCTTGAAGGGAAAAGATATCACCTATGGGGTCAAAGCCTGTTCCCCAATGGTATCTGCTGAAGCCTTTGCTGGAGGCATATATACCCCTTTGGGTCCCAGCAAGTTTTCACCAAGGTGGTAGGACCCAGCGATCCATTGCACCACTTTGCATACCTTGTTTATTAGGGTAGCCTGCCATCCAGATAGTAAATATGCACTTGCTTTTTGCAATTCATCCATTGGGTTATAATGGAATCAAACTAATCAAGAGTTCTAGACTTTGACGGGTTCTTCTTATTTGTTTTCATGTTGCTGTTCTCATGATTGCTGTATGAGATTTTTATAGACAACTATGCCTAGGGCCTTGAAGTTCTATCACACCGCATGTAGCCACTTATATGTTTTCTTACTTGGCATATGTAACTCTTTAGGTATTTACAACGATTAAAGTGTGAAAATTAATTGAAAGAAAAAGTTTATATTAGTTCAAGTTTGCTCTGTGTGGATGTATTGTTCTGTTCCAGTGATGTTCTATGACTAAACCTTGAAGGGAAAAGATATCACCTATAGGGTCAAAGCCTGTTCCCCAATGGTATCTGCTGAAGCCTTTGCTGGAGGCATATATACCCCTCGGGTCCCAGCAAGTTTTCACCAAGGTGGTAGGACCCAGCGATCCATTGCACCACTTTGCATACCTTGTTTATTCGTGTAGCCTGCCATCCAGATAGTAAATATGCCCTTGCTTTTTGCAATTCATCCACTGGGTTATTATGGAATCAAACTAATCAAGAGTTCTAGACTTTGACGGGTTCTTCTTATTTGTTTTCATGTTGCTGTTCTCATGATTGCTGTATGAGATTTTTATAGACATCTATGCCTAGGGCCTTGAAGTTCTATCACACCACATATATCCACTTATGTGTTTTCTTACTTGGCATATGTAACTCTTTAGGTATTTACAACGATTAAAGTGTGAAAATTAATTGCAAGAAAAAGTTTATATTAGTTCACGTTTGCTCTGTGTTGATGTATTGTACTGTTCCAGTGATATTCTATGACTAAACCTTGAAGGGAAAAGATATCACCTATGGGGTCAAAGCCTGTTCCCCAATGGTATCTGCTGAAGCCTTTGCTGGAGGCATATATACCCCTCGGGTCCCAGCAAGTTTTCACCAAGGTGGTAGGACCCAGCGATCCATTGCACCACTTTGCATACTTTGTTTATTCGTGTAGTCTGCCATCCAGATAGTAAATATGCACTTGCTTTTTGCAATTCATCCATTGGGTTATTATGGAATCAAACTAATCAAGAGTTCTAGACTTTGACGGGTTCTTCTTATTTGCTTTCATGTTGCTTTTCACACAATTGCTGTATGAGATTTTTATAGACATCTATGCCTAGGGCCTTGAAGTTCTATCACACCACATGTAGCCACTTATATGTTTTCTTACTTGGCATATGTAACTCTTTAGGTATTTACATCACGACTGTTCACTATATGATTAAAGTGTGAAAATTAATTGTAAGAAAAAGTTTATATTAGTTCAAGTTTGCTCTGTGTGGATGTATTGTTCTGTTCCAGTGATGTTCTATGACTAAACCTTGAAGGGAAAAGATATCACCTATGGGGTCAAAGCCTGTTCTCCAATGGTATCTGCTGAAGCCTTTGCTGGAGGCATATATACCCCTCGGGTCCCAGCAAGTTTTCACCAAGGTGGTAGGACCCAGCGATCCATTTCGCCCCTTTGCATACCTTGTTTATTTGTTTAGCCTGCCATCCAGATGATAAATATGCACTTGCTTTGCAATTCATCCACTGGGTTATTATGGAATCAAACTAATCAAGAGTTCTAGACTTTGACGGGTTCTTCTTATTTGTTTTCATGTTGCTTTTCACACGATTGCTGTATGAGATTTTTATAGACAACTATGCCTAGGGCCTTGAAGTTCTATCACACCACATGTAGCCACTTATATGTTTTCTTACTTGGCATATGTAACTCTTTAGGTATTTACAACACCACTGTTCACTATATGATTAAAGTGTGAAAATTAATTGTAAGAAAAAGTTTATATTAGTTCAAGTTTGCTCTGTGTGGATGTATTGTTCTGTTCCAGTGATGTTCTATGACTAAACCTTGAAGGGAAAAGATATTACCTATGGGGTCAAAGCCTGTTCCCCAATGGTATCTGTTGAAGGCTTTGCTGGGGGCATATATACCCCTCGGGTCCCAGCAAGTTTTCACCAAGGTGGTAGGACCCAGCGATCCATTGCACCACTTTGCATACCTTGTTTATTAGGGTAGCCTGCCATCCAGATAGTAAATATGAACTTTCTTTTTGCAGTTCATCCATTGGGTTATTATGGAATCAAACTAATCAAGAGTTCTAGACTTTGACGGGTTCTTCTTATTTGCTTTCATGTTGCTTTTCACACAATTGCTGTATGAGATTTTTATAGACATCTATGCCTAGGGCCTTGAAGTTCTATCACACCACATGTAGCCACTTATATGTTTTCTTACTTGGCATATGTAACTCTTTAGGTATTTACAACGATTAAAGTGTGAAAATTAATTGCAAGACAAAGTTTATATTAGTTCAAGTTTGCTCTGTGTGGATGTATTGTTCTGTTCCAGTGATGCTCTATGACTAAACCTTGAAGGGAAAAGATATCACCTATGGGGTCAAAGCCTGTTCCCCAATGGTATCTGCTGAAGCCTTTGCTGGAGGCATATATACCCCTCGGGTCCCAGCAAGTTTTCACCAAGGTGGTAGGACCCAGCGATCCATTGCACCACTTTGCATACTTTGTTTATTCGTGTAGTCTGCCATCCAGATAGTAAATATGCACTTGCTTTTTGCAATTCATCCATTGGGTTATTATGGAATCAAACTAATCAAGAGTTCTAGACTTTGACGGGTTCTTCTTATTTGCTTTCATGTTGCTTTTCACACAATTGCTGTATGAGATTTTTATAGACATCTATGCCTAGGGCCTTGAAGTTCTATCACACCACATATAGCCACTTAGGTGTTTTCTTACTTGGCATATGTAACTCTTTAGGTATTTACAACGATTAAAATGTGAAAATTAATTGCAAGAAAAAGTTTATATTAGTTCACGTTTGCTCTGCGTTGATGTATTGTACTGTTGCAGTGATGTTCTATGACTAAACCTTGAAGGGAAAAGATATCACCTATGGGGTCAAAGCCTGTTCCCCAATGGTATCTGCTGAAGCCTTTGCTGGAGGCATATATACCCCTTTGGGTCCCAGCAAGTTTTCACCAAGGTGGTAGGACCCAGCGATCCATTGCACCACTTTGCATACCTTGTTTATTAGGGTAGCCTGCCATCCAGATAGTAAATATGCACTTGCTTTTTGCAATTCATCCATTGGGTTATAATGGAATCAAACTAATCAAGAGTTCTAGACTTTGACGGGTTCTTCTTATTTGTTTTCATGTTGCTGTTCTCATGATTGCTGTATGAGATTTTTATAGACAACTATGCCTAGGGCCTTGAAGTTCTATCACACCGCATGTAGCCACTTATATGTTTTCTTACTTGGCATATGTAACTCTTTAGGTATTTACAACGATTAAAGTGTGAAAATTAATTGAAAGAAAAAGTTTATATTAGTTCAAGTTTGCTCTGTGTGGATGTATTGTTCTGTTCCAGTGATGTTCTATGACTAAACCTTGAAGGGAAAAGATATCACCTATGGGGTCAAAGCCTGTTCCCCAATGGTATCTGCTGAAGCCTTTGCTGGAGGCATATATACCCCTCGGGTCCCAGCAAGTTTTCACCAAGGTGGTAGGACCCAGCGATCCATTGCACCACTTTGCATACCTTGTTTATTCGTGTAGCCTGCCATCCAGATAGTAAATATGCCCTTGCTTTTTGCAATTCATCCACTGGGTTATTATGGAATCAAACTAATCAAGAGTTCTAGACTTTGACGGGTTCTTCTTATTTGTTTTCATGTTGCTGTTCTCATGATTGCTGTATGAGATTTTTATAGACATCTATGCCTAGGGCCTTGAAGTTCTATCACACCACATATATCCACTTATGTGTTTTCTTACTTGGCATATGTAACTCTTTAGGTATTTACAACAATTAAAGTGTGAAAATTAATTGCAAGAAAAAGTTTATATTA
Source organism: Scardinius erythrophthalmus (assembly GCF_964197995.2). NCBI lineage: Eukaryota > Metazoa > Chordata > Actinopteri > Cypriniformes > Leuciscidae > Scardinius > Scardinius erythrophthalmus. The sequence continues at coordinate 36,742,385 of NC_138229.1, forward strand.
GTTCACGTTTGCTCTGTGTTGATGTATTGTACTGTTCCAGTGATATTCTATGACTAAACCTTGAAGGGAAAAGATATCACCTATGGGGTCAAAGCCTGTTCCCCAATGGTATCTGCTGAAGCCTTTGCTGGAGGCATATATACCCCTCGGGTCCCAGCAAGTTTTCACCAAGGTGGTAGGACCCAGCGATCCATTGCACCACTTTGCATACTTTGTTTATTCGTGTAGTCTGCCATCCAGATAGTAAATATGCACTTGCTTTTTGCAATTCATCCATTGGGTTATTATGGAATCAAACTAATCAAGAGTTCTAGACTTTGACGGGTTCTTCTTATTTGCTTTCATGTTGCTTTTCACACAATTGCTGTATGAGATTTTTATAGACATCTATGCCTAGGGCCTTGAAGTTCTATCACACCACATGTAGCCACTTATATGTTTTCTTACTTGGCATATGTAACTCTTTAGGTATTTACATCACGACTGTTCACTATATGATTAAAGTGTGAAAATTAATTGTAAGAAAAAGTTTATATTAGTTCAAGTTTGCTCTGTGTGGATGTATTGTTCTGTTCCAGTGATGTTCTATGACTAAACCTTGAAGGGAAAAGATATCACCTATGGGGTCAAAGCCTGTTCTCCAATGGTATCTGCTGAAGCCTTTGCTGGAGGCATATATACCCCTCGGGTCCCAGCAAGTTTTCACCAAGGTGGTAGGACCCAGCGATCCATTTCGCCCCTTTGCATACCTTGTTTATTTGTTTAGCCTGCCATCCAGATGATAAATATGCACTTGCTTTGCAATTCATCCACTGGGTTATTATGGAATCAAACTAATCAAGAGTTCTAGACTTTGACGGGTTCTTCTTATTTGTTTTCATGTTGCTTTTCACACGATTGCTGTATGAGATTTTTATAGACAACTATGCCTAGGGCCTTGAAGTTCTATCACACCACATGTAGCCACTTATATGTTTTCTTACTTGGCATATGTAACTCTTTAGGTATTTACAACACCACTGTTCACTATATGATTAAAGTGTGAAAATTAATTGTAAGAAAAAGTTTATATTAGTTCAAGTTTGCTCTGTGTGGATGTATTGTTCTGTTCCAGTGATGTTCTATGACTAAACCTTGAAGGGAAAAGATATTACCTATGGGGTCAAAGCCTGTTCCCCAATGGTATCTGTTGAAGGCTTTGCTGGGGGCATATATACCCCTCGGGTCCCAGCAAGTTTTCACCAAGGTGGTAGGACCCAGCGATCCATTGCACCACTTTGCATACCTTGTTTATTAGGGTAGCCTGCCATCCAGATAGTAAATATGAACTTTCTTTTTGCAGTTCATCCATTGGGTTATTATGGAATCAAACTAATCAAGAGTTCTAGACTTTGACGAGTTCTTCTTATTTGTTTTCATGTTGCTGTTCTCATGATTGCTGTTTGTGATTTTTATAGACAACTATGCCTAGGGCCTTGAAGTTCTATCACACCACATGTAGCCACTTATATGCTTTCTTACTTGGCATATGTAACTCTTTAGGTATTTACAACGATTAAAGTGTGAAAATTAATTGCAAGACAAAGTTTATATTAGTTCAAGTTTTCTCTGTGTGGATGTATTGTTCTGTTCCAGTGATGCTCTATGACTAAACCTTGAAGGGAAAAGACATCACCTATGGGGTCAAAGCCTGTTCCCCAATGGTATCTGCTGAAGCTTTTGCTGGAGGCATATATACCCCTCGGGTCCCAGCAAGTTTTCACCAAGGTGGTAGGACCCAGCGATCCATTGCACCACTTTGCATACTTTGTTTATTCGTGTAGTCTGCCATCCAGATAGTAAATATGCACTTGCTTTTTGCAATTCATCCATTGGGTTATTATGGAATCAAACTAATCAAGAGTTCTAGACTTTGACGGGTTCTTCTTATTTGCTTTCATGTTGCTTTTCACACAATTGCTGTATGAGATTTTTATAGACATCTATGCCTAGGGCCTTGAAGTTCTATCACACCACATGTAGCCACTTATATGTTTTCTTAATTGGCATATGTAACTCTTTAGGTATTTACATCACGACTGTTCACTATATGATTAAAGTGTGAAAATTAATTGTAAGAAAAAGTTTATATTAGTTCAAGTTTGCTCTGTGTGGATGTATTGTTCTGTTCCAGTGATGTTCTATGACTAAACCTTGAAGGGAAAAGATATCACCTATGGGGTCAAAGCCTGTTCCCCAATGGTATCTGCTGAAGCCTTTGCTGGAGGCATATATACCCCTCGGGTCCCAGCAAGTTTTCACCAAGGTGGTAGGACCCAGCGATCCATTTCGCCCCTTTGCATACCTTGTTTATTTGTTTAGCCTGCCATTCAGATAATAAATATGCACTTGCTTTGCAATTCATCCATTGGGTTATTATGGAATCAAACTAATCAAGAGTTCTAGACTTTGACGGGTTCTTCTTATTTGCTTTCATGTTGCTTTTCACACAATTGCTGTATGAGATTTTTATAGACAACTATGCCTAGGGCCTTGAAGTTCTATCACACCACATGTAGCCACTTATATGTTTTCTTACTTGGCATATGTAACTCTTTAGGTATTTACAACACCACTGTTCACTATATGATTAAAGTGTGAAAATTAATTGTAAGAAAAAGTTTATATTAGTTCAAGTTTGCTCTGTGTGGATGTATTGTTCTGTTCCAGTGATGTTCTATGACTAAACCTTGAAGGGAAAAGATATCACCTATGGGGTCAAAGCCTGTTCCCCAATGGTATCTGCTGAAGGCTTTGCTGGGGGCATATATACCCCTCGGGTCCCAGCAAGTTTTCACCAAGGTGGTAGGACCCAGCGATCCATTGCACCACTTTGCATACCTTGTTTATTAGGGTAGCCTGCCATCCAGATAGTAAATATGCACTTTCTTTTTGCAATTCATCCATTGGGTTATTATGGAATAAAACTAATCAAGAGTTCTAGACTTTGACGAGTTCTTCTTATTTGCTTTCATGTTGCTTTTCACATGATTGCTGTATGAGATTTTTATAGACAAGTATGCCTAGGGCCTTGAAGTTCTATCACACCACATGTAGCCACTTATATGTTTTCTTACTTGGCATATGTAACTCTTTAGGTATTTACAACGATTAAAGTGTGAAAATTAATTGCAAGAAAAAGTTTATATTAGTTCAAGTTTGCTCTGTGTGGATGTATTGTTCTGTTCCAATGATGTTCTATGACTAAACCTTGAAGGGAAAAGATATCACCTATGGGGTCAAAGCCTGTTCCCCAATGGTATCTGCTGAAGGCTTTGCTGGGGGCATATATACCCCTCGGGTCCCAGCAAGTTTTCACCAAGGTGGTAGGACCCAGCGATCCATTGCACCACTTTGCATACCTTGTTTATTAGGGTAGCCTGCCATCCAGATAGTAAATATGCACTTTCTTTTTGCAATTCATCCATTGGGTTATTATGGAATCAAACTAATCAAGAGTTCTAGACTTTGACGGGTTCTTCTTATTTGCTTTCATGTTGCTTTTCACACAATTGCTGTATGAGATTTTTATAGACATCTATGCCTAGGGCCTTGAAGTTCTATCACACCACATGTAGCCACTTATATGCTTTCTTACTTGGCATATGTAACTCTTTAGGTATTTACATCACGACTGTTCACTATATGATTAAAGTGTGAAAATTAATTGTAAGAAAAAGTTTATATTAGTTCAAGTTTGCTCTGTGTGGATGTATTGTTCTGTTCCAGTGATGTTCTATGACTAAACCTTGAAGGGAAAAAATATCACCTATGGGGTCTGTGAGAAATAAAGTTATTCCAACACGAAGTGCCTTTTCTTTCCGTCCTTTATTTGGGTAGTGAATGAATAAAACAAAAAGAAAGAAACCAGCGCTGGGAAGCTCAGGAAGATAGCTTAGGCTTTCCAAGAGTCTGGACAAATATATACTGAAAATGTATAGGGAGTATCACGATCTCAACCAATAAAATCATCCATGATATCATAGGTATCATATATGCTTATATAACAATCCTATAAATGGTAAATATCCGGTAAAGTTTTCCTTCTGAGCCTTGTGGTCCAAAAGGCTTCTGTAACACACAATGCATAGAAAACACACATCTCTCTCCCCCCTTCTATATTTGGGGGTGCTTCTTAATATGAAACAGATGTGCATTACATACATACAAAAGAATGTGCAAGCAAGGCTTTCTTACTGTACAGGGCCTTTTGTTCTCTGGACACAACTTATGCTCTGGACAAAACATAGTTATGAATAAAGCTATTGCATGGACAAAGCTGAGATAAAGAAAATACATTTCTGACAATGGCCCCTTTGATAAGATAATTATCATGTAACAGAATTATCATATCACACTATTCTCAGCATGTCCATTATTTGTAGGATAATACAGTGAAACATTCTTCATTCAAACATTTCCTTCAAAATCATTAAGGTTTTACAGTTCTATTCATCATAGCATATTGAGAAGATACAAAAGTATTCATAGCACGATAAATCAACATCCTAATGAATGGAATAATACAACAAACAATAAATGCAAGGATTAACAGTATAGTTCCTATTGGAATTAATGCCGAGACAAGCATTTGCCGCCAGCTCGTTAACCAATCACCAAAGCCACTCCTGTCACTCACTTCTCTCTTCTGTAGTTCATCAGCAATTCTTGTCATATTATTTATTCCTTCAGCGATAATATGGCCATCTTCGTCATTTGACGGTACAAAAGTGCAACAGGAGACACCAACGATGACACACACCCCTCCTCTGGACGCAGTAACAATGTCCAGGGCTAATCTGTTTTGTAGCGCCATTAAACGAAGCGCTCTCAGTTCTTCTTGGACACCAGCTAAAGTGTCCCTCGTAGTTTTAATAAATGAAATTAATTCATATCTTGTAACTTCTACTTCAATTTGAAGACTGCCAATTCCTATTGATGGAAAAATACCTTCAAAGAATTTTTCCGTACCAGTCCATAGTCGATGTTCTTTCGGTACTGGATTATCTCTTCCCAAACTACTAACTGAACTGCGGTCAGAGAGAGAGCGTGTGTTTCTTTGGTTCAACACATTATCCTTTTCATGTGATCTAACAATCATAGAATATTCTTCTAAAGTTACTAGGGCACATCGTCCACTCCAATTAAAAGGTAATGAAGTGTAAACCATGTGTCCGCATAACCAAAACCAATCTCCCAAAGCTCTTGTTCCTTTTACAGATGGAACATACCTATTACAATTTTTTCCCGAGTAAAGTCCACAATACTCATCACACAATTCTTGAATCTCAGGAGTTGATGATCCATAAACACCCAAAGTAGATAGAGGGTTTGAAGATGTTTTGGTACACAATTCTAAATCAAATTTTCCTTCTCCCGACAAACAGCTAAGACAACAGGGCATGTTTCGTACTTCACAACGGCGATATATTTGCTTACATTTACTCTCAGGAATTGTACCTAGTGTTGCAGCTCCTACTTTTCTTTCAATACAGAACAATGAGTCTGGAATGGGACCTACAGTTGCCACTTTAACATGTACTTGTACTGCAACTGTCACTTTCTTGTTGCTATCAGGGCAAGTCCAATTTACCGATGAATTTTGAGGTGCAACCATTCCAATATTACTAATGAATAAAGGGCAGAATAAGTCTTCTTCTGTCGTTGGTGATTTAACACTTACATGAGGTCCGGCAGCACTTTGCGGCATTTTTGTGCAAACATAACAGTCACCCTTTTTTCCTGTAGACTTAGCAGTGAAGTTGGCTAACCTCCACCACATATTGGAGGCAAACGCATGTGGTTCATCTTCGTGGCTCAGCCAAGTTTCATTACCACTGCTAACAAGGGCTTGTGCATAAATGAGCATGGTTATCAGCACGAACAGGTGTAATATCAACTTTGCAGACATGGCTTAGTTGATTCAATGATACTTATTGCCAATCTCAATCAGCAATCTCGTTCTTCGTCTACTTCTCTTCCTCGCTCTCCTTTCGATCAGTGCTGGAGGTTCACTTCCGCATAGGCTTATGCGTTCCCCTGGGATGGAGCTGCCTTCACTCTGCTAGCGTGGATCCACTGCGGCTGGAGGTCAGTCAGAACACCAGTCCTCGTCACAGCGATCACCGTGGCAGGCCCCAGATAGTTTGGTTCCCCAAGTTTCGTGGGCTTCAGACACTTTATCAGCACCTGTTGTCCTGGAACGAAAGGATGAGTTGGTTTTTCTGAGGGAAGAGGGAGAGACAGAGAAACATCACCATTTATGCCATTCAAAGTTCTAACAAGGGAATCCACATAATCCGCGATGATCACCTCCGTGTCACCTGTGGAAAGATTGCCAGCGCGACCTCTGACCCAAGGGGTCGGGAAAGGTCTACCCATGAGAATTTCGAATGGAGACATTTTTGTGGTGGCTGATGGAGACATTCTCATTTCTGTCAATACGGCGGGCAACAAATCAACCCAATTTCTGCCCGTATCTAGACATGCTTTATTAAGACGTTCTTTTATCGTTTTATTCGTCCTCTCTACGTTCCCAGAAGACTGTGGAGCGTAGGGAATATGAAAATGCCAATTAATATTAAGCTCTTTGGCTAATAATTGTGTCACTTTAGAAGCAAACGGAGTTCCATTGTCACTTGCTATAACGGTTGGAATGCCGAAGCGCGGTATAATTTCTTTTGCAAGAACCTTTACTACTGTCTTTGCATTTTCTTTTCCACACGGAAAAGCTTCTGGCCACTTAGAAAATCGATCAATAATCACAAGCAGATATTTGTTATTTCCACATGGAGGCATGTGTGTAAAATCGATCTGTAAATATTGGAAAGGAAGTTCCGGATGCGGTAAAGCATCATGGGCGATTGCCTTGTGCCGATTTGTTCGTGCACACACCAGGCAAGCATCCAATATTAACAAAGTATTCCTTCGAACGTTCGCTATGCAATATGATTGATTCAAATTTTGTATCACTTTCTCTTTCGATACATGCGATACACCATGATAATGCCTGCACAACATTACAATGGTGGATGCAGGTAGTGCAATTCTACCTTGTTTATCTCTCAAAATACCAGCTTGGTCTGGTTTTACTTCATTGGCTGCCCAATGATTCAAATCATCTTGAGTAGGATTCGCTTGTAGTATTTTTATGTCCAAATCATTAGTCAATGACGAATTCATCATTGGCACTTCAGTGCTTTGGTCATTTACATGTGGGCTACGTATCGCCTCTTTTGCTGCCCATTTCGCTACTTCATCTGCAAATCTGTTTCCTTTGGCTTCATCAGATTCACCTGTCTTATGACCAGCTACTTTAATGACAGCAAGCTTTAATGGCTGCTGTGCTGCACTAATCAGCTCGGCCACAATATTATGATGCGAAATTGGTTTTCCATCGGAGGTTTTGAAATTTCTTTCCTCCCACAATTTAGCAAAATCATGGACTACGCCATACGCATATTTAGAGTCAGTGTATATGTTGATGCACTGACCTTTCGCCAATTGACAAGCTCTTGTTAAAGCAATTAGTTCTGCAACTTGTGCTGATTTATATGGCAGCGAATATGCTTCAATTACATTATCGGGCAATTCAACAATAGCATAACCACACAAATATGTACTGTCGTTTGGCTTAAAGCAGGATCCATCAATAAAATAATGCTTCCCCTCCTCCAGGACAGATGTAGACACATCTGGCCTGCAAGCAGTTGAAGTCTGGATCCTGGTCAGGCAGTCGTGGTCGTCACTCTGAAATTCACCTTGTGTCAGCAACCTGTGCAAATGTACAGTGGGACCATGAATAACAGAGGTTACTTTCAATGTTAAATTAGCAGTAGCTAACAATATAGCCTCATAGCCTGAACGGCGTTGAGCAGTCATATGCTGTGTAGAAATATTATGCATAATAGCTCCAACCTGATGAGAAGTATGTACAGTTAATGGATGTGATAAAACAACCTTTTCAGCATCCTGTACCATGATCGCTGTAGCAGCCACTGCGCGCAGGCAGGCAGGGAGACCCCTGGCCACTGAATCAAGGGTTTTGGACAGATACGCAACGGGGCGAAAACTACCACCATGGTCCTGGGCCAGGATTGCCGCGGCCGTTCCGCGACCCTCGTGCACATATAAATGAAATTCGCGAGAATAAGAAGGGAGGCCAAGGGCGGGAGGCCTTAGGAGAGAGGATTTCAAGTGTCTGAATGCCTGATCCATTTCAGCAGTCCATGTAATGTCCTCTTTATCACCCAGCGTAGCTTCTCGCAAGATTTTGTCATACATGGAGCAATTAGGAACCCATAGCCTGCAGTAATTCACCAGTCCCAGAAAGCTTTGCATTTGCTTCCGTGTTGCTGGATGCTTGAATGCAGCGATGGCTGTAACCCTGTCAACAGACAGGCGGACTTGGCCTTGTGACAGTTCATGGCCCAAGTAGGTGACTTTTCTCTGCACCCACTGGAGTTTCTCTTTGGATGCCTTAAATCCAGCCTCAGCTAGAATATTGCAGACAATTGTGGAGGCAGCAGCACACATCTCCGCAGAGGCGCCAGTAACTAGGATGTCATCCGCATACTGGAGCAGACAAGTCTCTGGAGGGAGTTTGGCATCTTTCAGTGTCGCTTGCACTACGGCGGCAAAAACGGCCGGGCTATCCTTAAACCCCTGAGGAAGGCGGGTCCACATAAATTGACAATTCTGAAAACAAAACGCAAACAGTGGCTGAGTTTCACGATCAACCGGAATGCTGAAAAAGGCAGAGCTTAAATCAATAACAGAAAAAAATGCATGTTCTGAAGGAATAGAATTAATTATAGTCTGTACATCTGGCACAATTGGTGCAAGTGGTTTTATCAAATCATTAATTTTTCTTAGGTCTTGCGTTAGACGCCAAGAACCATTCGCCTTTCTGATAGGATTAATTGGTGTATTATAAGGTGAATGAGTGCGAACCAGGATGCCTTGAGCCAATAGCTGTTCTATGAGGGGGGCAATTCCCTCCTCTTTTTCCTTTGAAAGCGGGTATTGCTTTTGAAACACAGGTCTATCAGTTATCAAATTTGCCCTGTAGGGCCGGACATCAATTAGCCCTACGTCATCCTTGTGTTCCGCCCACAATTGAGGATTGACGCCCGAAATGTCCTGTGGCAGCACAGTTGCAGGCAAATCAGCGACAAGAGCACTTCCTGTGTCGGTTGTGATGGAAAAAGCTGCAGGAAACATAAGTGTCAGAGAGTCAGCATCAAAATCCAATTTCATACCCAGTTTATGCATTAAGTCTCTACCCAACAGGCAGAATGGTGAATTCGGTATAATTGCAAAGTCATGCATTTTAAACAAGGATGATACATCCTTAGAAGTAACCGGTAAAGGTGGCGTCATTTCACATTTCACGGGAACGTTGTCAATTCCGATAGAACTGATTTTCTTCCCCGTGATCAGACCCTCATAAAAGTTTGATGACAATGATGATACACTGGCACCTGAATCGACGAGAAAGACATATGGTTTATGATCAACATTTAATTCAATGAATGGCAGAACATTTGACTTGTTACCATAATTTAATGTAATCATTGAGAAGGCAGGCTCCTGTGTATGCACTCGTAGTCATTGTTTCCTCCATTCAGTTGGATACTGTCTCCCTTGGTCGGAAGAGCGCGAGGAGGGGGCTCTTGGCCCGCAGCCATCAGAGCGCTGAAACATCTGGTTTCCATTAGCAACTCTCCTTCTGCAAAACTTGGCAATATGCCCAGGACGGCCACAGCAGAAGCAAGTGAGAGGCTTTTTAGAGGTATTGAACGGACGAATCGGAGCCTTAACCTGTTCAGGGTTAACTTGCAACATTAATGGAATTTTACCTTTAGAGTCGAAAGCACCGGCACATGAAAGTTCACGTAAACGCTTGCCAAGGTCATCAACTGACATCGTAAAAAGATTATTTGTCGTAAGCCGAATTAATTGTGCAGTCTCGTTGTGCATGTTGTTCAGAAACGTGTTCACAAACAACAGACAATTGTCATCATCGATCGACAGTGCTGATTCCTCAATCCATGCACTTTTAAATCTATTAAAAAATGCCGTTGGCGTCTCGCCAGGTTTTTGCTTTGTGTTTGCAGCATGCGAGATATCTTGTTTAGCAGATGACAGCTTCAGCAAGAATGCAGTTAATTGTTTAAAAAAGAGTTTAAGTTTACTCGGGTTGGACCATATCCAACCAGATTCATCGTCATCGTCATCCTCCTTAAATCTCAAACCACGAAATGATTTGGAGAGGTCAATCGGTTCAGGATCTGTTTTCACAAGACGACGTGACGGCGGTACATCATTAACAGGATCCAAAAGATCAACCGCTTCAATTAATTCTTCCTCCGTAATGTCAGCAGGAAGAGTTTTCGTTAATATAAATCGATAATCACGCCCAGTCAACTGGCTATAGGCAGTCAAACGCTTCAAAACAGAAACATAATGATGCGGGGTTTTGGACGGATCTGGCAGTTCTTTACAGATAGCCATTACTTCAGAGATATTTAGCGGATGAACTTTAAATCCATCTGAAGTTTCAACGAAAGGAAACGCAGTCGCCTGCTTTAAGTCAGGGTATAATCTATTTTTAACGGGTGCTTCAGCGGGAGCCTGAATGCTCTCATATTTGGGAGGGAGGGGTTGCGGCGTCTGTGTCTCTTCCAAGAGAGACTTTTTTTCCGTGTGCAGGGAACTCTTCTCTGTGTCTGACGGAGAGACAGAGACGGCAGAAACTGCACTGTTCCGCACAGCCAATTCAGGGTATGATAAACTATTATTTTCAGTACTCTTAACTCTTACTGGACCTTGATCCCAGTATTTTTTCATGGTTTGCCAAGTTTTAAACGACTTCTCCATATACGGAAAATCCCACGTCGTGTCGCCCCAATTTCCGAAAATCATATCTTTTGCACTTTGCATATCAGCATCTTTAAATGACCCCTCTCGAGGGAATGGGTCTAATTGTGTCTTTCCCTCACTCCAGCCGGCCAGGTTCGACAGATAAGGCTCAGTATAAAAAGCTTGGTCGTTTCGATTCATAAAATCTTTTGGAGATTCATCAATTAACGGAGGAGATATTTTGTTGCCCATCTTAAGCCACACAAAAATTTCTCCTCAAATTCAAAGCAAACAAATTTCAAAACAGTCCAATAGAGAACAAAGAAAACAATTCTGCAGTTACAATTGTTAGTACATTTGGCCAAAGAAACAAAGAGATAGAAGAATGGAAAAGGAAAAGATCAAAATAAAGTATGTATTGTATCATTCACTCACAACCCCAAAAAAGGAACGGAGCATTTTTGAAATATCTCGCGAAAATATTTCCTTCTTACAAAAGTAAGGTAAAACCAAAAAAACGCAGAAAAAGTGATCAATTTTTTCTCACGCTCTTCTTGTATTAATTAAAACACAAGGAACACCCAAAAAGTAACGATAAAAGATCACTTTCTTTTGTCGTTCTTCCCGTCTTAATTAAAGCACGCCTTAATTAAACACGAGGTTAACCATAACGATAAAAGGACTGATCAGGTCACTTTACCGTTCTTCTTGCTAATGCAAGGATATCCAATCATAGCTCACGGCACGTTTTTAAAATTCATCTATCTCAGCAGATAGTAATAAACTGTTCTTATTAATAAAAGAAATCTGCTTTACCATCTGGAGTAGATCGGACGAGCTCCCATTTGTGAGAAATAAAGTTATTCCAACACGAAGTGCCTTTTCTTTCCGTCCTTTATTTGGGTAGTGAATGAATAAAACAAAAAGAAAGAAACCAGCGCTGGGAAGCTCAGGAAGATAGCTTAGGCTTTCCAAGAGTCTGGACAAATATATACTGAAAATGTATAGGGAGTATCACGATCTCAACCAATAAAATCATCCATGATATCATAGGTATCATATATGCTTATATAACAATCCTATAAATGGTAAATATCCGGTAAAGTTTTCCTTCTGAGCCTTGTGGTCCAAAAGGCTTCTGTAACACACAATGCATAGAAAACACACATCTCTCTCCCCCCTTCTATATTTGGGGGTGCTTCTTAATATGAAACAGATGTGCATTACATACATACAAAAGAATGTGCAAGCAAGGCTTTCTTACTGTACAGGGCCTTTTGTTCTCTGGACACAACTTATGCTCTGGACAAAACATAGTTATGAATAAAGCTATTGCATGGACAAAGCTGAGATAAAGAAAATACATTTCTGACAGGGTCAAAGCCTGTTCCCCAATGGTATCTGCTGAAGCCTTTGCTGGAGGCATATATACCCCTCGGGTCCCAGCAAGTTTTCACCAAGGTGGTAGGACCCAGCGATCCATTTCGCCCCTTTGCATACCTTGTTTATTTGTTTAGCCTGCCATCCAGATAATAAATATGCACTTGCTTTGCAATTCATCCATTGGGTTATTATGGAATCAAACTAATCAAGAGTTCTAGACTTTGACGGGTTCTTCTTATTTGCTTTCATGTTGCTTTTCACACAATTGCTGTATGAGATTTTTATAGACAACTATGCCTAGGGCCTTGAAGTTCTATCACACCACATGTAGCCACTTATATGTTTTCTTACTTGGCATATGTAACTCTTTAGGTATTTACAACACCACTGTTCACTATATGATTAAAGTGTGAAAATTAATTGTAAGAAAAAGTTTATATTAGTTCAAGTTTGCTCTGTGTGGATGTATTGTTCTGTTCCAGTGATGTTCTATGACTAAACCTTGAAGGGAAAAGATATCACCTATGGGGTCAAAGCCTGTTCCCCAATGGTATCTGCTGAAGGCTTTGCTGGGGGCATATATACCCCTCGGGTCCCAGCAAGTTTTCACCAAGGTGGTAGGACCCAGCGATCCATTGCACCACTTTGCATACCTTGTTTATTAGGGTAGCCTGCCATCCAGATAGTAAATATGCACTTTCTTTTTGCAATTCATCCATTGGGTTATTATGGAATAAAACTAATCAAGAGTTCTAGACTTTGACGAGTTCTTCTTATTTGCTTTCATGTTGCTTTTCACATGATTGCTGTATGAGATTTTTATAGACAAGTATGCCTAGGGCCTTGAAGTTCTATCACACCACATGTAGCCACTTATATGTTTTCTTACTTGGCATATGTAACTCTTTAGGTATTTACAACGATTAAAGTGTGAAAATTAATTGCAAGAAAAAGTTTATATTAGTTCAAGTTTGCTCTGTGTGGATGTATTGTTCTGTTCCAATGATGTTCTATGACTAAACCTTGAAGGGAAAAGATATCACCTATGGGGTCAAAGCCTGTTCCCCAATGGTATCTGCTGAAGCCTTTGCTGGAGGCATATATACCCCTCGGGTCCCAGCAAGTTTTCACCAAGGTGGTAGGACCCAGCGATCCATTGCACCACTTTGCATACCTTGTTTATTCGTGTAGCCTGCCATCCAGATAGTAAATATGCCCTTGCTTTTTGCAATTCATCCACTGGGTTATTATGGAATCAAACTAATCAAGAGGTCTAGACTTTGACGGGTTTTTCTTATTTTTTTTCATGTTGCTGTTCTCATGATTGCTGTTTGAGATTTTTATAGACAACTATGCCTAGGGCCTTGAAGTTCTATCATACCACATATAGCCACTTATATGTTTTCTTACTTGGCATATGTAACTCTTTAGGTATTTACAACGATTAAAGTGTGAAAATTAATTGTAAGAAAAAGTTTATATTAGTTCAAGTTTGCTCTGTGTGGATGTATTGTTCTGTTCCAGTGATGTTCTATGACTAAACTTTGAAGGGAAAAGATATCACCTATGGGGTCAAAGCCTGTTCCCCAATGGTATCTGCTGAAGCCTTTGCTGGAGGCATATATACCCCTCGGGTCCCAGCAAGTTTTCACCAGGGTGGTAGGACCCAGCGATCCATTGCACCACTTTGCATACTTTGTTTATTCGTGTAGTCTGCCATCCAGATAGTAAATATGCACTTGCTTTTTGCAATTCATCCATTGGGTTATTATGGAATCAAACTAATCAAGAGTTCTAGACTTTGACGGGTTCTTCTTATTTGCTTTCATGTTGCTTTTCACACAATTGCTGTATGAGATTTTTATAGACAACTATGCCTAGGGCCTTGAAGTTCTATCACACCACATGTAGCCACTTATATGTTTTCTTACTTGGCATATGTAACTCTTTAGGTATTTACAACGATTAAAGTGTGAAAATTAATTGAAAGAAAAAGTTTATATTAGTTCAAGTTTGCTCTGTGTGGATGTATTGTTCTGTTCCAGTGATGTTCTATGACTAAACCTTGAAGGGAAAAGATATCACCTATGGGGTCAAAGCCTGTTCCCCAATGGTATCTGCTGAAGCCTTTGCTGGAGGCATATATACCCCTCGGGTCCCAGCAAGTTTTCACCAAGGTGGTAGGACCCAGCGATCCATTGCACCACTTTGCATACCTTGTTTATTCATGTAGCCTGCCATCCAGATAGTAAATATGCCCTTGCTTTTTGCAATTCATCCACTGGGTTATTATGGAATCAAACTAATCAAGAGGTCTAGACTTTGACGGGTTCTTCTTATTTGTTTTCATGTTGCTGTTCTCATGATTGCTGTATGAGATTTTTATAGACAACTATGCCTAGGGCCTTGAAGTTCTATCACACCACATATAGCCACTTATATGTTTTCTTACTTGGCATATGTAACTCTTTAGGTATTTACAACGATTAAAGTGTGAAAATTAATTGTAAGAAAAAGTTTATATTAGTTCAAGTTTGCTCTGTGTGGATGTATTGTTCTGTTCCAGTGATGTTCTATGACTAAACTTTGAAGGGAAAAGATATCACCTATGGGGTCAAAGCCTGTTCCCCAATGGTATCTGCTGAAGCCTTTGCTGGAGGCATATATACCCCTCGGGTCCCAGCAAGTTTTCACCAAGGTGGTAGGACCCAGCGATCCATTGCACCACTTTGCATACCTTGTTTATTCGTGTAGCCTGCCATCCAGATAGTAAATATGCCCTTGCTTTTTGCAATTCATCCACTGGGTTATTATGGAATCAAACTAATCAAGAATTCTAGACTTTGACGGGTTCTTCTTATTTGTTTTCATGTTGCTGTTCTCATGATTGCTGTATGAGATTTTTATAGACATCTATGCCTAGGGCCTTGAAGTTCTATCACACCACATATATCCACTTATGTGTTTTCTTACTTGGCATATGTAACTCTTTAGGTATTTACAACGATTAAAGTGTGAAAATTAATTGCAAGAAAAAGTTTATATTAGTTCAAGTTTGCTCTGTGTGGATGTATTGTTCTGTTCCAGTGATGCTCTATGACTAAACCTTGAAGGGAAAAGATATCACCTATGGGGTCAAAGCCTGTTCCCCAATGGTATCTGCTGAAGCCTTTGCTGGAGGCATATATACCCCTCGGGTCCCAGCAAGTTTTCACCAAGGTGGTAGGACCCAGCGATCCATTGCACCACTTTGCATACCTTGTTTATTAGGGTAGCCTGCCATCCAGATAGTAAATATGCACTTTCTTTTTGCAATTCATCCATTGGGTTATTATGGAATCAAACTAATCAAGAGTTCTAGACTTTGACGGGTTCTTCTTATTTGCTTTCATGTTGCTTTTCACATGATTGCTGTATGATATTTTTATAGACAACTATGCCTAGGGCCTTGAAGTTCTATCACACCACATGTAGCCACTTATATGTTTTCTTACTTGGCATATGTAACTCTTTAGGTATTTACAACGATTAAAGTGTGAAAATTAATTGCAAGAAAAAGTTTATATTAGTTCAAGTGTGCTCTGTGTGGATGTATTGTTCTGTTCCAATGATGTTCTATGACTAAACCTTGAAGGCAAAAGATATCACCTATGGGGTCAAAGCCTGTTCCCCAATGGTATCTGCTGAAGCCTTTGCTGGAGGCATATATACCCCTCGGGTCCCAGCAAGTTTTCACCAAGGTGGTAGGACCCAGCGATCCATTGCACCACTTTGCAAACTTTGTTTATTCGTGTAGTCTGCCATCCAGATAGTAAATATGCACTTTCTTTTTGCAATTCATCCATTGGGTTATTATGGAATCAAACTAATCAAGAGTTCTAGACTTTGACGAGTTCTTCTTATTTGCTTTCATGTTGCTTTTCACATGAATGCTGTATGAGATTTTTTATAGACAACTATGCCTAGGGCCTTGAAGTTCTATCACACCACATGTAGCCACTTATATGTTTTCTTACTTGGCATATGTAACTCTTTAGGTATTTACAACACCACTGTTCACTATATGATTAAAGTGTGAAAATTAATTGCCAGAAAAAGTTTATATTAGTTCAAGTTTGCTCTGTGTGGATGTATTGTACTGTTCCAGTGATGTTCTATGACTAAACCTTGAAGGGAAAAGATATCACCTATGGGGTCAAAGCCTGTTCCCCAATGGTATCTGCTTAAGTCTTTGCTGGAGGCATATATACCCCTCGGGTCCCAGCAAGTTTTCACCAAGGTGGTAGGATCCAGCGATCCATTGCACCACTTTGCATACCTTGTTTATTCGTGTAGCCTGCCATCCAGATAGTAAATATGCCCTTGCTTTTTGCAATTCATCCACTGGGTTATTATGGAATCAAACTAATCAAGAGTTCTAGACTTTGACGGGTTCTTCTTATTTGTTTTCCTGTTGCTGTTCTCATGATTGCTGTATGAGATTTTTATAGACATCTATGCCTAGGGCCTTGAAGTTCTATCACACCACATATATCCACTTATGTGTTTTCTTACTTGGCATTTGTAACTCTTTAGGTATTTACAACGATTAAAGTGTGAAAATTAATTGCAAGAAAAAGTTTATATTAGTTCACGTTTGCTCTGTGTTGATGTATTGTACTGTTCCAGTGATGTTCTATGACTAAACCTTGAAGGGAAAAGATATCACCTATGGGGTCAAAGCCTGTTCCCCAATGGTATCTGCTGAAGCCTTTGCTGGAGGCATATATACCCCTCGGGTCCCAGCAAGTTTTCACCAAGGTGGTAGGACCCAGCGATCCATTGCACCACTTTGCATACTTTGTTTATTCGTGTAGTCTGCCATCCAGATAGTAAATATGCACTTGCTTTTTGCAATTCATCCATTGGGTTATTATGGAATCAAACTAATCAAGAGTTCTAGACTTTGACGGGTTCTTCTTATTTGCTTTCATGTTGCTTTTCACACAATTGCTGTATGAGATTTTTATAGACAACTATGCCTAGAGCCTTGAAGTTCTATCACACCACATGTAGCCACTTATATGTTTTCTTACTTGGCATATGTAACTCTTTAGGTATTTACAACACCACTGTTCACTATATGATTAAAGTGTGAAAATTAATTGGCAGAAAAAGTTTATATTAGTTCAAGTTTGCTCTGTGTGGATGTATTGTACTGTTCCAGTGATGTTCTATGACTAAACCTTGAAGGGAAAAGATATCACCTATGGGGTCAAAGCCTGTTCCCCAATGGTATCTGCTGAAGCCTTTGCTGGAGGCATATATACCCCTCGGGTCCCAGCAAGTTTTCACCAAGGTGGTAGGACCCAGCGATCCATTGCACCACTTTGCATACCTTGTTTATTCGTGTAGCCTGCCATCCAGATAGTAAATATGCCCTTGCTTTTTGCAATTCATCCACTGGGTTATTATGGAATCAAACTAATCAAGAGGTCTAGACTTTGACGGGTTCTTCTTATTTTTTTTCATGTTGCTGTTCTCATGATTGCTGTTTGAGATTTTTATAGACAACTATGCCTAGGGCCTTGAAGTTCTATCATACCACATATAGCCACTTATATGTTTTCTTACTTGGCATATGTAACTCTTTAGGTATTTACAACGATTAAAGTGTGAAAATTAATTGTAAGAAAAAGTTTATATTAGTTCAAGTTTGCTCTGTGTGGATGTATTGTTCTGTTCCAGTGATGTTCTATGACTAAACTTTGAAGGGAAAAGATATCACCTATGGGGTCAAAGCCTGTTCCCCAATGGTATCTGCTGAAGCCTTTGCTGGAGGCATATATACCCCTCGGGTCCCAGCAAGTTTTCACCAAGGTGGTAGGACCCAGCGATCCATTGCACCACTTTGCATACCTTGTTTATTCGTGTAGTCTGCCCTCCAGATAGTAAATATGCACTTGCTTTGTGCAATTCATCCTTTGGGTTATTATGGAATCAAACTAATCAAGAGTTCTAGACTTTGACAGGTTCTTCTTATTTGTTTTCATGTTGCTGTTCTCATGATTGCTGTATGAGATTTTCATAGACAACTATGCCTAGGGCCTTGAAGTTCTATCACACCACATATAGCCACTTATATGTTTTCATACTTGGCATGTGTAACTCTTTAGGTATTTACATCACGACTGTTCACTATATGATTAAAGTGTGAAAATTAATTGTAAGAAAAAGTTTAAATTAGTTCAAGTTTGCTCTGTGTGGATGTATTGTTCTATTCCAGTGATGTTCTATGACTAAACCTTGAAGGGAAAATATATCACCTATGGGGTCAAAGCCTGTTCCCCAATGGTATCTGCTGAAGCCTTTGCTGGAGGCATATATACCCCTCGGGTCCCAGCAAGTTTTCACCAAGGTGGTAGGACCCAACGATCCATTGCACCACTTTGCATACCTTGTTTATTCGTGTAGCCTGCCACCCAGATAGTAAATATGCCATTGCTTTTTGCAATTCATCCATTGGGTTATTATGGAAACAAACTAATCAAGAGTTCTAGACTTTGACGGGTTCTTCTTATTTGTTTTCATGTTGCTGTTCTCATGATTGCTGTATGAGATTTTTATAGACAACTATGCCTAGGGCCTTGAAGTTCTATCACACCACATGTAGCCACTTATATGTTTTCTTACTTGGCATATGTAACTCTTTAGGTATTTACAACGATTAAAGTGTGAAAAGGAATTGTAAGAAAAAGCTTATATTAGTTCAAGTTTGCTCTGTGTGGATGTATTTTTCTGTTCCAGTGATGTTCTATGACTAAACCTTGAAGGGAAAAGATATCACCTATGGGGTCAAAGCCTGTTCCTCAATGGTATCTGCTGAAGCCATTGCTGGAGGCATATATACCCCTCGGGTCCCAGCAAATTTTCACCAAGGTGGTAGGACCCAGCGATCCATTGCACCACTTTGCATACCTTGTTTATTAGGGTAGTCTGCCCTCCAGATAGTAAACATGCACTTGCTTTGTGCAATTCATCCATTGGGTTATTATGGAATCAAACTAATCAAGAGTTCTAGACTTTGACGAGTTCTTCTTATTTGCTTTCATCTGGCTTTTCACATGATTGCTGTATGAGATTTTTATAGACAACTATGCCTAGGGCCTTGAAGTTCTATCACACCACATGTAGCCACTTATATGTTTTCTTACTTGGCATATGTAACTCTTTAGGTATTTACAACACGACTGTTCACTATATGATTAAAGTGTGAAAATTAATTGCAAGAAAAATTTATATTAGTTCAAGTTTGCTCTGTGTGGATGTATTGTTCTGTTCCAGTGATGTTCTATGACTAAACCTTGAAGGGAAAATATAACACCTATGGGGTCAAAGCCTGTTCCCCAATGGTATCTGCTAAAGCCTTTGCTGGAGGCATATATACCCCTCGGGTCCCAGCAAGTTTTCACCAAGGTGGTAGGACCCAGCGATCCATTGCACCACTTTGCATGCCTTGTTTATTTGTGTAGCCTGCCATCCAGATAGTAAATATGCACTTGCTTTGTGCAATTCATCCATTGGGTTATTATGGAATCAAACTAATCAAGAGTTTTAGACTTTGACGGGTTCTTCTTATTTGTTTTCATGTTGCTGTTCTCATGATTGCTGTATGAGATTTTCATAGACAACTATGCCTAGGGCCTTGAAGTTCTATCACACCACATGTAGCCACTTATATGTTTTCTTACTTGGCATATGTAACTCTTTAGGTATTTACAACACCACTGTTCACTATATGATTAAAGTGTGAAAATTAATTGAAAGAAAAAGTTTATATTAGTTCAAGTTTGCTCTGTGTGGATGTATTGTACTGTTCCAGTGAATTTCTATGACTAAACCTTGAAGGGAAAAGATATCACCTATGGGGTCAAAGCCTGTTCCCCAATAGTATCTGCTGAAGCCTTCGCTGGAGGCATATATACCCCTCGGGTCCCAGCAAGTTTTCACCAAGGTGGTAGGACCCAGCGATCCATTGCACCACTTTGCATACCTTGTTTATTCGTGTAGCCTGCCATCCAGATAGTAAATATGCACTTTCTTTTTGCAATTCATCCATTGGGTTATTATGGAATCAAACTAATCAAGAGTTCTAGACTTTGACGGGTTCTTATTTGTTTTCATGTTGCTGTTCTCATGATTGCTGTATGAGATTTTTATAGACAACTATGCCTAGGGCCTTGAAGTTCTATCACACCGCATGTAGCCACTTATATGTTTTCTTACTTGGCATATGCAACTCTTTAGGTATTTACAACGATTAAAGTGTGAAAATTAATTGAAAGAAAAAGTTTATATTAGCTCAAGTTTGCTCTGTGTGGATGTATTGTTCTGTTCCAGTGATGTTCTATGACTAAACCTTGAAGGGAAAAGACATCACCTATGGGGTCAAAGCCTGTTCCCCAATGGTATCTGCTGAAGCCTTTGCTGGAGGCATATATACCCCTCGGGTCCCAGCAAGTTTTCACCAAGGTGGTAGGACCCAGCGATCCATTGCACCACTTTGCATACTTTGTTTATTCGTGTAGTCTGCCATCCAGATAGTAAATATGCACTTGCTTTTTGCAATTCATCCATTGGGTTATTATGGAATCAAACTAATCAAGAGTTCTAGACTTTGACGGGTTCTTCTTATTTGCTTTCATGTTGCTTTTCACACAATTGCTGTATGAGATTTTTATAGACATCTATGCCTAGGGCCTTGAAGTGCTATCACACCACATGTAGCCACTTATATGTTTTCTTAATTGGCATATGTAACTCTTTAGGTATTTACATCACGACTGTTCACTATATGATTAAAGTGTGAAAATTAATTGTAAGAAAAAGTTTATATTAGTTCAAGTTTGCTCTGTGTGGATGTATTGTTCTGTTCCAGTGATGTTCTATGACTAAACCTTGAAGGGAAAAGATATCACCTATGGGGTCAAAGCCTGTTCCCCAATGGTATCTGCTGAAGCCTTTGCTGGAGGCATATATACCCCTCGGGTCCCAGCAAGTTTTCACCAAGGTGGTAGGACCCAGCGATCCATTTCGCCCCTTTGCATACTTTGTTTATTCGTTTAGCCTGCCATTCAGATAATAAATATGCACTTGCTTTGCAATTCATCCATTGGGTTATTATGGAATCAAACTAATCAAGAGTTCTAGACTTTGACGGGTTCTTCTTATTTGTTTTCATGTTGCTTTTCACACGATTGCTGTATGAGATTTTTATAGACAACTATGCCTAGGGCCTTGAAGTTCTATCACACCACATGTAGCCATTTATATGTTTTCTTACTTGGCATATGTAACTCTTTAGGTATTTACAACACCACTGTTCACTATATGATTAAAGTGTGAAAATTAATTGAAAGAAAAAGTTTATATTAGTTCAAGTTTGCTCTGTGTGGATGTATTGTACTGTTCCAGTGATGTTCTATGACTAAACCTTGAAGGGAAAAGATATCACCTATGGGGTCAAAGCCTGTTCCCCAATGGTATCTGCTTAAGCCTTTGCTGGAGGCATATATACCCCTCGGGTCCCAGCAAGTTTTCACCAAGGTGGTAGGATCCAGCGATCCATTGCACCACTTTGCATACCTTGTTTATTCGTGTAGCCTGCCATCCAGATAGTAAATATGCCCTTGCTTTTTGCAATTCATCCACTGGGTTATTATGGAATCAAACTAATCAAGAGTTCTAGACTTTGACGGGTTCTTCTTATTTGTTTTCATGTTGCTGTTCTCATGATTGCTGTATGAGATTTTTATAGACATCTATGCCTAGGGCCTTGAAGTTCTATCACACCACATATATCCACTTATGTGTTTTCTTACTTGGCATATGTAACTCTTTAGGTATTTACAACGATTAAAGTGTGAAAATTAATTGCAAGAAAAAGTTTATATTAGTTCACGTTTGCTCTGTGTTGATGTATTGTACTGTTCCAGTGATATTCTATGACTAAACCTTGAAGGGAAAAGATATCACCTATGGGGTCAAAGCCTGTTCCCCAATGGTATCTGCTGAAGCCTTTGCTGGAGGCATATATACCCCTCGGGTCCCAGCAAGTTTTCACCAAGGTGGTAGGACCCAGCGATCCATTGCACCACTTTGCATACTTTGTTTATTCGTGTAGTCTGCCATCCAGATAGTAAATATGCACTTGCTTTTTGCAATTCATCCATTGGGTTATTATGGAATCAAACTAATCAAGAGTTCTAGACTTTGACGGGTTCTTCTTATTTGCTTTCATGTTGCTTTTCACACAATTGCTGTATGAGATTTTTATAGACATCTATGCCTAGGGCCTTGAAGTTCTATCACACCACATGTAGCCACTTATATGTTTTCTTACTTGGCATATGTAACTCTTTAGGTATTTACATCACGACTGTTCACTATATGATTAAAGTGTGAAAATTAATTGTAAGAAAAAGTTTATATTAGTTCAAGTTTGCTCTGTGTGGATGTATTGTTCTGTTCCAGTGATGTTCTATGACTAAACCTTGAAGGGAAAAGATATCACCTATGGGGTCAAAGCCTGTTCCCCAATGGTATCTGCTGAAGCCTTTGCTGGAGGCATATATACCCCTCGGGTCCCAGCAAGTTTTCACCAAGGTGGTAGGACCCAACGATCCATTGCACCACTTTGCATACCTTGTTTATTCGTGTAGCCTGCCACCCAGATAGTAAATATGCCATTGCTTTTTGCAATTCATCCATTGGGTTATTATGGAAACAAACTAATCAAGAGTTCTAGACTTTGACGGGTTCTTCTTATTTGTTTTCATGTTGCTGTTCTCATGATTGCTGTATGAGATTTTTATAGACAACTATGCCTAGGGCCTTGAAGTTCTATCACACCGCATGTAGCCACTTATGTTTTCTTACTTGGCATATGTAACTCTTTAGGTATTTACAACGATTAAAGTGTGAAAATTAATTGCAAGAAAAAGTTTATATTAGTTCAAGTTTGCTCTGTGTGGATGTATTGTACTGTTCCAGTGATGCTCTATGACTAAACCTTGAAGGGAAAAGACATCACCTATGGGGTCAAAGCCTGTTCCCCAATGGTATCTGCTGAAGCCTTTGCTGGAGGCATATATACCCCTCGGGTCCAAGCAAGTTTTCACCAAGGTGGTAGGACCCAGCGATCCATTGCACCACTTTGCATACTTTGTTTATTCGTGTAGTCTGCCATCCAGATAGTAAATATGCACTTGCTTTTTGCAATTCATCCATTGGGTTATTATGGAATCAAACTAATCAAGAGTTCTAGACTTTGACGGGTTCTTCTTATTTGCTTTCATGTTGCTTTTCACACAATTGCTGTATGAGATTTTTATAGACATCTATGCCTAGGGCCTTGAAGTTCTATCACACCACATATAGCCACTTATATGTTTTCTTACTTGGCATATGTAACTCTTTAGGTATTTACAACGATTAAAGTGTGAAAATTAATTGTAAGAAAAAGTTTATATTAGTTCAAGTTTGCTCTTTGTGGATGTATTGTTCTGTTCCAGTGATGTTCTATGATTAAACTTTGAAGGGAAAAGATATCACCTATGGGGTCAAAGCCTGTTCCCCAATGGTATCTGCTGAAGCCTTTGCTGGAGGCATATATACCCCTCGGGTCCCAGCAAGTTTTCACCAAGGTGGTAGGACCCAGCGATCCATTTCGCCCCTTTGCATACTTTGTTTATTCGTTTAGCCTGCCATTCAGATAATAAATATGCACTTGCTTTGCAATTCATCCATTGGGTTATTATGGAATCAAACTAATCAAGAGTTCTAGACTTTGACGGGTTCTTCTTATTTGTTTTCATGTTGCTTTTCACACGATTGCTGTATGAGATTTTTATAGACAACTATGCCTAGTGCCTTGAAGTTCTATCACACCACATGTAGCCACTTATATGTTTTCTTACTTGGCATATGTAACTCTTTAGGTATTTACAACACCACTGTTCACTATATGATTAAAGTGTGAAAATTAATTGAAAGAAAAAGTTTATATTAGTTCAAGTTTGCTCTGTGTGGATGTATTGTACTGTTCCAGTGATGTTCTATGACTAAACCTTGAAGGGAAAAGATATCACCTATGGGGTCAAAGCCTGTTCCCCAATGGTATCTGCTTAAGCCTTTGCTGGAGGCATATATACCCCTCGGGTCCCAGCAAGTTTTCACCAAGGTGGTAGGATCCAGCGATCCATTGCACCACTTTGCATACCTTGTTTATTCGTGTAGCCTGCCATCCAGATAGTAAATATGCCCTTGCTTTTTGCAATTCATCCACTGGGTTATTATGGAATCAAACTAATCAAGAGTTCTAGACTTTGACGGGTTCTTCTTATTTGTTTTCATGTTGCTGTTCTCATGATTGCTGTATGAGATTTTTATAGACATCTATGCCTAGGGCCTTGAAGTTCTATCACACCACATATATCCACTTATGTGTTTTCTTACTTGGCATATGTAACTCTTTAGGTATTTACAACGATTAAAGTGTGAAAATTAATTGCAAGAAAAAGTTTATATTAGTTCACGTTTGCTCTGTGTTGATGTATTGTACTGTTCCAGTGATATTCTATGACTAAACCTTGAAGGGAAAAGATATCACCTATGGGGTCAAAGCCTGTTCCCCAATGGTATCTGCTGAAGCCTTTGCTGGAGGCATATATACCCCTCGGGTCCCAGCAAGTTTTCACCAAGGTGGTAGGACCCAGCGATCCATTTCGCCCCTTTGCATACCTTGTTTATTTGTTTAGCCTGCCATCCAGATAATAAATATGCACTTGCTTTGCAATTCATCCATTGGGTTATTATGGAATCAAACTAATCAAGAGTTCTAGACTTTGACGGGTTCTTCTTATTTGTTTTCTTGTTGCTTTTCACACGATTGCTGTATGAGATTTTTATAGACAACTATGCCTAGGGCCTTGAAGTTCTATCACACCACATGTAGCCACTTATATGTTTTCTTACTTGGCATATGTAACTCTTTAGGTATTTACAACACCACTGTTCACTATATGATTAAAGTGTGAAAATTAATTGTAAGAAAAAGTTTACATTAGTTCAAGTTTGCTCTGTGTGGATGTATTGTTCTGTTCCAGTGATGTTCTATGACTAAACCTTGAAGGGAAAAGATATTACCTATGGGGTCAAAGCCTGTTCCCCAATGGTATCTGTTGAAGGCTTTGCTGGGGGCATATATACCCCTCGGGTCCCAGCAAGTTTTCACCAAGGTGGTAGGACCCAGCGATCCATTGCACCACTTTGCATACCTTGTTTATTAGGGTAGCCTGCCATCCAGATAGTAAATATGAACTTTCTTTTTGCAATTCATCCATTGGGTTATTATGGAATCAAACTAATCAAGAGTTCTAGACTTTGACGGGTTCTTCTTATTTGCTTTCATGTTGCTTTTCACACAATTGCTGTATGAGATTTTTATAGACATCTATGCCTAGGGCCTTGAAGTTCTATCACACCACATGTAGCCACTTATATGTTTTCTTAATTGGCATATGTAACTCTTTAGGTATTTACATCACGACTGTTCACTATATGATTAAAGTGTGAAAATTAATTGTAAGAAAAAGTTTATATTAGTTCAAGTTTGCTCTGTGTGGATGTATTGTTCTGTTCCAGTGATGTTCTATGACTAAACCTTGAAGGGAAAAGATATCACCTATGGGGTCAAAGCCTGTTCCCCAATGGTATCTGCTGAAGCCTTTGCTGGAGGCATATATACCCCTCGGGTCCCAGCAAGTTTTCACCAAGGTGGTAGGACCCAGCGATCCATTTCGCCCCTTTGCATACTTTGTTTATTCGTTTAGCCTGCCATTCAGATAATAAATATGCACCTGCTTTGCAATTCATCCATTGGGTTATTATGGAATCAAACTAATCAAGAGTTCTAGACTTTGACGGGTTCTTCTTATTTGTTTTCATGTTGCTTTTCACACGATTGCTGTATGAGATTTTTATAGACAACTATGCCTAGGGCCTTGAAGTTCTATCACACCACATGTAGCCATTTATATGTTTTCTTACTTGGCATATGTAACTCTTTAGGTATTTACAACACCACTGTTCACTATATGATTAAAGTGTGAAAATTAATTGAAAGAAAAAGTTTATATTAGTTCAAGTTTGCTCTGTGTGGATGTATTGTACTGTTCCAGTGATGTTCTATGACTAAACCTTGAAGGGAAAAGATATCACCTATGGGGTCAAAGCCTGTTCCCCAATGGTATCTGCTTAAGCCTTTGCTGGAGGCATATATACCCCTCGGGTCCCAGCAAGTTTTCACCAAGGTGGTAGGATCCAGCGATCCATTGCACCACTTTGCATACCTTGTTTATTCGTGTAGCCTGCCATCCAGATAGTAAATATGCCCTTGCTTTTTGCAATTCATCCACTGGGTTATTATGGAATCAAACTAATCAAGAGTTCTAGACTTTGACGGGTTCTTCTTATTTGTTTTCATGTTGCTGTTCTCATGATTGCTGTATGAGATTTTTATAGACATCTATGCCTAGGGCCTTGAAGTTCTATCACACCACATATATCCACTTATGTGTTTTCTTACTTGGCATATGTAACTCTTTAGGTATTTACAACGATTAAAGTGTGAAAATTAATTGCAAGAAAAAGTTTATATTAGTTCACGTTTGCTCTGTGTTGATGTATTGTACTGTTCCAGTGATATTCTATGACTAAACCTTGAAGGGAAAAGATATCACCTATGGGGTCAAAGCCTGTTCCCCAATGGTATCTGCTGAAGCCTTTGCTGGAGGCATATATACCCCTCGGGTCCCAGCAACTTTTCACCAAGGTGGTAGGACCCAGCGATCCATTGCACCACTTTGCATACTTTGTTTATTCGTGTAGTCTGCCATCCAGATAGTAAATATGCACTTGCTTTTTGCAATTCATCCATTGGGTTATTATGGAATCAAACTAATCAAGAGTTCTAGACTTTGACGGGTTCTTCTTATTTGCTTTCATGTTGCTTTTCACACAATTGCTGTATGAGATTTTTATAGACATCTATGCCTAGGGCCTTGAAGTTCTATCACACCACATGTAGCCACTTATATGTTTTCTTACTTGGCATATGTAACTCTTTAGGTATTTACATCACGACTGTTCACTATATGATTAAAGTGTGAAAATTAATTGTAAGAAAAAGTTTATATTAGTTCAAGTTTGCTCTGTGTGGATGTATTGTACTGTTCCAGTGATGTTCTATGACTAAACCTTGAAGGGAAAAGATATCACCTATGGGGTCAAAGCCTGTTCCCCAATGGTATCTGCTGAAGCCTTTGCTGGAGGCATATATACCCCTCGGGTCCCAGCAAGTTTTCACCAAGGTGGTAGGACCCAGCGATCCATTGCACCACTTTGCATACCTTGTTTATTCGTGTAGCCTGCCATCCAGATAGTAAATATGCCCTTGCTTTTTGCAATTCATCCACTGGGTTATTATGGAATCAAACTAATCAAGAGGTCTAGACTTTGACGGGTTCTTCTTATTTTTTTTCATGTTGCTGTTCTCATGATTGCTGTTTGAGATTTTTATAGACAACTATGCCTAGGGCCTTGAAGTTCTATCATACCACATATAGCCACTTATATGTTTTCTTACTTGGCATATGTAACTCTTTAGGTATTTACAACGATTAAAGTGTGAAAATTAATTGTAAGAAAAAGTTTATATTAGTTCAAGTTTGCTCTGTGTGGATGTATTGTTCTGTTCCAGTGATGTTCTATGACTAAACTTTGAAGGGAAAAGATATCACCTATGGGGTCAAAGCCTGTTCCCCAATGGTATCTGCTGAAGCCTTTGCTGGAGGCATATATACCCCTCGGGTCCCAGCAAGTTTTCACCAAGGTGGTAGGACCCAGCGATCCATTGCACCACTTTGCATACCTTGTTTATTCGTGTAGTCTGCCCTCCAGATAGTAAATATGCACTTGCTTTGTGCAATTCATCCTTTGGGTTATTATGGAATCAAACTAATCAAGAGTTCTAGACTTTGACAGGTTCTTCTTATTTGTTTTCATGTTGCTGTTCTCATGATTGCTGTATGAGATTTTCATAGACAACTATGCCTAGGGCCTTGAAGTTCTATCACACCACATATAGCCACTTATATGTTTTCATACTTGGCATATGTAACTCTTTAGGTATTTACATCACGACTGTTCACTATATGATTAAAGTGTGAAAATTAATTGTAAGAAAAAGTTTAAATTAGTTCAAGTTTGCTCTGTGTGGATGTATTGTTCTGTTCCAGTGATGTTCTATGACTAAACCTTGAAGGGAAAATATATCACCTATGGGGTCAAAGCCTGTTCCCCAATGGTATCTGCTGAAGCCTTTGCTGGAGGCATATATACCCCTCGGGTCCCAGCAAGTTTTCACCAAGGTGGTAGGACCCAACGATCCATTGCACCACTTTGCATACCTTGTTTATTCGTGTAGCCTGCCACCCAGATAGTAAATATGCCATTGCTTTTTGCAATTCATCCATTGGGTTATTATGGAAACAAACTAATCAAGAGTTCTAGACTTTGACGGGTTCTTCTTATTTGTTTTCATGTTGCTGTTCTCATGATTGCTGTATGAGATTTTTATAGACAACTATGCCTAGGGCCTTGAAGTTCTATCACACCACATGTAGCCACTTATATGTTTTCTTACTTGGCATATGTAACTCTTTAGGTATTTACAACGATTAAAGTGTGAAAAGGAATTGTAAGAAAAAGCTTATATTAGTTCAAGTTTGCTCTGTGTGGATGTATTTTTCTGTTCCAGTGATGTTCTATGACTAAACCTTGAAGGGAAAAGATATCACCTATGGGGTCAAAGCCTGTTCCTCAATGGTATCTGCTGAAGCCATTGCTGGAGGCATATATACCCCTCGGGTCCCAGCAAATTTTCACCAAGGTGGTAGGACCCAGCGATCCATTGCACCACTTTGCATACCTTGTTTATTAGGGTAGTCTGCCCTCCAGATAGTAAACATGCACTTGCTTTGTGCAATTCATCCATTGGGTTATTATGGAATCAAACTAATCAAGAGTTCTAGACTTTGACGAGTTCTTCTTATTTGCTTTCATCTGGCTTTTCACATGATTGCTGTATGAGATTTTTATAGACAACTATGCCTAGGGCCTTGAAGTTCTATCACACCACATGTAGCCACTTATATGTTTTCTTACTTGGCATATGTAACTCTTTAGGTATTTACAACACGACTGTTCACTATATGATTAAAGTGTGAAAATTAATTGCAAGAAAAATTTATATTAGTTCAAGTTTGCTCTGTGTGGATGTATTGTTCTGTTCCAGTGATGTTCTATGACTAAACCTTGAAGGGAAAATATAACACCTATGGGGTCAAAGCCTGTTCCCCAATGGTATCTGCTAAAGCCTTTGCTGGAGGCATATATACCCCTCGGGTCCCAGCAAGTTTTCACCAAGGTGGTAGGACCCAGCGATCCATTGCACCACTTTGCATGCCTTGTTTATTTGTGTAGCCTGCCATCCAGATAGTAAATATGCACTTGCTTTGTGCAATTCATCCATTGGGTTATTATGGAATCAAACTAATCAAGAGTTTTAGACTTTGACGGGTTCTTCTTATTTGTTTTCATGTTGCTGTTCTCATGATTGCTGTATGAGATTTTCATAGACAACTATGCCTAGGGCCTTGAAGTTCTATCACACCACATGTAGCCACTTATATGTTTTCTTACTTGGCATATGTAACTCTTTAGGTATTTACAACACCACTGTTCACTATATGATTAAAGTGTGAAAATTAATTGAAAGAAAAAGTTTATATTAGTTCAAGTTTGCTCTGTGTGGATGTATTGTACTGTTCCAGTGAATTTCTATGACTAAACCTTGAAGGGAAAAGATATCACCTATGGGGTCAAAGCCTGTTCCCCAATAGTATCTGCTGAAGCCTTCGCTGGAGGCATATATACCCCTCGGGTCCCAGCAAGTTTTCACCAAGGTGGTAGGACCCAGCGATCCATTGCACCACTTTGCATACCTTGTTTATTCGTGTAGCCTGCCATCCAGATAGTAAATATGCACTTTCTTTTTGCAATTCATCCATTGGGTTATTATGGAATCAAACTAATCAAGAGTTCTAGACTTTGACGGGTTCTTATTTGTTTTCATGTTGCTGTTCTCATGATTGCTGTATGAGATTTTTATAGACAACTATGCCTAGGGCCTTGAAGTTCTATCACACCGCATGTAGCCACTTATATGTTTTCTTACTTGGCATATGCAACTCTTTAGGTATTTACAACGATTAAAGTGTGAAAATTAATTGAAAGAAAAAGTTTATATTAGCTCAAGTTTGCTCTGTGTGGATGTATTGTTCTGTTCCAGTGATGTTCTATGACTAAACCTTGAAGGGAAAAGACATCACCTATGGGGTCAAAGCCTGTTCCCCAATGGTATCTGCTGAAGCCTTTGCTGGAGGCATATATACCCCTCGGGTCCCAGCAAGTTTTCACCAAGGTGGTAGGACCCAGCGATCCATTGCACCACTTTGCATACTTTGTTTATTCGTGTAGTCTGCCATCCAGATAGTAAATATGCACTTGCTTTTTGCAATTCATCCATTGGGTTATTATGGAATCAAACTAATCAAGAGTTCTAGACTTTGACGGGTTCTTCTTATTTGCTTTCATGTTGCTTTTCACACAATTGCTGTATGAGATTTTTATAGACATCTATGCCTAGGGCCTTGAAGTGCTATCACACCACATGTAGCCACTTATATGTTTTCTTAATTGGCATATGTAACTCTTTAGGTATTTACATCACGACTGTTCACTATATGATTAAAGTGTGAAAATTAATTGTAAGAAAAAGTTTATATTAGTTCAAGTTTGCTCTGTGTGGATGTATTGTTCTGTTCCAGTGATGTTCTATGACTAAACCTTGAAGGGAAAAGATATCACCTATGGGGTCAAAGCCTGTTCCCCAATGGTATCTGCTGAAGCCTTTGCTGGAGGCATATATACCCCTCGGGTCCCAGCAAGTTTTCACCAAGGTGGTAGGACCCAGCGATCCATTTCGCCCCTTTGCATACTTTGTTTATTCGTTTAGCCTGCCATTCAGATAATAAATATGCACTTGCTTTGCAATTCATCCATTGGGTTATTATGGAATCAAACTAATCAAGAGTTCTAGACTTTGACGGGTTCTTCTTATTTGTTTTCATGTTGCTTTTCACACGATTGCTGTATGAGATTTTTATAGACAACTATGCCTAGGGCCTTGAAGTTCTATCACACCACATGTAGCCATTTATATGTTTTCTTACTTGGCATATGTAACTCTTTAGGTATTTACAACACCACTGTTCACTATATGATTAAAGTGTGAAAATTAATTGAAAGAAAAAGTTTATATTAGTTCAAGTTTGCTCTGTGTGGATGTATTGTACTGTTCCAGTGATGTTCTATGACTAAACCTTGAAGGGAAAAGATATCACCTATGGGGTCAAAGCCTGTTCCCCAATGGTATCTGCTTAAGCCTTTGCTGGAGGCATATATACCCCTCGGGTCCCAGCAAGTTTTCACCAAGGTGGTAGGATCCAGCGATCCATTGCACCACTTTGCATACCTTGTTTATTCGTGTAGCCTGCCATCCAGATAGTAAATATGCCCTTGCTTTTTGCAATTCATCCACTGGGTTATTATGGAATCAAACTAATCAAGAGTTCTAGACTTTGACGGGTTCTTCTTATTTGTTTTCATGTTGCTGTTCTCATGATTGCTGTATGAGATTTTTATAGACATCTATGCCTAGGGCCTTGAAGTTCTATCACACCACATATATCCACTTATGTGTTTTCTTACTTGGCATATGTAACTCTTTAGGTATTTACAACGATTAAAGTGTGAAAATTAATTGCAAGAAAAAGTTTATATTAGTTCACGTTTGCTCTGTGTTGATGTATTGTACTGTTCCAGTGATATTCTATGACTAAACCTTGAAGGGAAAAGATATCACCTATGGGGTCAAAGCCTGTTCCCCAATGGTATCTGCTGAAGCCTTTGCTGGAGGCATATATACCCCTCGGGTCCCAGCAAGTTTTCACCAAGGTGGTAGGACCCAGCGATCCATTGCACCACTTTGCATACTTTGTTTATTCGTGTAGTCTGCCATCCAGATAGTAAATATGCACTTGCTTTTTGCAATTCATCCATTGGGTTATTATGGAATCAAACTAATCAAGAGTTCTAGACTTTGACGGGTTCTTCTTATTTGCTTTCATGTTGCTTTTCACACAATTGCTGTATGAGATTTTTATAGACATCTATGCCTAGGGCCTTGAAGTTCTATCACACCACATGTAGCCACTTATATGTTTTCTTACTTGGCATATGTAACTCTTTAGGTATTTACATCACGACTGTTCACTATATGATTAAAGTGTGAAAATTAATTGTAAGAAAAAGTTTATATTAGTTCAAGTTTGCTCTGTGTGGATGTATTGTTCTGTTCCAGTGATGTTCTATGACTAAACCTTGAAGGGAAAAGATATCACCTATGGGGTCAAAGCCTGTTCCCCAATGGTATCTGCTGAAGCCTTTGCTGGAGGCATATATACCCCTCGGGTCCCAGCAAGTTTTCACCAAGGTGGTAGGACCCAACGATCCATTGCACCACTTTGCATACCTTGTTTATTCGTGTAGCCTGCCACCCAGATAGTAAATATGCCATTGCTTTTTGCAATTCATCCATTGGGTTATTATGGAAACAAACTAATCAAGAGTTCTAGACTTTGACGGGTTCTTCTTATTTGTTTTCATGTTGCTGTTCTCATGATTGCTGTATGAGATTTTTATAGACAACTATGCCTAGGGCCTTGAAGTTCTATCACACCGCATGTAGCCACTTATGTTTTCTTACTTGGCATATGTAACTCTTTAGGTATTTACAACGATTAAAGTGTGAAAATTAATTGCAAGAAAAAGTTTATATTAGTTCAAGTTTGCTCTGTGTGGATGTATTGTACTGTTCCAGTGATGCTCTATGACTAAACCTTGAAGGGAAAAGACATCACCTATGGGGTCAAAGCCTGTTCCCCAATGGTATCTGCTGAAGCCTTTGCTGGAGGCATATATACCCCTCGGGTCCAAGCAAGTTTTCACCAAGGTGGTAGGACCCAGCGATCCATTGCACCACTTTGCATACTTTGTTTATTCGTGTAGTCTGCCATCCAGATAGTAAATATGCACTTGCTTTTTGCAATTCATCCATTGGGTTATTATGGAATCAGACTAATCAAGAGTTCTAGACTTTGACGGGTTCTTCTTATTTGCTTTCATGTTGCTTTTCACACAATTGCTGTATGAGATTTTTATAGACATCTATGCCTAGGGCCTTGAAGTTCTATCACACCACATATAGCCACTTATATGTTTTCTTACTTGGCATATGTAACTCTTTAGGTATTTACAACGATTAAAGTGTGAAAATTAATTGTAAGAAAAAGTTTATATTAGTTCAAGTTTGCTCTTTGTGGATGTATTGTTCTGTTCCAGTGATGTTCTATGATTAAACTTTGAAGGGAAAAGATATCACCTATGGGGTCAAAGCCTGTTCCCCAATGGTATCTGCTGAAGCCTTTGCTGGAGGCATATATACCCCTCGGGTCCCAGCAAGTTTTCACCAAGGTGGTAGGACCCAGCGATCCATTTCGCCCCTTTGCATACTTTGTTTATTCGTTTAGCCTGCCATTCAGATAATAAATATGCACTTGCTTTGCAATTCATCCATTGGGTTATTATGGAATCAAACTAATCAAGAGTTCTAGACTTTGACGGGTTCTTCTTATTTGTTTTCATGTTGCTTTTCACACGATTGCTGTATGAGATTTTTATAGACAACTATGCCTAGTGCCTTGAAGTTCTATCACACCACATGTAGCCACTTATATGTTTTCTTACTTGGCATATGTAACTCTTTAGGTATTTACAACACCACTGTTCACTATATGATTAAAGTGTGAAAATTAATTGAAAGAAAAAGTTTATATTAGTTCAAGTTTGCTCTGTGTGGATGTATTGTACTGTTCCAGTGATGTTCTATGACTAAACCTTGAAGGGAAAAGATATCACCTATGGGGTCAAAGCCTGTTCCCCAATGGTATCTGCTTAAGCCTTTGCTGGAGGCATATATACCCCTCGGGTCCCAGCAAGTTTTCACCAAGGTGGTAGGATCCAGCGATCCATTGCACCACTTTGCATACCTTGTTTATTCGTGTAGCCTGCCATCCAGATAGTAAATATGCCCTTGCTTTTTGCAATTCATCCACTGGGTTATTATGGAATCAAACTAATCAAGAGTTCTAGACTTTGACGGGTTCTTCTTATTTGTTTTCATGTTGCTGTTCTCATGATTGCTGTATGAGATTTTTATAGACATCTATGCCTAGGGCCTTGAAGTTCTATCACACCACATATATCCACTTATGTGTTTTTTTACTTGGCATATGTAACTCTTTAGGTATTTACAACGATTAAACTGTGAAAATTAATTGCAAGAAAAAGTTTATATTAGTTCACGTTTGCTCTGTGTTGATGTATTGTACTGTTCCAGTGATATTCTATGACTAAACCTTGAAGGGAAAAGATATCACCTATGGGGTCAAAGCCTGTTCCCCAATGGTATCTGCTGAAGCCTTTGCTGGAGGCATATATACCCCTCGGGTCCCAGCAAGTTTTCACCAAGGTGGTAGGACCCAGCGATCCATTTCGCCCCTTTGCATACCTTGTTTATTTGTTTAGCCTGCCATCCAGATAATAAATATGCACTTGCTTTGCAATTCATCCATTGGGTTATTATGGAATCAAACTAATCAAGAGTTCTAGACTTTGACGGGTTCTTCTTATTTGTTTTCTTGTTGCTTTTCACACGATTGCTGTATGAGATTTTTATAGACAACTATGCCTAGGGCCTTGAAGTTCTATCACACCACATGTAGCCACTTATATGTTTTCTTACTTGGCATATGTAACTCTTTAGGTATTTACAACACCACTGTTCACTATATGATTAAAGTGTGAAAATTAATTGTAAGAAAAAGTTTACATTAGTTCAAGTTTGCTCTGTGTGGATGTATTGTTCTGTTCCAGTGATGTTCTATGACTAAACCTTGAAGGGAAAAGATATTACCTATGGGGTCAAAGCCTGTTCCCCAATGGTATCTGTTGAAGGCTTTGCTGGGGGCATATATACCCCTCGGGTCCCAGCAAGTTTTCACCAAGGTGGTAGGACCCAGCGATCCATTGCACCACTTTGCATACCTTGTTTATTAGGGTAGCCTGCCATCCAGATAGTAAATATGAACTTTCTTTTTGCAATTCATCCATTGGGTTATTATGGAATCAAACCAATCAAGAGTTCTAGACTTTGACGGGTTCTTCTTATTTGCTTTCATGTTGCTTTTCACACAATTGCTGTATGAGATTTTTATAGACATCTATGCCTAGGGCCTTGAAGTTCTATCACACCACATGTAGCCACTTATATGTTTTCTTAATTGGCATATGTAACTCTTTAGGTATTTACATCACGACTGTTCACTATATGATTAAAGTGTGAAAATTAATTGTAAGAAAAAGTTTATATTAGTTCAAGTTTGCTCTGTGTGGATGTATTGTTCTGTTCCAGTGATGTTCTATGACTAAACCTTGAAGGGAAAAGATATCACCTATGGGGTCAAAGCCTGTTCCCCAATGGTATCTGCTGAAGCCTTTGCTGGAGGCATATATACCCCTCGGGTCCCAGCAAGTTTTCACCAAGGTGGTAGGACCCAGCGATCCATTTCGCCCCTTTGCATACTTTGTTTATTCGTTTAGCCTGCCATTCAGATAATAAATATGCACTTGCTTTGCAATTCATCCATTGGGTTATTATGGAATCAAACTAATCAAGAGTTCTAGACTTTGACGGGTTCTTCTTATTTGTTTTCATGTTGCTTTTCACACGATTGCTGTATGAGATTTTTATAGACAACTATGCCTAGGGCCTTGAAGTTCTATCACACCACATGTAGCCATTTATATGTTTTCTTACTTGGCATATGTAACTCTTTAGGTATTTACAACACCACTGTTCACTATATGATTAAAGTGTGAAAATTAATTGAAAGAAAAAGTTTATATTAGTTCAAGTTTGCTCTGTGTGGATGTATTGTACTGTTCCAGTGATGTTCTATGACTAAACCTTGAAGGGAAAAGATATCACCTATGGGGTCAAAGCCTGTTCCCCAATGGTATCTGCTTAAGCCTTTGCTGGAGGCATATATACCCCTCGGGTCCCAGCAAGTTTTCACCAAGGTGGTAGGATCCAGCGATCCATTGCACCACTTTGCATACCTTGTTTATTCGTGTAGCCTGCCATCCAGATAGTAAATATGCCCTTGCTTTTTGCAATTCATCCACTGGGTTATTATGGAATCAAACTAATCAAGAGTTCTAGACTTTGACGGGTTCTTCTTATTTGTTTTCATGTTGCTGTTCTCATGATTGCTGTATGAGATTTTTATAGACATCTATGCCTAGGGCCTTGAAGTTCTATCACACCACATATATCCACTTATGTGTTTTCTTACTTGGCATATGTAACTCTTTAGGTATTTACAACGATTAAAGTGTGAAAATTAATTGCAAGAAAAAGTTTATATTAGTTCACGTTTGCTCTGTGTTGATGTATTGTACTGTTCCAGTGATATTCTATGACTAAACCTTGAAGGGAAAAGATATCACCTATGGGGTCAAAGCCTGTTCCCCAATGGTATCTGCTGAAGCCTTTGCTGGAGGCATATATACCCCTCGGGTCCCAGCAAGTTTTCACCAAGGTGGTAGGACCCAGCGATCCATTGCACCACTTTGCATACTTTGTTTATTCGTGTAGTCTGCCATCCAGATAGTAAATATGCACTTGCTTTTTGCAATTCATCCATTGGGTTATTATGGAATCAAACTAATCAAGAGTTCTAGACTTTGACGGGTTCTTCTTATTTGCTTTCATGTTGCTTTTCACACAATTGCTGTATGAGATTTTTATAGACATCTATGCCTAGGGCCTTGAAGTTCTATCACACCACATGTAGCCACTTATATGTTTTCTTACTTGCCATATGTAACTCTTTAGGTATTTACATCACGACTGTTCACTATATGATTAAAGTGTGAAAATTAATTGTAAGAAAAAGTTTATATTAGTTCAAGTTTGCTCTGTGTGGATGTATTGTTCTGTTCCAGTGATGTTCTATGACTAAACCTTGAAGGGAAAAGATATCACCTATGGGGTCAAAGCCTGTTCCCCAATGGTATCTGCTGAAGCCTTTGCTGGAGGCATATATACCCCTCGGGTCCCAGCAAGTTTTCACCAAGGTGGTAGGACCCAACGATCCATTGCACCACTTTGCATACCTTGTTTATTCGTGTAGCCTGCCACCCAGATAGTAAATATGCCATTGCTTTTTGCAATTCATCCATTGGGTTATTATGGAAACAAACTAATCAAGAGTTCTAGACTTTGACGGGTTCTTCTTATTTGTTTTCATGTTGCTGTTCTCATGATTGCTGTATGAGATTTTTATAGACAACTATGCCTAGGGCCTTGAAGTTCTATCACACCGCATGTAGCCACTTATGTTTTCTTACTTGGCATATGTAACTCTTTAGGTATTTACAACGATTAAAGTGTGAAAATTAATTGCAAGAAAAAGTTTATATTAGTTCAAGTTTGCTCTGTGTGGATGTATTGTACTGTTCCAGTGATGCTCTATGACTAAACCTTGAAGGGAAAAGACATCACCTATGGGGTCAAAGCCTGTTCCCCAATGGTATCTGCTGAAGCCTTTGCTGGAGGCATATATACCCCTCGGGTCCAAGCAAGTTTTCACCAAGGTGGTAGGACCCAGCGATCCATTGCACCACTTTGCATACTTTGTTTATTCGTGTAGTCTGCCATCCAGATAGTAAATATGCACTTGCTTTTTGCAATTCATCCATTGGGTTATTATGGAATCAAACTAATCAAGAGTTCTAGACTTTGACGGGTTCTTCTTATTTGCTTTCATGTTGCTTTTCACACAATTGCTGTATGAGATTTTTATAGACATCTATGCCTAGGGCCTTGAAGTTCTATCACACCACATATAGCCACTTATATGTTTTCTTACTTGGCATATGTAACTCTTTAGGTATTTACAACGATTAAAGTGTGAAAATTAATTGTAAGAAAAAGTTTATATTAGTTCAAGTTTGCTCTTTGTGGATGTATTGTTCTGTTCCAGTGATGTTCTATGATTAAACTTTGAAGGGAAAAGATATCACCTATGGGGTCAAAGCCTGTTCCCCAATGGTATCTGCTGAAGCCTTTGCTGGAGGCATATATACCCCTCGGGTCCCAGCAAGTTTTCACCAAGGTGGTAGGACCCAGCGATCCATTTCGCCCCTTTGCATACTTTGTTTATTCGTTTAGCCTGCCATTCAGATAATAAATATGCACTTGCTTTGCAATTCATCCATTGGGTTATTATGGAATCAAACTAATCAAGAGTTCTAGACTTTGACGGGTTCTTCTTATTTGTTTTCATGTTGCTTTTCACACGATTGCTGTATGAGATTTTTATAGACAACTATGCCTAGTGCCTTGAAGTTCTATCACACCACATGTAGCCACTTATATGTTTTCTTACTTGGCATATGTAACTCTTTAGGTATTTACAACACCACTGTTCACTATATGATTAAAGTGTGAAAATTAATTGAAAGAAAAAGTTTATATTAGTTCAAGTTTGCTCTGTGTGGATGTATTGTACTGTTCCAGTGATGTTCTATGACTAAACCTTGAAGGGAAAAGATATCACCTATGGGGTCAAAGCCTGTTCCCCAATGGTATCTGCTTAAGCCTTTGCTGGAGGCATATATACCCCTCGGGTCCCAGCAAGTTTTCACCAAGGTGGTAGGATCCAGCGATCCATTGCACCACTTTGCATACCTTGTTTATTCGTGTAGCCTGCCATCCAGATAGTAAATATGCCCTTGCTTTTTGCAATTCATCCACTGGGTTATTATGGAATCAAACTAATCAAGAGTTCTAGACTTTGACGGGTTCTTCTTATTTGTTTTCATGTTGCTGTTCTCATGATTGCTGTATGAGATTTTTATAGACATCTATGCCTAGGGCCTTGAAGTTCTATCACACCACATATATCCACTTATGTGTTTTCTTACTTGGCATATGTAACTCTTTAGGTATTTACAACGATTAAACTGTGAAAATTAATTGCAAGAAAAAGTTTATATTAGTTCACGTTTGCTCTGTGTTGATGTATTGTACTGTTCCAGTGATATTCTATGACTAAACCTTGAAGGGAAAAGATATCACCTATGGGGTCAAAGCCTGTTCCCCAATGGTATCTGCTGAAGCCTTTGCTGGAGGCATATATACCCCTCGGGTCCCAGCAAGTTTTCACCAAGGTGGTAGGACCCAGCGATCCATTTCGCCCCTTTGCATACCTTGTTTATTTGTTTAGCCTGCCATCCAGATAATAAATATGCACTTGCTTTGCAATTCATCCATTGGGTTATTATGGAATCAAACTAATCAAGAGTTCTAGACTTTGACGGGTTCTTCTTATTTGTTTTCTTGTTGCTTTTCACACGATTGCTGTATGAGATTTTTATAGACAACTATGCCTAGGGCCTTGAAGTTCTATCACACCACATGTAGCCACTTATATGTTTTCTTACTTGGCATATGTAACTCTTTAGGTATTTACAACACCACTGTTCACTATATGATTAAAGTGTGAAAATTAATTGTAAGAAAAAGTTTACATTAGTTCAAGTTTGCTCTGTGTGGATGTATTGTTCTGTTCCAGTGATGTTCTATGACTAAACCTTGAAGGGAAAAGATATTACCTATGGGGTCAAAGCCTGTTCCCCAATGGTATCTGTTGAAGGCTTTGCTGGGGGCATATATACCCCTCGGGTCCCAGCAAGTTTTCACCAAGGTGGTAGGACCCAGCGATCCATTGCACCACTTTGCATACCTTGTTTATTAGGGTAGCCTGCCATCCAGATAGTAAATATGAACTTTCTTTTTGCAATTCATCCATTGGGTTATTATGGAATCAAACTAATCAAGAGTTCTAGACTTTGACGGGTTCTTCTTATTTGCTTTCATGTTGCTTTTCACACAATTGCTGTATGAGATTTTTATAGACATCTATGCCTAGGGCCTTGAAGTTCTATCACACCACATGTAGCCACTTATATGTTTTCTTAATTGGCATATGTAACTCTTTAGGTATTTACATCACGACTGTTCACTATATGATTAAAGTGTGAAAATTAATTGTAAGAAAAAGTTTATATTAGTTCAAGTTTGCTCTGTGTGGATGTATTGTTCTGTTCCAGTGATGTTCTATGACTAAACCTTGAAGGGAAAAGATATCACCTATGGGGTCAAAGCCTGTTCCCCAATGGTATCTGCTGAAGCCTTTGCTGGAGGCATATATACCCCTCGGGTCCCAGCAAGTTTTCACCAAGGTGGTAGGACCCAGCGATCCATTTCGCCCCTTTGCATACTTTGTTTATTCGTTTAGCCTGCCATTCAGATAATAAATATGCACTTGCTTTGCAATTCATCCATTGGGTTATTATGGAATCAAACTAATCAAGAGTTCTAGACTTTGACGGGTTCTTCTTATTTGTTTTCATGTTGCTTTTCACACGATTGCTGTATGAGATTTTTATAGACAACTATGCCTAGGGCCTTGAAGTTCTATCACACCACATGTAGCCATTTATATGTTTTCTTACTTGGCATATGTAACTCTTTAGGTATTTACAACACCACTGTTCACTATATGATTAAAGTGTGAAAATTAATTGAAAGAAAAAGTTTATATTAGTTCAAGTTTGCTCTGTGTGGATGTATTGTACTGTTCCAGTGATGTTCTATGACTAAACCTTGAAGGGAAAAGATATCACCTATGGGGTCAAAGCCTGTTCCCCAATGGTATCTGCTTAAGCCTTTGCTGGAGGCATATATACCCCTCGGGTCCCAGCAAGTTTTCACCAAGGTGGTAGGATCCAGCGATCCATTGCACCACTTTGCATACCTTGTTTATTCGTGTAGCCTGCCATCCAGATAGTAAATATGCCCTTGCTTTTTGCAATTCATCCACTGGGTTATTATGGAATCAAACTAATCAAGAGTTCTAGACTTTGACGGGTTCTTCTTATTTGTTTTCATGTTGCTGTTCTCATGATTGCTGTATGAGATTTTTATAGACATCTATGCCTAGGGCCTTGAAGTTCTATCACACCACATATATCCACTTATGTGTTTTCTTACTTGGCATATGTAACTCTTTAGGTATTTACAACGATTAAAGTGTGAAAATTAATTGCAAGAAAAAGTTTATATTAGTTCACGTTTGCTCTGTGTTGATGTATTGTACTGTTCCAGTGATATTCTATGACTAAACCTTGAAGGGAAAAGATATCACCTATGGGGTCAAAGCCTGTTCCCCAATGGTATCTGCTGAAGCCTTTGCTGGAGGCATATATACCCCTCGGGTCCCAGCAACTTTTCACCAAGGTGGTAGGACCCAGCGATCCATTGCACCACTTTGCATACTTTGTTTATTCGTGTAGTCTGCCATCCAGA
The DNA here is from genome assembly GCF_964197995.2 of Scardinius erythrophthalmus. NCBI lineage: Eukaryota > Metazoa > Chordata > Actinopteri > Cypriniformes > Leuciscidae > Scardinius > Scardinius erythrophthalmus. The sequence continues at coordinate 36,784,449 of NC_138229.1, forward strand.
TAGTAAATATGCACTTGCTTTTTGCAATTCATCCATTGGGTTATTATGGAATCAAACTAATCAAGAGTTCTAGACTTTGACGGGTTCTTCTTATTTGCTTTCATGTTGCTTTTCACACAATTGCTGTATGAGATTTTTATAGACATCTATGCCTAGGGCCTTGAAGTTCTATCACACCACATGTAGCCACTTATATGTTTTCTTACTTGGCATATGTAACTCTTTAGGTATTTACATCACGACTGTTCACTATATGATTAAAGTGTGAAAATTAATTGTAAGAAAAAGTTTATATTAGTTCAAGTTTGCTCTGTGTGGATGTATTGTTCTGTTCCAGTGATGTTCTATGACTAAACCTTGAAGGGAAAAGATATCACCTATGGGGTCAAAGCCTGTTCCCCAATGGTATCTGCTGAAGCCTTTGCTGGAGGCATATATACCCCTCGGGTCCCAGCAAGTTTTCACCAAGGTGGTAGGACCCAACGATCCATTGCACCACTTTGCATACCTTGTTTATTCGTGTAGCCTGCCACCCAGATAGTAAATATGCCATTGCTTTTTGCAATTCATCCATTGGGTTATTATGGAAACAAACTAATCAAGAGTTCTAGACTTTGACGGGTTCTTCTTATTTGTTTTCATGTTGCTGTTCTCATGATTGCTGTATGAGATTTTTATAGACAACTATGCCTAGGGCCTTGAAGTTCTATCACACCGCATGTAGCCACTTATGTTTTCTTACTTGGCATATGTAACTCTTTAGGTATTTACAACGATTAAAGTGTGAAAATTAATTGCAAGAAAAAGTTTATATTAGTTCAAGTTTGCTCTGTGTGGATGTATTGTACTGTTCCAGTGATGCTCTATGACTAAACCTTGAAGGGAAAAGACATCACCTATGGGGTCAAAGCCTGTTCCCCAATGGTATCTGCTGAAGCCTTTGCTGGAGGCATATATACCCCTCGGGTCCAAGCAAGTTTTCACCAAGGTGGTAGGACCCAGCGATCCATTGCACCACTTTGCATACTTTGTTTATTCGTGTAGTCTGCCATCCAGATAGTAAATATGCACTTGCTTTTTGCAATTCATCCATTGGGTTATTATGGAATCAAACTAATCAAGAGTTCTAGACTTTGACGGGTTCTTCTTATTTGCTTTCATGTTGCTTTTCACACAATTGCTGTATGAGATTTTTATAGACATCTATGCCTAGGGCCTTGAAGTTCTATCACACCACATATAGCCACTTATATGTTTTCTTACTTGGCATATGTAACTCTTTAGGTATTTACAACGATTAAAGTGTGAAAATTATTGTAAGAAAAAGTTTATATTAGTTCAAGTTTGCTCTTTGTGGATGTATTGTTCTGTTCCAGTGATGTTCTATGATTAAACTTTGAAGGGAAAAGATATCACCTATGGGGTCAAAGCCTGTTCCCCAATGGTATCTGCTGAAGCCTTTGCTGGAGGCATATATACCCCTCGGGTCCCAGCAAGTTTTCACCAAGGTGGTAGGACCCAGCGATCCATTTCGCCCCTTTGCATACTTTGTTTATTCGTTTAGCCTGCCATTCAGATAATAAATATGCACTTGCTTTGCAATTCATCCATTGGGTTATTATGGAATCAAACTAATCAAGAGTTCTAGACTTTGACGGGTTCTTCTTATTTGTTTTCATGTTGCTTTTCACACGATTGCTGTATGAGATTTTTATAGACAACTATGCCTAGTGCCTTGAAGTTCTATCACACCACATGTAGCCACTTATATGTTTTCTTACTTGGCATATGTAACTCTTTAGGTATTTACAACACCACTGTTCACTATATGATTAAAGTGTGAAAATTAATTGAAAGAAAAAGTTTATATTAGTTCAAGTTTGCTCTGTGTGGATGTATTGTACTGTTCCAGTGATGTTCTATGACTAAACCTTGAAGGGAAAAGATATCACCTATGGGGTCAAAGCCTGTTCCCCAATGGTATCTGCTTAAGCCTTTGCTGGAGGCATATATACCCCTCGGGTCCCAGCAAGTTTTCACCAAGGTGGTAGGATCCAGCGATCCATTGCACCACTTTGCATACCTTGTTTATTCGTGTAGCCTGCCATCCAGATAGTAAATATGCCCTTGCTTTTTGCAATTCATCCACTGGGTTATTATGGAATCAAACTAATCAAGAGTTCTAGACTTTGACGGGTTCTTCTTATTTGTTTTCATGTTGCTGTTCTCATGATTGCTGTATGAGATTTTTATAGACATCTATGCCTAGGGCCTTGAAGTTCTATCACACCACATATATCCACTTATGTGTTTTTTTACTTGGCATATGTAACTCTTTAGGTATTTACAACGATTAAACTGTGAAAATTAATTGCAAGAAAAAGTTTATATTAGTTCACGTTTGCTCTGTGTTGATGTATTGTACTGTTCCAGTGATATTCTATGACTAAACCTTGAAGGGAAAAGATATCACCTATGGGGTCAAAGCCTGTTCCCCAATGGTATCTGCTGAAGCCTTTGCTGGAGGCATATATACCCCTCGGGTCCCAGCAAGTTTTCACCAAGGTGGTAGGACCCAGCGATCCATTTCGCCCCTTTGCATACCTTGTTTATTTGTTTAGCCTGCCATCCAGATAATAAATATGCACTTGCTTTGCAATTCATCCATTGGGTTATTATGGAATCAAACTAATCAAGAGTTCTAGACTTTGACGGGTTCTTCTTATTTGTTTTCTTGTTGCTTTTCACACGATTGCTGTATGAGATTTTTATAGACAACTATGCCTAGGGCCTTGAAGTTCTATCACACCACATGTAGCCACTTATATGTTTTCTTACTTGGCATATGTAACTCTTTAGGTATTTACAACACCACTGTTCACTATATGATTAAAGTGTGAAAATTAATTGTAAGAAAAAGTTTACATTAGTTCAAGTTTGCTCTGTGTGGATGTATTGTTCTGTTCCAGTGATGTTCTATGACTAAACCTTGAAGGGAAAAGATATTACCTATGGGGTCAAAGCCTGTTCCCCAATGGTATCTGTTGAAGGCTTTGCTGGGGGCATATATACCCCTCGGGTCCCAGCAAGTTTTCACCAAGGTGGTAGGACCCAGCGATCCATTGCACCACTTTGCATACCTTGTTTATTAGGGTAGCCTGCCATCCAGATAGTAAATATGAACTTTCTTTTTGCAATTCATCCATTGGGTTATTATGGAATCAAACTAATCAAGAGTTCTAGACTTTGACGGGTTCTTCTTATTTGCTTTCATGTTGCTTTTCACACAATTGCTGTATGAGATTTTTATAGACATCTATGCCTAGGGCCTTGAAGTTCTATCACACCACATGTAGCCACTTATATGTTTTCTTAATTGGCATATGTAACTCTTTAGGTATTTACATCACGACTGTTCACTATATGATTAAAGTGTGAAAATTAATTGTAAGAAAAAGTTTATATTAGTTCAAGTTTGCTCTGTGTGGATGTATTGTTCTGTTCCAGTGATGTTCTATGACTAAACCTTGAAGGGAAAAGATATCACCTATGGGGTCAAAGCCTGTTCCCCAATGGTATCTGCTGAAGCCTTTGCTGGAGGCATATATACCCCTCGGGTCCCAGCAAGTTTTCACCAAGGTGGTAGGACCCAGCGATCCATTTCGCCCCTTTGCATACTTTGTTTATTCGTTTAGCCTGCCATTCAGATAATAAATATGCACTTGCTTTGCAATTCATCCATTGGGTTATTATGGAATCAAACTAATCAAGAGTTCTAGACTTTGACGGGTTCTTCTTATTTGTTTTCATGTTGCTTTTCACACGATTGCTGTATGAGATTTTTATAGACAACTATGCCTAGGGCCTTGAAGTTCTATCACACCACATGTAGCCATTTATATGTTTTCTTACTTGGCATATGTAACTCTTTAGGTATTTACAACACCACTGTTCACTATATGATTAAAGTGTGAAAATTAATTGAAATAAAAAGTTTATATTAGTTCAAGTTTGCTCTGTGTGGATGTATTGTACTGTTCCAGTGATGTTCTATGACTAAACCTTGAAGGGAAAAGATATCACCTATGGGGTCAAAGCCTGTTCCCCAATGGTATCTGCTTAAGCCTTTGCTGGAGGCATATATACCCCTCGGGTCCCAGCAAGTTTTCACCAAGGTGGTAGGATCCAGCGATCCATTGCACCACTTTGCATACCTTGTTTATTCGTGTAGCCTGCCATCCAGATAGTAAATATGCCCTTGCTTTTTGCAATTCATCCACTGGGTTATTATGGAATCAAACTAATCAAGAGTTCTAGACTTTGACGGGTTCTTCTTATTTGTTTTCATGTTGCTGTTCTCATGATTGCTGTATGAGATTTTTATAGACATCTATGCCTAGGGCCTTGAAGTTCTATCACACCACATATATCCACTTATGTGTTTTCTTACTTGGCATATGTAACTCTTTAGGTATTTACAACGATTAAAGTGTGAAAATTAATTGCAAGAAAAAGTTTATATTAGTTCACGTTTGCTCTGTGTTGATGTATTGTACTGTTCCAGTGATATTCTATGACTAAACCTTGAAGGGAAAAGATATCACCTATGGGGTCAAAGCCTGTTCCCCAATGGTATCTGCTGAAGCCTTTGCTGGAGGCATATATACCCCTCGGGTCCCAGCAAGTTTTCACCAAGGTGGTAGGACCCAGCGATCCATTGCACCACTTTGCATACTTTGTTTATTCGTGTAGTCTGCCATCCAGATAGTAAATATGCACTTGCTTTTTGCAATTCATCCATTGGGTTATTATGGAATCAAACTAATCAAGAGTTCTAGACTTTGACGGGTTCTTCTTATTTGCTTTCATGTTGCTTTTCACACAATTGCTGTATGAGATTTTTATAGACATCTATGCCTAGGGCCTTGAAGTTCTATCACACCACATGTAGCCACTTATATGTTTTCTTACTTGGCATATGTAACTCTTTAGGTATTTACATCACGACTGTTCACTATATGATTAAAGTGTGAAAATTAATTGTAAGAAAAAGTTTATATTAGTTCAAGTTTGCTCTGTGTGGATGTATTGTTCTGTTCCAGTGATGTTCTATGACTAAACCTTGAAGGGAAAAGATATCACCTATGGGGTCAAAGCCTGTTCCCCAATGGTATCTGCTGAAGCCTTTGCTGGAGGCATATATACCCCTCGGGTCCCAGCAAGTTTTCACCAAGGTGGTAGGACCCAACGATCCATTGCACCACTTTGCATACCTTGTTTATTCGTGTAGCCTGCCACCCAGATAGTAAATATGCCATTGCTTTTTGCAATTCATCCATTGGGTTATTATGGAAACAAACTAATCAAGAGTTCTAGACTTTGACGGGTTCTTCTTATTTGTTTTCATGTTGCTGTTCTCATGATTGCTGTATGAGATTTTTATAGACAACTATGCCTAGGGCCTTGAAGTTCTATCACACCGCATGTAGCCACTTATGTTTTCTTACTTGGCATATGTAACTCTTTAGGTATTTACAACGATTAAAGTGTGAAAATTAATTGCAAGAAAAAGTTTATATTAGTTCAAGTTTGCTCTGTGTGGATGTATTGTACTGTTCCAGTGATGCTCTATGACTAAACCTTGAAGGGAAAAGACATCACCTATGGGGTCAAAGCCTGTTCCCCAATGGTATCTGCTGAAGCCTTTGCTGGAGGCATATATACCCCTCGGGTCCAAGCAAGTTTTCACCAAGGTGGTAGGACCCAGCGATCCATTGCACCACTTTGCATACTTTGTTTATTCGTGTAGTCTGCCATCCAGATAGTAAATATGCACTTGCTTTTTGCAATTCATCCATTGGGTTATTATGGAATCAAACTAATCAAGAGTTCTAGACTTTGACGGGTTCTTCTTATTTGCTTTCATGTTGCTTTTCACACAATTGCTGTATGAGATTTTTATAGACATCTATGCCTAGGGCCTTGAAGTTCTATCACACCACATATAGCCACTTATATGTTTTCTTACTTGGCATATGTAACTCTTTAGGTATTTACAACGATTAAAGTGTGAAAATTAATTGTAAGAAAAAGTTTATATTAGTTCAAGTTTGCTCTTTGTGGATGTATTGTTCTGTTCCAGTGATGTTCTATGATTAAACTTTGAAGGGAAAAGATATCACCTATGGGGTCAAAGCCTGTTCCCCAATGGTATCTGCTGAAGCCTTTGCTGGAGGCATATATACCCCTCGGGTCCCAGCAAGTTTTCACCAAGGTGGTAGGACCCAGCGATCCATTTCGCCCCTTTGCATACTTTGTTTATTCGTTTAGCCTGCCATTCAGATAATAAATATGCACTTGCTTTGCAATTCATCCATTGGGTTATTATGGAATCAAACTAATCAAGAGTTCTAGACTTTGACGGGTTCTTCTTATTTGTTTTCATGTTGCTTTTCACACGATTGCTGTATGAGATTTTTATAGACAACTATGCCTAGTGCCTTGAAGTTCTATCACACCACATGTAGCCACTTATATGTTTTCTTACTTGGCATATGTAACTCTTTAGGTATTTACAACACCACTGTTCACTATATGATTAAAGTGTGAAAATTAATTGAAAGAAAAAGTTTATATTAGTTCAAGTTTGCTCTGTGTGGATGTATTGTACTGTTCCAGTGATGTTCTATGACTAAACCTTGAAGGGAAAAGATATCACCTATGGGGTCAAAGCCTGTTCCCCAATGGTATCTGCTTAAGCCTTTGCTGGAGGCATATATACCCCTCGGGTCCCAGCAAGTTTTCACCAAGGTGGTAGGATCCAGCGATCCATTGCACCACTTTGCATACCTTGTTTATTCGTGTAGCCTGCCATCCAGATAGTAAATATGCCCTTGCTTTTTGCAATTCATCCACTGGGTTATTATGGAATCAAACTAATCAAGAGTTCTAGACTTTGACGGGTTCTTCTTATTTGTTTTCATGTTGCTGTTCTCATGATTGCTGTATGAGATTTTTATAGACATCTATGCCTAGGGCCTTGAAGTTCTATCACACCACATATATCCACTTATGTGTTTTCTTACTTGGCATATGTAACTCTTTAGGTATTTACAACGATTAAACTGTGAAAATTAATTGCAAGAAAAAGTTTATATTAGTTCACGTTTGCTCTGTGTTGATGTATTGTACTGTTCCAGTGATATTCTATGACTAAACCTTGAAGGGAAAAGATATCACCTATGGGGTCAAAGCCTGTTCCCCAATGGTATCTGCTGAAGCCTTTGCTGGAGGCATATATACCCCTCGGGTCCCAGCAAGTTTTCACCAAGGTGGTAGGACCCAGCGATCCATTTCGCCCCTTTGCATACCTTGTTTATTTGTTTAGCCTGCCATCCAGATAATAAATATGCACTTGCTTTGCAATTCATCCATTGGGTTATTATGGAATCAAACTAATCAAGAGTTCTAGACTTTGACGGGTTCTTCTTATTTGTTTTCTTGTTGCTTTTCACACGATTGCTGTATGAGATTTTTATAGACAACTATGCCTAGGGCCTTGAAGTTCTATCACACCACATGTAGCCACTTATATGTTTTCTTACTTGGCATATGTAACTCTTTAGGTATTTACAACACCACTGTTCACTATATGATTAAAGTGTGAAAATTAATTGTAAGAAAAAGTTTACATTAGTTCAAGTTTGCTCTGTGTGGATGTATTGTTCTGTTCCAGTGATGTTCTATGACTAAACCTTGAAGGGAAAAGATATTACCTATGGGGTCAAAGCCTGTTCCCCAATGGTATCTGTTGAAGGCTTTGCTGGGGGCATATATACCCCTCGGGTCCCAGCAAGTTTTCACCAAGGTGGTAGGACCCAGCGATCCATTGCACCACTTTGCATACCTTGTTTATTAGGGTAGCCTGCCATCCAGATAGTAAATATGAACTTTCTTTTTGCAATTCATCCATTGGGTTATTATGGAATCAAACTAATCAAGAGTTCTAGACTTTGACGGGTTCTTCTTATTTGCTTTCATGTTGCTTTTCACACAATTGCTGTATGAGATTTTTATAGACATCTATGCCTAGGGCCTTGAAGTTCTATCACACCACATGTAGCCACTTATATGTTTTCTTAATTGGCATATGTAACTCTTTAGGTATTTACATCACGACTGTTCACTATATGATTAAAGTGTGAAAATTAATTGTAAGAAAAAGTTTATATTAGTTCAAGTTTGCTCTGTGTGGATGTATTGTTCTGTTCCAGTGATGTTCTATGACTAAACCTTGAAGGGAAAAGATATCACCTATGGGGTCAAAGCCTGTTCCCCAATGGTATCTGCTGAAGCCTTTGCTGGAGGCATATATACCCCTCGGGTCCCAGCAAGTTTTCACCAAGGTGGTAGGACCCAGCGATCCATTTCGCCCCTTTGCATACTTTGTTTATTCGTTTAGCCTGCCATTCAGATAATAAATATGCACTTGCTTTGCAATTCATCCATTGGGTTATTATGGAATCAAACTAATCAAGAGTTCTAGACTTTGACGGGTTCTTCTTATTTGTTTTCATGTTGCTTTTCACACGATTGCTGTATGAGATTTTTATAGACAACTATGCCTAGGGCCTTGAAGTTCTATCACACCACATGTAGCCATTTATATGTTTTCTTACTTGGCATATGTAACTCTTTAGGTATTTACAACACCACTGTTCACTATATGATTAAAGTGTGAAAATTAATTGAAAGAAAAAGTTTATATTAGTTCAAGTTTGCTCTGTGTGGATGTATTGTACTGTTCCAGTGATGTTCTATGACTAAACCTTGAAGGGAAAAGATATCACCTATGGGGTCAAAGCCTGTTCCCCAATGGTATCTGCTTAAGCCTTTGCTGGAGGCATATATACCCCTCGGGTCCCAGCAAGTTTTCACCAAGGTGGTAGGATCCAGCGATCCATTGCACCACTTTGCATACCTTGTTTATTCGTGTAGCCTGCCATCCAGATAGTAAATATGCCCTTGCTTTTTGCAATTCATCCACTGGGTTATTATGGAATCAAACTAATCAAGAGTTCTAGACTTTGACGGGTTCTTCTTATTTGTTTTCATGTTGCTGTTCTCATGATTGCTGTATGAGATTTTTATAGACATCTATGCCTAGGGCCTTGAAGTTCTATCACACCACATATATCCACTTATGTGTTTTCTTACTTGGCATATGTAACTCTTTAGGTATTTACAACGATTAAAGTGTGAAAATTAATTGCAAGAAAAAGTTTATATTAGTTCACGTTTGCTCTGTGTTGATGTATTGTACTGTTCCAGTGATATTCTATGACTAAACCTTGAAGGGAAAAGATATCACCTATGGGGTCAAAGCCTGTTCCCCAATGGTATCTGCTGAAGCCTTTGCTGGAGGCATATATACCCCTCGGGTCCCAGCAACTTTTCACCAAGGTGGTAGGACCCAGCGATCCATTGCACCACTTTGCATACTTTGTTTATTCGTGTAGTCTGCCATCCAGATAGTAAATATGCACTTGCTTTTTGCAATTCATCCATTGGGTTATTATGGAATCAAACTAATCAAGAGTTCTAGACTTTGACGGGTTCTTCTTATTTGCTTTCATGTTGCTTTTCACACAATTGCTGTATGAGATTTTTATAGACATCTATGCCTAGGGCCTTGAAGTTCTATCACACCACATGTAGCCACTTATATGTTTTCTTACTTGGCATATGTAACTCTTTAGGTATTTACATCACGACTGTTCACTATATGATTAAAGTGTGAAAATTAATTGTAAGAAAAAGTTTATATTAGTTCAAGTTTGCTCTGTGTGGATGTATTGTTCTGTTCCAGTGATGTTCTATGACTAAACCTTGAAGGGAAAAGATATCACCTATGGGGTCAAAGCCTGTTCCCCAATGGTATCTGCTGAAGCCTTTGCTGGAGGCATATATACCCCTCGGGTCCCAGCAAGTTTTCACCAAGGTGGTAGGACCCAACGATCCATTGCACCACTTTGCATACCTTGTTTATTCGTGTAGCCTGCCACCCAGATAGTAAATATGCCATTGCTTTTTGCAATTCATCCATTGGGTTATTATGGAAACAAACTAATCAAGAGTTCTAGACTTTGACGGGTTCTTCTTATTTGTTTTCATGTTGCTGTTCTCATGATTGCTGTATGAGATTTTTATAGACAACTATGCCTAGGGCCTTGAAGTTCTATCACACCGCATGTAGCCACTTATGTTTTCTTACTTGGCATATGTAACTCTTTAGGTATTTACAACGATTAAAGTGTGAAAATTAATTGCAAGAAAAAGTTTATATTAGTTCAAGTTTGCTCTGTGTGGATGTATTGTACTGTTCCAGTGATGCTCTATGACTAAACCTTGAAGGGAAAAGACATCACCTATGGGGTCAAAGCCTGTTCCCCAATGGTATCTGCTGAAGCCTTTGCTGGAGGCATATATACCCCTCGGGTCCAAGCAAGTTTTCACCAAGGTGGTAGGACCCAGCGATCCATTGCACCACTTTGCATACTTTGTTTATTCGTGTAGTCTGCCATCCAGATAGTAAATATGCACTTGCTTTTTGCAATTCATCCATTGGGTTATTATGGAATCAAACTAATCAAGAGTTCTAGACTTTGACGGGTTCTTCTTATTTGCTTTCATGTTGCTTTTCACACAATTGCTGTATGAGATTTTTATAGACATCTATGCCTAGGGCCTTGAAGTTCTATCACACCACATGTAGCCACTTATATGTTTTCTTAATTGGCATATGTAACTCTTTAGGTATTTACATCACGACTGTTCACTATATGATTAAAGTGTGAAAATTAATTGTAAGAAAAAGTTTATATTAGTTCAAGTTTGCTCTGTGTGGATGTATTGTTCTGTTCCAGTGATGTTCTATGACTAAACCTTGAAGGGAAAAGATATCACCTATGGGGTCAAAGCCTGTTCCCCAATGGTATCTGCTGAAGCCTTTGCTGGAGGCATATATACCCCTCGGGTCCCAGCAAGTTTTCACCAAGGTGGTAGGACCCAGCGATCCATTTCGCCCCTTTGCATACTTTGTTTATTCGTTTAGCCTGCCATTCAGATAATAAATATGCACTTGCTTTGCAATTCATCCATTGGGTTATTATGGAATCAAACTAATCAAGAGTTCTAGACTTTGACGGGTTCTTCTTATTTGTTTTCATGTTGCTTTTCACACGATTGCTGTATGAGATTTTTATAGACAACTATGCCTAGGGCCTTGAAGTTCTATCACACCACATGTAGCCATTTATATGTTTTCTTACTTGGCATATGTAACTCTTTAGGTATTTACAACACCACTGTTCACTATATGATTAAAGTGTGAAAATTAATTGAAAGAAAAAGTTTATATTAGTTCAAGTTTGCTCTGTGTGGATGTATTGTACTGTTCCAGTGATGTTCTATGACTAAACCTTGAAGGGAAAAGATATCACCTATGGGGTCAAAGCCTGTTCCCCAATGGTATCTGCTTAAGCCTTTGCTGGAGGCATATATACCCCTCGGGTCCCAGCAAGTTTTCACCAAGGTGGTAGGATCCAGCGATCCATTGCACCACTTTGCATACCTTGTTTATTCGTGTAGCCTGCCATCCAGATAGTAAATATGCCCTTGCTTTTTGCAATTCATCCACTGGGTTATTATGGAATCAAACTAATCAAGAGTTCTAGACTTTGACGGGTTCTTCTTATTTGTTTTCATGTTGCTGTTCTCATGATTGCTGTATGAGATTTTTATAGACATCTATGCCTAGGGCCTTGAAGTTCTATCACACCACATATATCCACTTATGTGTTTTCTTACTTGGCATATGTAACTCTTTAGGTATTTACAACGATTAAACTGTGAAAATTAATTGCAAGAAAAAGTTTATATTAGTTCACGTTTGCTCTGTGTTGATGTATTGTACTGTTCCAGTGATATTCTATGACTAAACCTTGAAGGGAAAAGATATCACCTATGGGGTCAAAGCCTGTTCCCCAATGGTATCTGCTGAAGCCTTTGCTGGAGGCATATATACCCCTCGGGTCCCAGCAAGTTTTCACCAAGGTGGTAGGACCCAGCGATCCATTGCACCACTTTGCATACTTTGTTTATTCGTGTAGTCTGCCATCCAGATAGTAAATATGCACTTGCTTTTTGCAATTCATCCATTGGGTTATTATGGAATCAAACTAATCAAGAGTTCTAGACTTTGACGGGTTCTTCTTATTTGCTTTCATGTTGCTTTTCACACAATTGCTGTATGAGATTTTTATAGACATCTATGCCTAGGGCCTTGAAGTTCTATCACACCACATGTAGCCACTTATATGTTTTCTTACTTGGCATATGTAACTCTTTAGGTATTTACCTCACGACTGTTCACTATATGATTAAAGTGTGAAAATTAATTGTAAGAAAAAGTTTATATTAGTTCAAGTTTGCTCTGTGTGGATGTATTGTTCTGTTCCAGTGATGTTCTATGACTAAACCTTGAAGGGAAAAGATATCACCTATGGGGTCAAAGCCTGTTCCCCAATGGTATCTGCTGAAGCCTTTGCTGGAGGCATATATACCCCTCGGGTCCCAGCAAGTTTTCACCAAGGTGGTAGGACCCAGCGATCCATTTCGCCCCTTTGCATACCTTGTTTATTTGTTTAGCCTGCCATCCAGATAATAAATATGCACTTGCTTTGCAATTCATCCATTGGGTTATTATGGAATCAAACTAATCAAGAGTTCTAGACTTTGACGGGTTCTTCTTATTTGTTTTCTTGTTGCTTTTCACACGATTGCTGTATGAGATTTTTATAGACAACTATGCCTAGGGCCTTGAAGTTCTATCACACCACATGTAGCCACTTATATGTTTTCTTACTTGGCATATGTAACTCTTTAGGTATTTATAACACCACTGTTCACTATATGATTAAAGTGTGAAAATTAATTGTAAGAAAAAGTTTACATTAGTTCAAGTTTGCTCTGTGTGGATGTATTGTTCTGTTCCAGTGATGTTCTATGACTAAACCTTGAAGGGAAAAGATATTACCTATGGGGTCAAAGCCTGTTCCCCAATGGTATCTGTTGAAGGCTTTGCTGGGGGCATATATACCCCTCGGGTCCCAGCAAGTTTTCACCAAGGTGGTAGGACCCAGCGATCCATTGCACCACTTTGCATACCTTGTTTATTAGGGTAGCCTGCCATCCAGATAGTAAATATGAACTTTCTTTTTGCAGTTCATCCATTGGGTTATTATGGAATCAAACTAATCAAGAGTTCTAGACTTTGACGAGTTCTTCTTATTTGTTTTCATGTTGCTGTTCTCATGATTGCTGTTTGTGATTTTTATAGACAACTATGCCTAGGGCCTTGAAGTTCTATCACACCACATGTAGCCACTTATATGCTTTCTTACTTGGCATATGTAACTCTTTAGGTATTTACAACGATTAAAGTGTGAAAATTAATTGCAAGACAAAGTTTATATTAGTTCAAGTTTTCTCTGTGTGGATGTATTGTTCTGTTCCAGTGATGCTCTATGACTAAACCTTGAAGGGAAAAGACATCACCTATGGGGTCAAAGCCTGTTCCCCAATGGTATCTGCTGAAGCCTTTGCTGGAGGCATATATACCCCTCGGGTCCCAGCAAGTTTTCACCAAGGTGGTAGGACCCAGCGATCCATTGCACCACTTTGCATACTTTGTTTATTCGTGTAGTCTGCCATCCAGATAGTAAATATGCACTTGCTTTTTGCAATTCATCCATTGGGTTATTATGGAATCAAACTAATCAAGAGTTCTAGACTTTGACGGGTTCTTCTTATTTGCTTTCATGTTGCTTTTCACACAATTGCTGTATGAGATTTTTATAGACATCTATGCCTAGGGCCTTGAAGTTCTATCACACCACATGTAGCCACTTATATGTTTTCTTAATTGGCATATGTAACTCTTTAGGTATTTACATCACGACTGTTCACTATATGATTAAAGTGTGAAAATTAATTGTAAGAAAAAGTTTATATTAGTTCAAGTTTGCTCTGTGTGGATGTATTGTTCTGTTCCAGTGATGTTCTATGACTAAACCTTGAAGGGAAAAGATATCACCTATGGGGTCAAAGCCTGTTCCCCAATGGTATCTGCTGAAGCCTTTGCTGGAGGCATATATACCCCTCGGGTCCCAGCAAGTTTTCACCAAGGTGGTAGGACCCAGCGATCCATTTCGCCCCTTTGCATACTTTGTTTATTCGTTTAGCCTGCCATTCAGATAATAAATATGCACTTGCTTTGCAATTCATCCATTGGGTTATTATGGAATCAAACTAATCAAGAGTTCTAGACTTTGACGGGTTCTTCTTATTTGTTTTCATGTTGCTTTTCACACGATTGCTGTATGAGATTTTTATAGACAACTATGCCTAGGGCCTTGAAGTTCTATCACACCACATGTAGCCATTTATATGTTTTCTTACTTGGCATATGTAACTCTTTAGGTATTTACAACACCACTGTTCACTATATGATTAAAGTGTGAAAATTAATTGAAAGAAAAAGTTTATATTAGTTCAAGTTTGCTCTGTGTGGATGTATTGTACTGTTCCAGTGATGTTCTATGACTAAACCTTGAAGGGAAAAGATATCACCTATGGGGTCAAAGCCTGTTCCCCAATGGTATCTGCTTAAGCCTTTGCTGGAGGCATATATACCCCTCGGGTCCCAGCAAGTTTTCACCAAGGTGGTAGGATCCAGCGATCCATTGCACCACTTTGCATACCTTGTTTATTCGTGTAGCCTGCCATCCAGATAGTAAATATGCCCTTGCTTTTTGCAATTCATCCACTGGGTTATTATGGAATCAAACTAATCAAGAGTTCTAGACTTTGACGGGTTCTTCTTATTTGTTTTCATGTTGCTGTTCTCATGATTGCTGTATGAGATTTTTATAGACATCTATGCCTAGGGCCTTGAAGTTCTATCACACCACATATATCCACTTATGTGTTTTCTTACTTGGCATATGTAACTCTTTAGGTATTTACAACGATTAAAGTGTGAAAATTAATTGCAAGAAAAAGTTTATATTAGTTCACGTTTGCTCTGTGTTGATGTATTGTACTGTTCCAGTGATATTCTATGACTAAACCTTGAAGGGACACTGCAAAAAATGCTTTTCTTACTTAGTATTTTTGTGTTGTTTCCAGTCCAAAAATCTAAAAATTCTTAAATCAAGAAGCATTTACTAGAGAAGTAAAACTACATAAGAAATTCTATTTTGTTTTCAGATAAACAGAAAGTATCTTAAGTGATTTTTGCTTAAAACAAGCTAAATTATCTGCCAGTGCAGTAAGGAAAATAATCTTGTTTTAAGATTATGTTTTTATTAAGTTTTTTTGAATTAAGTTTTTTTTTCTTACTGCACTGGCAGATAATTTAGCTTGTTTTAAGCAAAAATTACTTAAGTTACTTACTGTTTATCTGAAAACAAAAAAGAATTTCTTATGTAGTTTTACTTCTCTAGTAAATGCTTCTTGATTTAAGAATTTTTAGATTTTTGGACTGGAAACAACACAAAAATACTAAGTAAGAACAGCATTTTTTGCAGTGGAAAAGATATCACCTATGGGGTCAAAGCCTGTTCCCCAATGGTATCTGCTGAAGCCTTTGCTGGAGGCATATATACCCCTCGGGTCCCAGCAAGTTTTCACCAAGGTGGTAGGACCCAGCGATCCATTGCACCACTTTGCATACTTTGTTTATTCGTGTAGTCTGCCATCCAGATAGTAAATATGCACTTGCTTTTTGCAATTCATCCATTGGGTTATTATGGAATCAAACTAATCAAGAGTTCTAGACTTTGACGGGTTCTTCTTATTTGCTTTCATGTTGCTTTTCACACAATTGCTGTATGAGATTTTTATAGACATCTATGCCTAGGGCCTTGAAGTTCTATCACACCACATGTAGCCACTTATATGTTTTCTTACTTGGCATATGTAACTCTTTAGGTATTTACATCACGACTGTTCACTATATGATTAAAGTGTGAAAATTAATTGTAAGAAAAAGTTTATATTAGTTCAAGTTTGCTCTGTGTGGATGTATTGTTCTGTTCCAGTGATGTTCTATGACTAAACCTTGAAGGGAAAAGATATCACCTATGGGGTCAAAGCCTGTTCCCCAATGGTATCTGCTGAAGCCTTTGCTGGAGGCATATATACCCCTCGGGTCCCAGCAAGTTTTCACCAAGGTGGTAGGACCCAACGATCCATTGCACCACTTTGCATACCTTGTTTATTCGTGTAGCCTGCCACCCAGATAGTAAATATGCCATTGCTTTTTGCAATTCATCCATTGGGTTATTATGGAAACAAACTAATTAAGAGTTCTAGACTTTGACGGGTTCTTCTTATTTGTTTTCATGTTGCTGTTCTCATGATTGCTGTATGAGATTTTTATAGACAACTATGCCTAGGGCCTTGAAGTTCTATCACACCGCATGTAGCCACTTATGTTTTCTTACTTGGCATATGTAACTCTTTAGGTATTTACAACGATTAAAGTGTGAAAATTAATTGCAAGAAAAAGTTTATATTAGTTCAAGTTTGCTCTGTGTGGATGTATTGTACTGTTCCAGTGATGCTCTATGACTAAACCTTGAAGGGAAAAGACATCACCTATGGGGTCAAAGCCTGTTCCCCAATGGTATCTGCTGAAGCCTTTGCTGGAGGCATATATACCCCTCGGGTCCAAGCAAGTTTTCACCAAGGTGGTAGGACCCAGCGATCCATTGCACCACTTTGCATACTTTGTTTATTCGTGTAGTCTGCCATCCAGATAGTAAATATGCACTTGCTTTTTGCAATTCATCCATTGGGTTATTATGGAATCAAACTAATCAAGAGTTCTAGACTTTGACGGGTTCTTCTTATTTGCTTTCATGTTGCTTTTCACACAATTGCTGTATGAGATTTTTATAGACATCTATGCCTAGGGCCTTGAAGTTCTATCACACCACATATAGCCACTTATATGTTTTCTTACTTGGCATATGTAACTCTTTAGGTATTTACAACGATTAAAGTGTGAAAATTAATTGTAAGAAAAAGTTTATATTAGTTCAAGTTTGCTCTTTGTGGATGTATTGTTCTGTTCCAGTGATGTTCTATGATTAAACTTTGAAGGGAAAAGATATCACCTATGGGGTCAAAGCCTGTTCCCCAATGGTATCTGCTGAAGCCTTTGCTGGAGGCATATATACCCCTCGGGTCCCAGCAAGTTTTCACCAAGGTGGTAGGACCCAGCGATCCATTTCGCCCCTTTGCATACTTTGTTTATTCGTTTAGCCTGCCATTCAGATAATAAATATGCACTTGCTTTGCAATTCATCCATTGGGTTATTATGGAATCAAACTAATCAAGAGTTCTAGACTTTGACGGGTTCTTCTTATTTGTTTTCATGTTGCTTTTCACACGATTGCTGTATGAGATTTTTATAGACAACTATGCCTAGTGCCTTGAAGTTCTATCACACCACATGTAGCCACTTATATGTTTTCTTACTTGGCATATGTAACTCTTTAGGTATTTACAACACCACTGTTCACTATATGATTAAAGTGTGAAAATTAATTGAAAGAAAATGTTTATATTAGTTCAAGTTTGCTCTGTGTGGATGTATTGTACTGTTCCAGTGATGTTCTATGACTAAACCTTGAAGGGAAAAGATATCACCTATGGGGTCAAAGCCTGTTCCCCAATGGTATCTGCTTAAGCCTTTGCTGGAGGCATATATACCCCTCGGGTCCCAGCAAGTTTTCACCAAGGTGGTAGGATCCAGCGATCCATTGCACCACTTTGCATACCTTGTTTATTCGTGTAGCCTGCCATCCAGATAGTAAATATGCCCTTGCTTTTTGCAATTCATCCACTGGGTTATTATGGAATCAAACTAATCAAGAGTTCTAGACTTTGACGGGTTCTTCTTATTTGTTTTCATGTTGCTGTTCTCATGATTGCTGTATGAGATTTTTATAGACATCTATGCCTAGGGCCTTGAAGTTCTATCACACCACATATATCCACTTATGTGTTTTCTTACTTGGCATATGTAACTCTTTAGGTATTTACAACGATTAAAGTGTGAAAATTAATTGCAAGAAAAAGTTTATATTAGTTCACGTTTGCTCTGTGTTGATGTATTGTACTGTTCCAGTGATATTCTATGACTAAACCTTGAAGGGAAAAGATATCACCTATGGGGTCAAAGCCTGTTCCCCAATGGTATCTGCTGAAGCCTTTGCTGGAGGCATATATACCCCTCGGGTCCCAGCAAGTTTTCACCAAGGTGGTAGGACCCAGCGATCCATTGCACCACTTTGCATACTTTGTTTATTCGTGTAGTCTGCCATCCAGATAGTAAATATGCACTTGCTTTTTGCAATTCATCCATTGGGTTATTATGGAATCAAACTAATCAAGAGTTCTAGACTTTGACGGGTTCTTCTTATTTGCTTTCATGTTGCTTTTCACACAATTGCTGTATGAGATTTTTATAGACATCTATGCCTAGGGCCTTGAAGTTCTATCACACCACATGTAGCCACTTATATGTTTTCTTACTTGGCATATGTAACTCTTTAGGTATTTACATCACGACTGTTCACTATATGATTAAAGTGTGAAAATTAATTGTAAGAAAAAGTTTATATTAGTTCAAGTTTGCTCTGTGTGGATGTATTGTTCTGTTCCAGTGATGTTCTATGACTAAACCTTGAAGGGAAAAGATATCACCTATGGGGTCAAAGCCTGTTCCCCAATGGTATCTGCTGAAGCCTTTGCTGGAGGCATATATACCCCTCGGGTCCCAGCAAGTTTTCACCAAGGTGGTAGGACCCAGCGATCCATTTCGCCCCTTTGCATACCTTGTTTATTTGTTTAGCCTGCCATCCAGATAATAAATATGCACTTGCTTTGCAATTCATCCATTGGGTTATTATGGAATCAAACTAATCAAGAGTTCTAGACTTTGACGGGTTCTTCTTATTTGTTTTCTTGTTGCTTTTCACACGATTGCTGTATGAGATTTTTATAGACAACTATGCCTAGGGCCTTGAAGTTCTATCACACCACATGTAGCCACTTATATGTTTTCTTACTTGGCATATGTAACTCTTTAGGTATTTACAACACCACTGTTCACTATATGATTAAAGTGTGAAAATTAATTGTAAGAAAAAGTTTACATTAGTTCAAGTTTGCTCTGTGTGGATGTATTGTTCTGTTCCAGTGATGTTCTATGACTAAACCTTGAAGGGAAAAGATATTACCTATGGGGTCAAAGCCTGTTCACTAATGGTATCTGTTGAAGGCTTTGCTGGGGGCATATATACCCCTCGGGTCCCAGCAAGTTTTCACCAAGGTGGTAGGACCCAGCGATCCATTGCACCACTTTGCATACCTTGTTTATTAGGGTAGCCTGCCATCCAGATAGTAAATATGAACTTTCTTTTTGCAGTTCATCCATTGGGTTATTATGGAATCAAACTAATCAAGAGTTCTAGACTTTGACGAGTTCTTCTTATTTGTTTTCATGTTGCTGTTCTCATGATTGCTGTTTGTGATTTTTATAGACAACTATGCCTAGGGCCTTGAAGTTCTATCACACCACATGTAGCCACTTATATGCTTTCTTACTTGGCATATGTAACTCTTTAGGTATTTACAACGATTAAAGTGTGAAAATTAATTGCAAGACAAAGTTTATATTAGTTCAAGTTTTCTCTGTGTGGAT
Organism: Scardinius erythrophthalmus; assembly: GCF_964197995.2. Taxonomy (NCBI): domain Eukaryota; kingdom Metazoa; phylum Chordata; class Actinopteri; order Cypriniformes; family Leuciscidae; genus Scardinius; species Scardinius erythrophthalmus. Next base: position 36,804,287 of record NC_138229.1, read on the forward strand.
GTATTGTTCTGTTCCAGTGATGCTCTATGACTAAACCTTGAAGGGAAAAGACATCACCTATGGGGTCAAAGCCTGTTCCCCAATGGTATCTGCTGAAGCCTTTGCTGGAGGCATATATACCCCTCGGGTCCCAGCAAGTTTTCACCAAGGTGGTAGGACCCAGCGATCCATTGCACCACTTTGCATACTTTGTTTATTCGTGTAGTCTGCCATCCAGATAGTAAATATGCACTTGCTTTTTGCAATTCATCCATTGGGTTATTATGGAATCAAACTAATCAAGAGTTCTAGACTTTGACGGGTTCTTCTTATTTGCGTTCATGTTGCTTTTCACACAATTGCTGTATGAGATTTTTATAGACATCTATGCCTAGGGCCTTGAAGTTCTATCACACCACATGTAGCCACTTATATGTTTTCTTAATTGGCATATGTAACTCTTTAGGTATTTACATCACGACTGTTCACTATATGATTAAAGTGTGAAAATTAATTGTAAGAAAAAGTTTATATTAGTTCAAGTTTGCTCTGTGTGGATGTATTGTTCTGTTCCAGTGATGTTCTATGACTAAACCTTGAAGGGAAAAGATATCACCTATGGGGTCAAAGCCTGTTCCCCAATGGTATCTGCTGAAGCCTTTGCTGGAGGCATATATACCCCTCGGGTCCCAGCAAGTTTTCACCAAGGTGGTAGGACCCAGCGATCCATTTCGCCCCTTTGCATACTTTGTTTATTCGTTTAGCCTGCCATTCAGATAATAAATATGCACTTGCTTTGCAATTCATCCATTGGGTTATTATGGAATCAAACTAATCAAGAGTTCTAGACTTTGACGGGTTCTTCTTATTTGTTTTCATGTTGCTTTTCACACGATTGCTGTATGAGATTTTTATAGACAACTATGCCTAGGGCCTTGAAGTTCTATCACACCACATGTAGCCATTTATATGTTTTCTTACTTGGCATATGTAACTCTTTAGGTATTTACAACACCACTGTTCACTATATGATTAAAGTGTGAAAATTAATTGAAAGAAAAAGTTTATATTAGTTCAAGTTTGCTCTGTGTGGATGTATTGTACTGTTCCAGTGATGTTCTATGACTAAACCTTGAAGGGAAAAGATATCACCTATGGGGTCAAAGCCTGTTCCCCAATGGTATCTGCTTAAGCCTTTGCTGGAGGCATATATACCCCTCGGGTCCCAGCAAGTTTTCACCAAGGTGGTAGGATCCAGCGATCCATTGCACCACTTTGCATACCTTGTTTATTCGTGTAGCCTGCCATCCAGATAGTAAATATGCCCTTGCTTTTTGCAATTCATCCACTGGGTTATTATGGAATCAAACTAATCAAGAGTTCTAGACTTTGACGGGTTCTTCTTATTTGTTTTCATGTTGCTGTTCTCATGATTGCTGTATGAGATTTTTATAGACATCTATGCCTAGGGCCTTGAAGTTCTATCACACCACATATATCCACTTATGTGTTTTCTTACTTGGCATATGTAACTCTTTAGGTATTTACAACGATTAAAGTGTGAAAATTAATTGCAAGAAAAAGTTTATATTAGTTCACGTTTGCTCTGTGTTGATGTATTGTACTGTTCCAGTGATATTCTATGACTAAACCTTGAAGGGAAAAGATATCACCTATGGGGTCAAAGCCTGTTCCCCAATGGTATCTGCTGAAGCCTTTGCTGGAGGCATATATACCCCTCGGGTCCCAGCAAGTTTTCACCAAGGTGGTAGGACCCAGCGATCCATTGCACCACTTTGCATACTTTGTTTATTCGTGTAGTCTGCCATCCAGATAGTAAATATGCACTTGCTTTTTGCAATTCATCCATTGGGTTATTATGGAATCAAACTAATCAAGAGTTCTAGACTTTGACGGGTTCTTCTTATTTGCTTTCATGTTGCTTTTCACACGATTGCTGTATGAGATTTTTATAGACAACTATGCCTAGTGCCTTGAAGTTCTATCACACCACATGTAGCCACTTATATGTTTTCTTACTTGGCATATGTAACTCTTTAGGTATTTACAACACCACTGTTCACTATATGATTAAAGTGTGAAAATTAATTGAAAGAAAAAGTTTATATTAGTTCAAGTTTGCTCTGTGTGGATGTATTGTACTGTTCCAGTGATGTTCTATGACTAAACCTTGAAGGGAAAAGATATCACCTATGGGGTCAAAGCCTGTTCCCCAATGGTATCTGCTTAAGCCTTTGCTGGAGGCATATATACCCCTCGGGTCCCAGCAAGTTTTCACCAAGGTGGTAGGATCCAGCGATCCATTGCACCACTTTGCATACCTTGTTTATTCGTGTAGCCTGCCATCCAGATAGTAAATATGCCCTTGCTTTTTGCAATTCATCCACTGGGTTATTATGGAATCAAACTAATCAAGAGTTCTAGACTTTGACGGGTTCTTCTTATTTGTTTTCATGTTGCTGTTCTCATGATTGCTGTATGAGATTTTTATAGACATCTATGCCTAGGGCCTTGAAGTTCTATCACACCACATATATCCACTTATGTGTTTTCTTACTTGGCATATGTAACTCTTTAGGTATTTACAACGATTAAAGTGTGAAAATTAATTGCAAGAAAAAGTTTATATTAGTTCACGTTTGCTCTGTGTTGATGTATTGTACTGTTCCAGTGATATTCTATGACTAAACCTTGAAGGGAAAAGATATCACCTATGGGGTCAAAGCCTGTTCCCCAATGGTATCTGCTGAAGCCTTTGCTGGAGGCATATATACCCCTCGGGTCCCAGCAAGTTTTCACCAAGGTGGTAGGACCCAGCGATCCATTGCACCACTTTGCATACTTTGTTTATTCGTGTAGTCTGCCATCCAGATAGTAAATATGCACTTGCTTTTTGCAATTCATCCATTGGGTTATTATGGAATCAAACTAATCAAGAGTTCTAGACTTTGACGGGTTCTTCTTATTTGCTTTCATGTTGCTTTTCACACAATTGCTGTATGAGATTTTTATAGACATCTATGCCTAGGGCCTTGAAGTTCTATCACACCACATGTAGCCACTTATATGTTTTCTTACTTGGCATATGTAACTCTTTAGGTATTTACATCACGACTGTTCACTATATGATTAAAGTGTGAAAATTAATTGTAAGAAAAAGTTTATATTAGTTCAAGTTTGCTCTGTGTGGATGTATTGTTCTGTTCCAGTGATGTTCTATGACTAAACCTTGAAGGGAAAAGATATCACCTATGGGGTCAAAGCCTGTTCCCCAATGGTATCTGCTGAAGCCTTTGCTGGAGGCATATATACCCCTCGGGTCCCAGCAAGTTTTCACCAAGGTGGTAGGACCCAGCGATCCATTTCGCCCCTTTGCATACCTTGTTTATTTGTTTAGCCTGCCATCCAGATAATAAATATGCACTTGCTTTGCAATTCATCCATTGGGTTATTATGGAATCAAACTAATCAAGAGTTCTAGACTTTGACGGGTTCTTCTTATTTGCTTTCATGTTGCTTTTCACACAATTGCTGTATGAGATTTTTATAGACAACTATGCCTAGGGCCTTGAAGTTCTATCACACCACATGTAGCCACTTATATGTTTTCTTACTTGGCATATGTAACTCTTTAGGTATTTACAACACCACTGTTCACTATATGATTAAAGTGTGAAAATTAATTGTAAGAAAAAGTTTATATTAGTTCAAGTTTGCTCTGTGTGGATGTATTGTTCTGTTCCAGTGATGTTCTATGACTAAACCTTGAAGGGAAAAGATATCACCTATGGGGTCAAAGCCTGTTCCCCAATGGTATCTGCTGAAGGCTTTGCTGGGGGCATATATACCCCTCGGGTCCCAGCAAGTTTTCACCAAGGTGGTAGGACCCAGCGATCCATTGCACCACTTTGCATACCTTGTTTATTAGGGTAGCCTGCCATCCAGATAGTAAATATGCACTTTCTTTTTGCAATTCATCCATTGGGTTATTATGGAATCAAACTAATCAAGAGTTCTAGACTTTGATGAGTTCTTCTTATTTGCTTTCATGTTGCTTTTCACATGATTGCTGTATGAGATTTTTATAGACAAGTATGCCTAGGGCCTTGAAGTTCTATCACACCACATGTAGCCACTTATATGTTTTCTTACTTGGCATATGTAACTCTTTAGGTATTTACAACACCACTGTTCACTATATGATTAAAGTGTGAAAATTAATTGCCAGAAAAAGTTTATATTAGTTCAAGTTTGCTCTTTGTGGATGTATTGTACTGTTCCAGTGATGTTCTATGACTAAACCTTGAAGGGAAAAGATATCACCTATGGGGTCAAAGCCTGTTCCCCAATGGTATCTGCTGAAGCCTTTGCTGGAGGCATATATACCCCTCGGGTCCCAGCAAGTTTTCACCAAGGTGGTAGGACCCAGCGATCCATTGCACCACTTTGCATACTTTGTTTATTCGTGTAGTCTGCCATCCAGATAGTAAATATGCACTTGCTTTTTGCAATTCATCCATTGGGTTATTATGGAATCAAACTAATCAAGAGTTCTAGACTTTGACGGGTTCTTCTTATTTGCTTTCATGTTGCTTTTCACACAATTGCTGTATGAGATTTTTATAGACATCTATGCCTAGGGCCTTGAAGTTCTATCACACCACATATAGCCACTTATGTGTTTTCTTACTTGGCATATGTAACTCTTTAGGTATTTACAACGATTAAAATGTGAAAATTAATTGCAAGAAAAAGTTTATATTAGTTCACGTTTGCTCTGCGTTGATGTATTGTACTGTTGCAGTGATGTTCTATGACTAAACCTTGAAGGGAAAAGATATCACCTATGGGGTCAAAGCCTGTTCCCCAATGGTATCTGCTGAAGCCTTTGCTGGAGGCATATATACCCCTTTGGGTCCCAGCAAGTTTTCACCAAGGTGGTAGGACCCAGCGATCCATTGCACCACTTTGCATACCTTGTTTATTAGGGTAGCCTGCCATCCAGATAGTAAATATGCACTTGCTTTTTGCAATTCATCCATTGGGTTATAATGGAATCAAACTAATCAAGAGTTCTAGACTTTGACGGGTTCTTCTTATTTGTTTTCATGTTGCTGTTCTCATGATTGCTGTATGAGATTTTTATAGACAACTATGCCTAGGGCCTTGAAGTTCTATCACACCGCATGTAGCCACTTATATGTTTTCTTACTTGGCATATGTAACTCTTTAGGTATTTACAACGATTAAAGTGTGAAAATTAATTGAAAGAAAAAGTTTATATTAGTTCAAGTTTGCTCTGTGTGGATGTATTGTTCTGTTCCAGTGATGTTCTATGACTAAACCTTGAAGGGAAAAGATATCACCTATGGGGTCAAAGCCTGTTCCCCAATGGTATCTGCTGAAGCCTTTGCTGGAGGCATATATACCCCTCGGGTCCCAGCAAGTTTTCACCAAGGTGGTAGGACCCAGCGATCCATTGCACCACTTTGCATACCTTGTTTATTCGTGTAGCCTGCCATCCAGATAGTAAATATGCCCTTGCTTTTTGCAATTCATCCACTGGGTTATTATGGAATCAAACTAATCAAGAGTTCTAGACTTTGACGGGTTCTTCTTATTTGTTTTCATGTTGCTGTTCTCATGATTGCTGTATGAGATTTTTATAGACATCTATGCCTAGGGCCTTGAAGTTCTATCACACCACATATATCCACTTATGTGTTTTCTTACTTGGCATATGTAACTCTTTAGGTATTTACAACGATTAAAGTGTGAAAATTAATTGCAAGAAAAAGTTTATATTAGTTCACGTTTGCTCTGTGTTGATGTATTGTACTGTTCGAGTGATATTCTATGACTAAACCTTGAAGGGAAAAGATATCACCTATGGGGTCAAAGCCTGTTCCCCAATGGTATCTGCTGAAGCCTTTGCTGGAGGCATATATACCCCTCGGGTCCCAGCAAGTTTTCACCAAGGTGGTAGGACCCAGCGATCCATTGCACCACTTTGCATACTTTGTTTATTCGTGTAGTCTGCCATCCAGATAGTAAATATGCACTTGCTTTTTGCAATTCATCCATTGGGTTATTATGGAATCAAACTAATCAAGAGTTCTAGACTTTGACGGGTTCTTCTTATTTGCTTTCATGTTGCTTTTCACACAATTGCTGTATGAGATTTTTATAGACATCTATGCCTAGGGCCTTGAAGTTCTATCACACCACATGTAGCCACTTATATGTTTTCTTACTTGGCATATGTAACTCTTTAGGTATTTACATCACGACTGTTCACTATATGATTAAAGTGTGAAAATTAATTGTAAGAAAAAGTTTATATTAGTTCAAGTTTGCTCTGTGTGGATGTATTGTTCTGTTCCAGTGATGTTCTATGACTAAACCTTGAAGGGAAAAGATATCACCTATGGGGTCAAAGCCTGTTCTCCAATGGTATCTGCTGAAGCCTTTGCTGGAGGCATATATACCCCTCGGGTCCCAGCAAGTTTTCACCAAGGTGGTAGGACCCAGCGATCCATTTCGCCCCTTTGCATACCTTGTTTATTTGTTTAGCCTGCCATCCAGATGATAAATATGCACTTGCTTTGCAATTCATCCACTGGGTTATTATGGAATCAAACTAATCAAGAGTTCTAGACTTTGACGGGTTCTTCTTATTTGTTTTCATGTTGCTTTTCACACGATTGCTGTATGAGATTTTTATAGACAACTATGCCTAGGGCCTTGAAGTTCTATCACACCACATGTAGCCACTTATATGTTTTCTTACTTGGCATATGTAACTCTTTAGGTATTTACAACACCACTGTTCACTATATGATTAAAGTGTGAAAATTAATTGTAAGAAAAAGTTTATATTAGTTCAAGTTTGCTCTGTGTGGATGTATTGTTCTGTTCCAGTGATGTTCTATGACTAAACCTTGAAGGGAAAAGATATTACCTATGGGGTCAAAGCCTGTTCCCCAATGGTATCTGTTGAAGGCTTTGCTGGGGGCATATATACCCCTCGGGTCCCAGCAAGTTTTCACCAAGGTGGTAGGACCCAGCGATCCATTGCACCACTTTGCATACCTTGTTTATTAGGGTAGCCTGCCATCCAGATAGTAAATATGAACTTTCTTTTTGCAGTTCATCCATTGGGTTATTATGGAATCAAACTAATCAAGAGTTCTAGACTTTGACGAGTTCTTCTTATTTGTTTTCATGTTGCTGTTCTCATGATTGCTGTTTGTGATTTTTATAGACAACTATGCCTAGGGCCTTGAAGTTCTATCACACCACATGTAGCCACTTATATGCTTTCTTACTTGGCATATGTAACTCTTTAGGTATTTACAACGATTAAAGTGTGAAAATTAATTGCAAGACAAAGTTTATATTAGTTCAAGTTTTCTCTGTGTGGATGTATTGTTCTGTTCCAGTGATGCTCTATGACTAAACCTTGAAGGGAAAAGACATCACCTATGGGGTCAAAGCCTGTTCCCCAATGGTATCTGCTGAAGCCTTTGCTGGAGGCATATATACCCCTCGGGTCCCAGCAAGTTTTCACCAAGGTGGTAGGACCCAGCGATCCATTGCACCACTTTGCATACTTTGTTTATTCGTGTAGTCTGCCATCCAGATAGTAAATATGCACTTGCTTTTTGCAATTCATCCATTGGGTTATTATGGAATCAAACTAATCAAGAGTTCTAGACTTTGACGGGTTCTTCTTATTTGCTTTCATGTTGCTTTTCACACAATTGCTGTATGAGATTTTTATAGACATCTATGCCTAGGGCCTTGAAGTTCTATCACACCACATGTAGCCACTTATATGTTTTCTTACTTGGCATATGTAACTCTTTAGGTATTTACAACACCACTGTTCACTATATGATTAAAGTGTGAAAATTAATTGAAAGAAAAAGTTTATATTAGTTCAAGTTTGCTCTGTGTGGATGTATTGTACTGTTCCAGTGATGTTCTATGACTAAACCTTGAAGGGAAAAGATATCACCTATGGGGTCAAAGCCTGTTCCCCAATGGTATCTGCTTAAGCCTTTGCTGGAGGCATATATACCCCTCGGGTCCCAGCAAGTTTTCACCAAGGTGGTAGGATCCAGCGATCCATTGCACCACTTTGCATACCTTGTTTATTCGTGTAGCCTGCCATCCAGATAGTAAATATGCCCTTGCTTTTTGCAATTCATCCACTGGGTTATTATGGAATCAAACTAATCAAGAGTTCTAGACTTTGTCGGGTTCTTCTTATTTGTTTTCATGTTGCTGTTCTCATGATTGCTGTATGAGATTTTTATTGACATCTATGCCTAGGGCCTTGAAGTTCTATCACACCACATATATCCACTTATGTGTTTTCTTACTTGGCATATGTAACTCTTTAGGTATTTACAACGATTAAAGTGTGAAAATTAATTGCAAGAAAAAGTTTATATTAGTTCACGTTTGCTCTGTGTTGATGTATTGTACTGTTCCAGTGATATTCTATGACTAAACCTTGAAGGGAAAAGATATCCCCTATGGGGTCAAAGCCTGTTCCCCAATGGTATCTGCTGAAGCCTTTGCTGGAGGCATATATACCCCTCGGGTCCCAGCAAGTTTTCACCAAGGTGGTAGGACCCAGCGATCCATTGCACCACTTTGCATACTTTGTTTATTCGTGTAGTCTGCCATCCAGATAGTAAATATGCACTTGCTTTTTGCAATTCATCCATTGGGTTATTATGGAATCAAACTAATCAAGAGTTCTAGACTTTGACGGGTTCTTCTTATTTGCTTTCATGTTGCTTTTCACACAATTGCTGTATGAGATTTTTATAGACATCTATGCCTAGGGCCTTGAAGTTCTATCACACCACATGTAGCCACTTATATGTTTTCTTACTTGGCATATGTAACTCTTTAGGTATTTACATCACGACTGTTCACTATATGATTAAAGTGTGAAAATTAATTGTAAGAAAAAGTTTATATTAGTTCAAGTTTGCTCTGTGTGGATGTATTGTTCTGTTCCAGTGATGTTCTATGACTAAACCTTGAAGGGAAAAGATATCACCTATGGGGTCAAAGCCTGTTCCCCAATGGTATCTGCTGAAGCCTTTGCTGGAGGCATATATACCCCTCGGGTCCCAGCAAGTTTTCACCAAGGTGGTAGGACCCAGCGATCCATTGCACCACTTTGCATACCTTGTTTATTCGTGTAGCCTGCCATCCAGATAGTAAATATGCCCTTGCTTTTTGCAATTCATCCACTGGGTTATTATGGAATCAAACTAATCAAGAGTTCTAGACTTTGACGGGTTCTTCTTATTTGTTTTCATGTTGCTGTTCTCATGATTGCTGTATGAGATTTTTATAGACATCTATGCCTAGGGCCTTGAAGTTCTATCACACCACATATATCCACTTATGTGTTTTCTTACTTGGCATATGTAACTCTTTAGGTATTTACAACGATTAAAGTGTGAAAATTAATTGCAAGAAAAAGTTTATATTAGTTCACGTTTGCTCTGTGTTGATGTATTGTACTGTTCAAGTGATATTCTATGACTAAACCTTGAAGGGAAAAGATATCACCTATGGGGTCAAAGCCTGTTCCCCAATGGTATCTGCTGAAGCCTTTGCTGGAGGCATATATACCCCTCGGGTCCCAGCAATTTTTCACCAAGGTGGTAGGACCCAGCGATCCATTGCACCACTTTGCATACTTTGTTTATTCGTGTAGTCTGCCATCCAGATAGTAAATATGCACTTGCTTTTTGCAATTCATCCATTGGGTTATTATGGAATCAAACTAATCAAGAGTTCTAGACTTTGACGGGTTCTTCTTATTTGCTTTCATGTTGCTTTTCACACAATTGCTGTATGAGATTTTTATAGACATCTATGCCTAGGGCCTTGAAGTTCTATCACACCACATGTAGCCACTTATATGTTTTCTTACTTGGCATATGTAACTCTTTAGGTATTTACATCACGACTGTTCACTATATGATTAAAGTGTGAAAATTAATTGTAAGAAAAAGTTTATATTAGTTCAAGTTTGCTCTGTGTGGATGTATTGTTCTGTTTCAGTGATGTTCTATGACTAAACCTTGAAGGGAAAAGATATCACCTATGGGGTCAAAGCCTGTTCTCCAATGGTATCTGCTGAAGCCTTTGCTGGAGGCATATATACCCCTCGGGTCCCAGCAAGTTTTCACCAAGGTGGTAGGACCCAGCGATCCATTTCGCCCCTTTGCATACCTTGTTTATTTGTTTAGCCTGCCATCCAGATAATAAATATGCACTTGCTTTGCAATTCATCCACTGGGTTATTATGGAATCAAACTAATCAAGAGTTCTAGACTTTGACGGGTTCTTCTTATTTGTTTTCATGTTGCTTTTCACACGATTGCTGTATGAGATTTTTATAGACAACTATGCCTAGGGCCTTGAAGTTCTATCACACCACATGTAGCCACTTATATGTTTTCTTACTTGGCATATGTAACTCTTTAGGTATTTACAACGATTAAAGTGTGAAAATTAATTGCAAGACAAAGTTTATATTAGTTCAAGTTTTCTCTGTGTGGATGTATTGTTCTGTTCCAGTGATGCTCTATGACTAAACCTTGAAGGGAAAAGATATCACCTATGGGGTCAAAGCCTGTTCCCCAATGGTATCTGCTGAAGCCTTTGCTGGAGGCATATATACCCCTCGGGTCCCAGCAAGTTTTCACCAAGGTGGTAGGACCCAGCGATCCATTGCACCACTTTGCATACTTTGTTTATTCGTGTAGTCTGCCATCCAGATAGTAAATATACACTTGCTTTTTGCAATTCATCCATTGGGTTATTATGGAATCAAACTAATCAAGAGTTCTAGACTTTGACGGGTTCTTCTTATTTGCTTTCATGTTGCTTTTCACACAATTGCTGTATGAGATTTTTATAGACATCTATGCCTAGGGCCTTGAAGTTCTATCACACCACATATAGCCACTTATGTGTTTTCTTACTTGGCATATGTAACTCTTTAGGTATTTACAACACCACTGTTCACTATATGATTAAAGTGTGAAAATTAATTGGCAGAAAAAGTTTATATTAGTTCAAGTTTGCTCTGTGTGGATGTATTGTTCTGTTCCAGTGATGTTCTATGACTAAACCTTGAAGGGAAAAGATATCACCTATGGGGTCAAAGCCTGTTCCCCAATGGTATCTGCTGAAGCCTTTGCTGGAGGCATATATACCCCTCGGGTCCCAGCAAGTTTTCACCAAGGTGGTAGGACCCAGCGATCCATTGCACCACTTTGCATACCTTGTTTATTCGTGTAGCCTGCCATCCAGATAGTAAATATGCCCTTGCTTTTTGCAATTCATCCACTGGGTTATTATGGAATCAAACTAATCAAGAGGTCTAGACTTTGACGGGTTCTTCTTATTTTTTTTCATGTTGCTGTTCTCATGATTGCTGTTTGAGATTTTTATAGACAACTATGCCTAGGGCCTTGAAGTTCTATCATACCACATATAGCCACTTATATGTTTTCTTACTTGGCATATGTAACTCTTTAGGTATTTACAACGATTAAAGTGTGAAAATTAATTGTAAGAAAAAGTTTATATTAGTTCAAGTTTGCTCTGTGTGGATGTATTGTTCTGTTCCAGTGATGTTCTATGACTAAACTTTGAAGGGAAAAGATATCACCTATGGGGTCAAAGCCTGTTCCCCAATGGTATCTGCTGAAGCCTTTGCTGGAGGCATATATACCCCTCGGGTCCCAGCAAGTTTTCACCAGGGTGGTAGGACCCAGCGATCCATTGCACCACTTTGCATACTTTGTTTATTCGTGTAGTCTGCCATCCAGATAGTAAATATGCACTTGCTTTTTGCAATTCATCCATTGGGTTATTATGGAATCAAACTAATCAAGAGTTCTAGACTTTGACGGGTTCTTCTTATTTGCTTTCATGTTGCTTTTCACACAATTGCTGTATGAGATTTTTATAGACAACTATGCCTAGGGCCTTGAAGTTCTATCACACCACATGTAGCCACTTATATGTTTTCTTACTTGGCATATGTAACTCTTTAGGTATTTACAACACCACTGTTTACTATATGATTAAAGTGTGAAAATTAATTGCCAGAAAAAGTTTATATTAGTTCAAGTTTGCTCTGTGTGGATGTATTGTACTGTTCCAGTGATGTTCTATGACTAAACCTTGAAGGGAAAAGATATCACCTATGGGGTCAAAGCCTGTTCCCCAATGGTATCTGCTGAAGCCTTTGCTGGAGGCATATATACCCCTCGGTCCCAGCAAGTTTTCACCAAGGTGGTAGGACCCAGCGATCCATTGCACCTCTTTGCATACCTTGTTTATTCGTGTAGCCTGCCATCCAGATAGTAAATATGCCCTTGCTTTTTGCAATTCATCCACTGGGTTATTATGGAATCAAACTAATCAAGAGGTCTAGACTTTGACGGGTTCTTCTTATTTTTTTTTCATGTTGCTGTTCTCATGATTGCTGTTTGAGATTTTTATAGACAACTATGCCTAGGGCCTTGAAGTTCTATCACACCACATATAGCCACTTATATGTTTTCTTACTTGGCATATGTAACTCTTTAGGTATTTACAACGATTAAAGTGTGAAAATTAATTGCAAGAAAAAGTTTATATTAGTTCACGTTTGCTCTGCGTTGATGTATTGTACTGTTGCAGTGATGTTCTATGACTAAACCTTGAAGGGAAAAGATATCACCTATGGGGTCAAAGCCTGTTCCCCAATGGTATCTGCTGAAGCCTTTGCTGGAGGCATATATACCCCTCGGGTCCCAGCAAGTTTTCACCAAGGTGGTAGGACCCAGCGATCCATTGCACCACTTTGCATACCTTGTTTATTCGTGTAGTCTGCCCTCCAGATAGTAAATATGCACTTGCTTTGTGCAATTCATCCTTTGGGTTATTATGGAATCTAACTAATCAAGAGTTCTAGACTTTGACGGGTTCTTCTTATTTGTTTTCATGTTGCTGTTCTCATGATTGCTGTATGAGATTTTCATAGACAACTATGCCTAGGGCCTTGAAGTTCTATCACACCACATATAGCCACTTATATGTTTTCTTACTTGGCATATGTAACTCTTTAGGTATTTACATCACGACTGTTCACTATATGATTAAAGTGTGAAAATTAATTGTAAGAAAAAGTTTAAATTAGTTCAAGTTTGCTCTGTGTGGATGTATTGTTCTGTTCCAGTGATGTTCTATGACTAAACCTTGAAGGGAAAATATATCACCTATGGGGTCAAAGCCTGTTCCCCAATGGTATCTGCTGAAGCCTTTGCTGGAGGCATATATACCCCTCGGGTCCCAGCAAGTTTTCACCAAGGTGGTAGGACCCAACGATCCATTGCACCACTTTGCATACCTTGTTTATTCGTGTAGCCTGCCACCCAGATAGTAAATATGCCATTGCTTTTTGCAATTCATCCATTGGGTTATTATGGAAACAAACTAATCAAGAGTTCTAGACTTTGACGGGTTCTTCTTATTTGTTTTCATGTTGCTGTTCTCATGATTGCTGTATGAGATTTTTATAGACAACTATGCCTAGGGCCTTGAAGTTCTATCACACCACATGTAGCCACTTATATGTTTTCTTACTTGGCATATGTAACTCTTTAGGTATTTACAACGATTAAAGTGTGAAAAGGAATTGTAAGAAAAAGCTTATATTAGTTCAAGTTTGCTCTGTGTGGATGTATTTTTCTGTTCCAGTGATGTTCTATGACTAAACCTTGAAGGGAAAAGATATCACCTATGGGGTCAAAGCCTGTTCCTCAATGGTATCTGCTGAAGCCTTTGCTGGAGGCATATATACCCCTCGGGTCCCAGCAAATTTTCACCAAGGTGGTAGGACCCAGCGATCCATTGCACCACTTTGCATACCTTGTTTATTAGGGTAGTCTGCCCTCCAGATAGTAAACATGCACTTGCTTTGTGCAATTCATCCATTGGGTTATTATGGAATCAAACTAATCAAGAGTTCTAGACTTTGACGAGTTCTTCTTATTTGCTTTCATCTGGCTTTTCACATGATTGCTGTATGAGATTTTTATAGACAACTATGCCTAGGGCCTTGAAGTTCTATCACACCACATGTAGCCACTTATATGTTTTCTTACTTGGCATATGTAACTCTTTAGGTATTTACAACACGACTGTTCACTATATGATTAAAGTGTGAAAATTAATTGCAAGAAAAAGTTTATATTAGTTCAAGTTTGCTCTGTGTGGATGTATTGTTCTGTTCCAGTGATGTTCTATGACTAAACCTTGAAGGGAAAATATAACACCTATGGGGTCAAAGCCTGTTCCCCAATGGTATCTGCTAAAGCCTTTGCTGGAGGCATATATACCCCTCGGGTCCCAGCAAGTTTTCACAAAGGTGGTAGGACCCAGCGATCCATTGCACCACTTTGCATACCTTGTTTATTCGTGTAGCCTGCCATCCAGATAGTAAATATGCACTTTCTTTTTGCAATTCATCCATTGGGTTATTATGGAATCAAACTAATCAAGAGTTCTAGACTTTGACGGGTTCTTCTTATTTGCTTTCATGTTGCTTTTCACATGATTGCTGTATGATATTTTTATAGACAACTATGCCTAGAGCCTTGAAGTTCTATCACACCACATGTAGCCACTTATATGTTTTCTTACTTGGCATATGTAACTCTTTAGGTATTTACAATGATTAAAGGGTGAAAATTAATTGTAAGAAAAAGTTTATATTAGTTCAAGTTTGCTCTGTGTGGATGTATTGTACTGTTCCAGTGATGTTCTATGACTAAACCTTGAAGGGAAAAGATATTACCTTGGGGTCAAAGCCTGTTACCCAATGGTATCTGCTGAAGCCTTTGCTGAAGGCATATATACCCCTCGGGTCCCAGCAAGTTTTCACCAAGGTGGTAGGACCCAGCGATCCATTGCACCACTTTGCATGCCTTGTTTATTCGTGTAGCCTGCCATCCAGATAGTAAATATGCACTTGCTTTTTGCAATTCATCCATTGGGTTATTATGGAATCAAACTAATCAAGAGTTCTAGACTTTGACGGGTTCTTCTTATTTGTTTTCATGTTGCTGTTCTCATGATTGCTGTATGAGATTTTTATAGACAACTATGCCTAGGGCCTTGAAGTTCTATCACACCACATGTAGCCACTTATATGTTTTCTTACTTGGCATATGTAACTCTTTAGGTATTTACAACACCACTGTTCACTATATGATTAAAGTGTGAAAATTAATTGAAAGAAAAAGTTTATATTAGTTCAAGTTTGCTCTGTGTGGATGTATTGTACTGTTCCAGTGATGTTCTATGACTAAACCTTGAAGGGAAAAGATATCACCTATGGGGTCAAAGCCTGTTCCCCAATAGTATCTGCTGAAGCCTTCGCTGGAGGCATATATACCCCTCGGGTCCCAGCAAGTTTTCACCAAGGTGGTAGGACCCAGCGATCCATTGCACCACTTTGCATACCTTGTTTATTCGTGTAGCCTGCCATCCAGATAGTAAATATGCACTTTCTTTTTGCAATTCATCCATTGGGTTATTATGGAATCAAATTAATCAAGAGTTCTAGACTTTGACGGGTTCTTATTTGTTTTCATGTTGCTGTTCTCATGATTGCTGTATGAGATTTTTATAGACAACTATGCCTAGGGCCTTGAAGTTCTATCACACCGCATGTAGCCACTTATATGTTTTCTTACTTGGCATATGCAACTCTTTAGGTATTTACAACGATTAAAGTGTGAAAATTAATTGAAAGAAAAAGTTTATATTAGCTCAAGTTTGCTCTGTGTGGATGTATTGTTCTGTTCCAGTGATGTTCTATGACTAAACCTTGAAGGGAAAAGATATCACCTATGGGGTCAAAGCCTGTTCCCCAATGGTATCTGCTGAAGACTTTGCTGGAGGCATATATACCCCTCGGGTCCCAGCAAGTTTTCACCAAGGTGGTAGGACCCAGCGATCCATTGCACCACTTTGCATACCTTGTTTATTCGTGTAGTCTGCCCTCCAGATAGTAAATATGCACTAGCTTTGTGCAATTCATCCATTGGGTTATTATGGAATCAAACTAATCAAGAGTTCTAGACTTTGACGGGTTCTTCTTATTTGTTTTCATGTTGCTGTTCTCATGATTGCTGTATGAGATTTTCATAGACAACTATGCCTAGGGCCTTGAAGTTCTATCACACCACATGTAGCCACTTATATGTTTTCTTACTTGGCACATGTAACTCTTTAGGTATTTACAACACCACTGTTCACTATATGATTAAAGTGTGAAAATTAATTGCAAGAAAAAGTTTATATTAGTTCAAGTTTGCTCTGTGTGGATGTATTGTACTGTTCCAGTGATGTTCTATGACTAAACCTTGAAGGGAAAGATATCACCTATGGGGTCAAAGCCTGTTCCCCAATGGTATCTGCTTAACCCCCTGAGGTCGGCTGTCGCGCCGGCGCGATAGGCTCGTTTTTTTTCCGTATGAGTGCAAAAAAAAAATAAAAAAAAAAATAATAATTTTTATCATATATGCTTGTGTTATACATCAATCGATCCTGTTTAGTGTGTATTTTTTTTGTGTATGCTCATAATAAAAACAAAGTGTTGTGCTTTTTGCCAAATAAAGAAAAATAAACATGATGCGAGTTCTGCCTACTCTCCGTCAGTGAAGTCAATTCTGAAACGCGTCCGAAAATGAACTGTAACTCAGCGAATACTCAGTCAAACAGGCATACAGTCACACAGGCATGAAGCTTGAATTTTCTTCTTTTAAATGAAGTAATTTTTATGAAAAACAAATATTCACAGTTTATGTAATATGTATGCAAATAGAGAGATGTCAGTCGTTCTCATCTCAGCTAATTAAGTTTTAATGTGCTCCGCCCACGGAGAGCGCGCGCTATTCAAACGCAAATGTGAGGCGATCCAAACAAACCTGTGAAACGCCCACATCAGCTGGATAACACACACCGCGAGTTCACTTTCAGACTTATGTACTTTACGATGCTGTGAGGAATACTACTATCTTGATAATAATCCTGCAAAAATTTACCTCAGAAGTTCTGGAAGTATCATTTCGAGGAGCAAACGGATCCCGCTGAGGAATTAGGTCAGTTCTGTTTGCTTTGTTCTAATCTGAATGAATGAACGCACAGATGCATGCTGTTGTGGAGCTACAGCTGGCAAAAATACTGTTTAAATATGAATTGCGTTTCTGTGTATGAATGAATGAACGAACGAACGCACAGATGCGTGCTGTTGTGGAGCTACTACAGCTGGCAAAAATACTGTTTAAATAATATGAATCGCGTTTGAATGAATGAACGCAAAGATGCGTGCTGTTGTGGAGCTACTACAGCTGGCAAAAATACTGTTTAAATATGAATTGCGTTTCTGTGTATGAATGAATGAACGAACGAACGCACAGATGCGTGCTGTTGTGGAGCTACTACAGCTGGCAAAAATACTGTTTAAATAATATGAATCGCGTTTGAATGAATGAACGCACAGATGCGCGCTGTTGTGGAGCTACTACAGCTGGCAAAAATACTGTTTAAATATGAATTGCGTTTCTGTGTATGAATGAATGAACGAACGAATGCACAGATGCGCGCTGTTGTGGAGCTACTACAGCTGGCAAAAATACTGTTTTAATATGAATCGCGAATACAAAGAAAGATTACACTGGAAATATTGTTACAATTTTAAATGTTGTTGTAATTGTATAACCTTAATTGTATATAAAAAAAAAATATATATATATATATAAGGATAGATGTAAACAAAATCTTAAAAGGTCATTATAAGCCTTCTCTTTAAATAATTTTATTATGCTTTATTAGTTATTTATTATGCTTTATTAGACACATTTGGGAAGAGAATATATTCCAAATCTGAAAATACAGTATGAGAACAATTAACTGCACAATTACTAGAAATGTTTACCTTGGATATTGTACAATTTGCAAGCAAAATTTGTGGAAAAAAACAACAAACCAGTTATATATTGTCCTTGCATTTTTGTGGCTCATTCACACACCTGAATGAAAGGCTCATTATGTATGCAGCCTCATTATGCGGGCCCCATTGACTCCACAGGTGTGAATCACGCCCACCCGCATATGGCCTTTCCAAACAAAAAGTGTTTTACAAGATTTAAATCAATGTATTGTGTTATGTGAATGATTAGGCAGGATGATTTTCACATAATTTTGAAGAAAAAATTCTAGGCAACGTCATCCATTTGTCAAAAGTCTTATTTACATATATTTAGAATGTGTTTTATGGCCTTATTTCAGAAACTTTAGTTTTTTGTTTTTGAAAAAACCATGCATAAACATTATTCTATCAAAAATACAAACATGTACATGCAAGTTGTTCATATATTATGGTAGCCCTGTTTGTGCTAAATAGAGTGAATTTACACCTTTGCCATTAATATGTTTATAAGCAACTGAAAAAAGCACAAATGTCAGGGCATGTCAGAACATCTCAAGGACCCCAAAAACCCCTCAGACCCCAGAGGGTTAAGCATTTGCTGGAGGCATATATACCCCTCGGGTCCCAGCAAGTTTTCACCAAGGTGGTAGGATCCAGCGATCCATTGCACCACTTTGCATACCTTGTTTATTCGTGTAGCCTGCCATCCAGATAGTAAATATGCCCTTGCTTTTTGCAATTCATCCACTGGGTTATTATGGAATCAAACTAATCAAGAGTTCTAGACTTTGACGGGTTCTTCTTATTTGTTTTCCTGTTGCTGTTCTCATGATTGCTGTATGAGATTTTTATAGACATCTATGCCTAGGGCCTTGAAGTTCTATCACACCACATATATCCACTTATGTGTTTTCTTACTTGGCATTTGTAACTCTTTAGGTATTTACAACGATTAAAGTGTGAAAATTAATTGCAAGAAAAAGTTTATATTAGTTCACGTTTGCTCTGTGTTGATGTATTGTACTGTTCCAGTGATGTTCTATGACTAAACCTTGAAGGGAAAAGATATCACCTATGGGGTCAAAGCCTGTTCCCCAATGGTATCTGCTGAAGCCTTTGCTGGAGGCATATATACCCCTCGGGTCCCAGCAAGTTTTCACCAAGGTGGTAGGACCCAGCGATCCATTGCACCACTTTGCATACTTTGTTTATTCGTGTAGTCTGCCATCCAGATAGTAAATATGCACTTGCTTTTTGCAATTCATCCATTGGGTTATTATGGAATCAAACTAATCAAGAGTTCTAGACTTTGACGGGTTCTTCTTATTTGCTTTCATGTTGCTTTTCACACAATTGCTGTATGAGATTTTTATAGACAACTATGCCTAGGGCCTTGAAGTTCTATCACACCACATGTAGCCACTTATATGTTTTCTTACTTGGCATATGTAACTCTTTAGGTATTTACAACACCACTGTTCACTATATGATTAAAGTGTGAAAATTAATTGGCAGAAAAAGTTTATATTAGTTCAAGTTTGCTCTGTGTGGATGTATTGTACTGTTCCAGTGATGTTCTATGACTAAACCTTGAAGGGAAAAGATATCACCTATGGGGTCAAAGCCTGTTCCCCAATGGTATCTGCTGAAGCCTTTGCTGGAGGCATATATACCCCTCGGGTCCCAGCAAGTTTTCACCAAGGTGGTAGGACCCAGCGATCCATTGCACCACTTTGCATACCTTGTTTATTCGTGTAGCCTGCCATCCAGATAGTAAATATGCCCTTGCTTTTTGCAATTCATCCACTGGGTTATTATGGAATCAAACTAATCAAGAGGTCTAGACTTTGACGGGTTCTTCTTATTTTTTTTCATGTTGCTGTTCTCATGATTGCTGTTTGAGATTTTTATAGACAACTATGCCTAGGGCCTTGAAGTTCTATCATACCACATATAGCCACTTATATGTTTTCTTACTTGGCATATGTAACTCTTTAGGTATTTACAACGATTAAAGTGTGAAAATTAATTGTAAGAAAAAGTTTATATTAGTTCAAGTTTGCTCTGTGTGGATGTATTGTTCTGTTCCAGTGATGTTCTATGACTAAACTTTGAAGGGAAAAGATATCACCTATGGGGTCAAAGCCTGTTCCCCAATGGTATCTGCTGAAGCCTTTGCTGGAGGCATATATACCCCTCGGGTCCCAGCAAGTTTTCACCAGGGTGGTAGGACCCAGCGATCCATTGCACCACTTTGCATACTTTGTTTATTCATGTAGTCTGCCATCCAGATAGTAAATATGCACTTGCTTTTTGCAATTCATCCATTGGGTTATTATGGAATCAAACTAATCAAGAGTTCTAGACTTTGACGGGTTCTTCTTATTTGCTTTCATGTTGCTTTTCACACAATTGCTGTATGAGATTTTTATAGACAACTATGCCTAGGGCCTTGAAGTTCTATCACACCACATGTAGCCACTTATATGTTTTCTTACTTGGCATATGTAACTCTTTAGGTATTTACAACACCACTGTTTACTATATGATTAAAGTGTGAAAATTAATTGCCAGAAAAAGTTTATATTAGTTCAAGTTTGCTCTGTGTGGATGTATTGTACTGTTCCAGTGATGTTCTATGACTAAACCTTGAAGGGAAAAGATATCACCTATGGGGTCAAAGCCTGTTCCCCAATGGTATCTGCTGAAGCCTTTGCTGGAGGCATATATACCCCTCGGTCCCAGCAAGTTTTCACCAAGGTGGTAGGACCCAGCGATCCATTGCACCTCTTTGCATACCTTGTTTATTCGTGTAGCCTGCCATCCAGATAGTAAATATGCCCTTGCTTTTTGCAATTCATCCACTGGGTTATTATGGAATCAAACTAATCAAGAGGTCTAGACTTTGACGGGTTCTTCTTATTTTTTTTTCATGTTGCTGTTCTCATGATTGCTGTTTGAGATTTTTATAGACAACTATGCCTAGGGCCTTGAAGTTCTATCACACCACATATAGCCACTTATATGTTTTCTTACTTGGCATATGTAACTCTTTAGGTATTTACAACGATTAAAGTGTGAAAATTAATTGCAAGAAAAAGTTTATATTAGTTCACGTTTGCTCTGCGTTGATGTATTGTACTGTTGCAGTGATGTTCTATGACTAAACCTTGAAGGGAAAAGATATCACCTATGGGGTCAAAGCCTGTTCCCCAATGGTATCTGCTGAAGCCTTTGCTGGAGGCATATATACCCCTCGGGTCCCAGCAAGTTTTCACCAAGGTGGTAGGACCCAGCGATCCATTGCACCACTTTGCATACCTTGTTTATTCGTGTAGTCTGCCCTCCAGATAGTAAATATGCACTTGCTTTGTGCAATTCATCCTTTGGGTTATTATGGAATCAAACTAATCAAGAGTTCTAGACTTTGACGGGTTCTTCTTATTTGTTTTCATGTTGCTGTTCTCATGATTGCTGTATGAGATTTTCATAGACAACTATGCCTAGGGCCTTGAAGTTCTATCACACCACATATAGCCACTTATATGTTTTCTTACTTGGCATATGTAACTCTTTAGGTATTTACATCACGACTGTTCACTATATGATTAAAGTGTGAAAATTAATTGTAAGAAAAAGTTTAAATTAGTTCAAGTTTGCTCTGTGTGGATGTATTGTTCTGTTCCAGTGATGTTCTATGACTAAACCTTGAAGGGAAAATATATCACCTATGGGGTCAAAGCCTGTTCCCCAATGGTATCTGCTGAAGCCTTTGCTGGAGGCATATATACCCCTCGGGTCCCAGCAAGTTTTCACCAAGGTGGTAGGACCCAACGATCCATTGCACCACTTTGCATACCTTGTTTATTCGTGTAGCCTGCCACCCAGATAGTAAATATGCCATTGCTTTTTGCAATTCATCCATTGGGTTATTATGGAAACAAACTAATCAAGAGTTCTAGACTTTGACGGGTTCTTCTTATTTGTTTTCATGTTGCTGTTCTCATGATTGCTGTATGAGATTTTTATAGACAACTATGCCTAGGGCCTTGAAGTTCTATCACACCACATGTAGCCACTTATATGTTTTCTTACTTGGCATATGTAACTCTTTAGGTATTTACAACGATTAAAGTGTGAAAAGGAATTGTAAGAAAAAGCTTATATTAGTTCAAGTTTGCTCTGTGTGGATGTATTTTTCTGTTCCAGTGATGTTCTATGACTAAACCTTGAAGGGAAAAGATATCACCTATGGGGTCAAAGCCTGTTCCTCAATGGTATCTGCTGAAGCCATTGCTGGAGGCATATATACCCCTCGGGTCCCAGCAAATTTTCACCAAGGTGGTAGGACCCAGCGATCCATTGCACCACTTTGCATACCTTGTTTATTAGGGTAGTCTGCCCTCCAGATAGTAAACATGCACTTGCTTTGTGCAATTCATCCATTGGGTTATTATGGAATCAAACTAATCAAGAGTTCTAGACTTTGACGAGTTCTTCTTATTTGCTTTCATCTGGCTTTTCACATGATTGCTGTATGAGATTTTTATAGACAACTATGCCTAGGGCCTTGAAGTTCTATCACACCACATGTAGCCACTTATATGTTTTCTTACTTGGCATATGTAACTCTTTAGGTATTTACATCACGATTGTTCATTATATGATTAAAGTGTGAAAATTAATTGTAAGAAAAAGTTTATATTAGTTCAAGTTTGCTCTGTGTGGATGTATTGTTCTGTTCCAGTGATGTTCTATGACTAAACCTTGAAGGGAAAAGATATCACCTATGGGGTCAAAGCCTGTTCCCCAATGGTATCTGCTGAAGCCTTTGCTGGAGGCATATATACCCCTCGGGTCCCAGCAAGTTTTCACCAAGGTGGTAGGACCCAACGATCCATTGCACCACTTTGCATACCTTGTTTATTCGTGTAGCCTGCCACCCAGATAGTAAATATGCCATTGCTTTTTGCAATTCATCCATTGGGTTATTATGGAAACAAACTAATCAAGAGTTCTAGACTTTGACGGGTTCTTCTTATTTGTTTTCATGTTGCTGTTCTCATGATTGCTGTATGAGATTTTTATAGACAACTATGCCTAGGGCCTTGAAGTTCTATCACACCGCATGTAGCCACTTATGTTTTCTTACTTGGCATATGTAACTCTTTAGGTATTTACAACGATTAAAGTGTGAAAATTAATTGCAAGAAAAAGTTTATATTAGTTCAAGTTTGCTCTGTGTGGATGTATTGTACTGTTCCAGTGATGTTCTATGACTAAACCTTGAAGGGAAAAGATATCACCTATGGGGTCAAAGCCTGTTCCCCAATGGTATCTGCTGAAGCCTTTGCTGGAGGCATATATACGCCTCGGGTCCCAGCAAGTATTCACCAAGGTGGTAGGACCCAGCGATCCATTGCACCACTTTGCATACCTTGTTTATTCGTGTAAACTGCCATCCAGATAGTAAATATGCCCTTGCTTTTTGCAATTCATCCACTGGGTTATTATGGAATCAAACTAATCAAGAGTTCTAGACTTTGACGGGTTCTTCTTATTTGCTTTCATGTTGCTTTTCACACGATTGCTGTATGAGATTTTTATAGACAACTATGCCTAGGGCCTTGAAGTTCTATCACACCACATGTAGCCACTTATATGTTTTCTTACTTGGCATATGTAACTATTTAGGTATTTACAACGATTAAAGTGTGAAAATTAATTGTAAGAAAAAGTTTATATTAGTTCAAGTTTGCTCTGTGTGGATGTATTGTTCTGTTCCAGTGATTTTCTATGACTAAACCTTGAAGGGAAAAGATATTAGCTATGGGGTCAAAGCCTGTTCCCCAATGGAATCTGCTGAAGCCTTTGCTGGGGGCATATATACCCCTCGGGTCCCAGCAAGTTTTCACCAAGGTGGTAGGACCCAGCGATCCATTGCACCACTTTGCATACCTTGTTTATTAGGGTAGCCTGCCATCCAGATAGTAAATATGCACTTTCTTTTTGCAATTCATCCATTGGGTTATTATGGAATCAAACTAATCAAGAGTTCTAGACTTTGACGAGTTCTTCTTATTTGCTTTCATGTTGCTTTTCACATGATTGCTGTATGATATTTTTATAGACAACTATGCCTAGGGCCTTGAAGTTCTATCACACCACATGTAGCCACTTATATGTTTTCTTACTTGGCATATGTAACTCTTTAGGTATTTACAATGATTAAAGTGTGAAAATTAATTGCAAGAAAAAGTTTATATTAGTTCAAGTTTGCTCTGTGTGGATGTATTGTTCTGTTCCAATGATGTTCTATTACTAAACCTTGAAGGGAAAAGATATCACCTATGGGGTCAAAGCCTGTTCCCCAATGGTATGTGCTGAAGCCTTTGCTGGAGGCATATATACCCCTCGGGTCCCAGCAAGTTTTCACCAAGGTGGTAGGACCCAGCATTCCATTGCACCACTTTGCAAACTTTGTTTATTCGTGTAGTCTGCCATCCAGATAGTAAATATGCACTTTCTTTTTGCAATTCATCCATTGGGTTATTATGGAATCAAACTAATCAAGAGTTCTAGACTTTGACGGGTTCTTCTTATTTGTTTTCATGTTGCTGTTCTCATGACTGCTGTTTGAGATTTTTATAGACAACTATGCATAGGGCCTTGAAGTTCTATCACACCACATATAGCCACTTATGTGTTTTCTTACTTGGCATATGTAACTCTTTAGGTATTTACAACGATTAAAATGTGAAAATTAATTGCCAGAAAAAGTTTATATTAGTTCAAGTTTGCTCTGTGTGGATGTATTGTACTGTTCCAGTGATGTTCTATGACTAAACCTTGAAGGGAAAAGATATCACCTATGGGGTCAAAGCCTGTTCCCCAATGGTATCTGCTGAAGCCTTTGCTGGAGGCATATATACCCCTCGGGTCCCAGCAAGTTTTCACCAAGGTGGTAGGACCCAGCGATCCATTGCACCACTTTGCATACCTTGTTTATTCGTGTAGCCTGCCATCCAGATAGTAAATATGCCCTTGCTTTTTGCAATTCATCCACTGGGTTATTATGGAATCAAACTAATCAAGAGGTCTAGACTTTGACGGGTTCTTCTTATTTGCTTTCATGTTGCTGTTCTCATGATTGCTGTATGAGATTTTTATAGACAACTATGCCTAGGGCCTTGAAGTTCTATCACACCACATATAGCCACTTATATGTTTTCTTACTTGGTATATGTAACTCTTTAGGTATTTACAACGATTAAAGTGTGAAAATTAATTGTAAGAAAAAGTTTATATTAGTTCAAGTTTGCTCTTTGTGGATGTATTGTTCTGTTCCAGTGATGTTCTATGATTAAACTTTGAAGGGAAAAGATATCACCTATGGGGTCAAAGCCTGTTCCCCAATGGTATCTGCTGAAGCCTTTGCTGGAGGCATATATACCCCTCGGGTCCCAGCAAGTTTTCACCAAGGTGGTAGGACCCAGCGATCCATTGCACCACTTTGCATACTTTGTTTATTCGTGTAGTCTGCCCTCCAGATAGTAAATATGCACTTGCTTTGTGCAATTCATCCATTGGGTTATTATGGAATCAAACTAATCAAGAGTTCTAGACTTTGACGAGTTCTTCTTATTTGTTTTCATGTTGCTGTTCTCATGATTGCTGTTTGTGATTTTTATAGACAACTATGCCTAGGGCCTTGAAGTTCTATCACACCACATGTAGCCACTTATATGTTTTCTTACTTGGCATATGTAACTCTTTAGGTATTTACAACACCACTGTTCACTATATGATTAAAGTGTGAAAATTAATTGCAAGAAAAAGTTTATATTAGTTCAAGTTTGCTCTGTGTGGATGTATTGTTCTGTTCCAATGATGTTCTATGACTAAACCTTGAAGGGAAAAGATATCACCTATGGGGTCAAAGCCTGTTCCCCAATGGTATCTGCTGAAGCCTTTGCTGGAGGCATATATACCCCTCGGGTCCCAGCAAGTTTTCACCAAGGTGGTAGGACCCAGCGATCCATTTCGCCCCTTTGCATACCTTGTTTATTCGTTTAGCCTGCCATCCAGATAATAAATATGCACTTGCTTTGCAATTCATCCATTGGGTTATTATGGAATCAAACTAATCAAGAGTTCTAGACTTTGACGGGTTCTTCTTATTTGTTTTCATGTTGCTTTTCACACGATTGCTGTATGAGATTTTTATAGACATCTATGCCTAGGGCCTTGAAGTTCTATCACACCACATGTAGCCACTTATATGTTTTCTTACTTGGCATATGTAACTCTTTAGGTATTTACAACACGACTGTTCACTATATGATTAAAGTGTGAAAATTAATTGTAAGAAAAAGTTTATATTAGTTCAAGTTTGCTCTGTGTGGATGTATTGTTCTGTTCCAGTGATGTTCTATGACTAAACCTTGAAGGGAAAAGATATTACCTATGGGGTCAAAGCCTGTTCCCCAATGGTATCTGCTGAAGCCTTTGCTGGAGGCATATATACCCCTCGGGTCCCAGCAAGTTTTCACCAAGGTGGTAGGACCCAGCGATCCATTGCACCACTTTGCATACCTTGTTTATTCGTGTAGCCTGCCATCCAGATAGTAAATATGCCCTTGCTTTTTGCAATTCATCCACTGGGTTATTATGGAATCAAACTAATCAAGAGGTCTAGACTTTGACGGGTTCTTCTTATTTGTTTTCATGTTGCTGTTCTCATGATTGCTGTATGAGATTTTTATAGACAACTATGCCTAGGGCCTTGAAGTTCTATCACACCACATATAGTCACTTATATGTTTTCTTACTTGGCATATGTAACTCTTTAGGTATTTACAACGATTAAAGTGTGAAAATTAATTGTAAGAAAAAGTTTATATTAGTTCAAGTTTGCTCTGTGTGGATGTATTGTTCTGTTCCAGTGATGTTCTATGACTAAACTTTGAAGGGAAAAGATATCACCTATGGGGTCAAAGCCTGTTCCCCAATGGTATCTGCTGAAGCCTTTGCTGGAGGCATATATACCCCTCGGGTCCCAGCAAGTTTTCACCAAGGTGGTAGGACCCAGCGATCCATTGCACCACTTTGCATACCTTGTTTATTCGTGTAGCCTGCCATCCAGATAGTAAATATGCCCTTGCTTTTTGCAATATATCCACTGGGTTATTATGGAATCAAACTAATCAAGAGTTCTAGACTTTGACGGGTTCTTCTTATTTGTTTTCATGTTGCTGTTCTCATGATTGCTGTATGAGATTTTTATAGACATCTATGCCTAGGGCCTTGAAGTTCTATCACACCACATATATCCACTTATGTGTTTTCTTACTTGGCATATGTAACTCTTTAGGTATTTACAACGATTAAAGTGTGAAAATTAATTGCAAGAAAAAGTTTATATTAGTTCACGTTTGCTCTGTGTTGATGTATTGTACTGTTCCAGTGATATTCTATGACTAAACCTTGAAGGGAAAAGATATCACCTATGGGGTCAAAGCCTGTTCCCCAATGGTATCTGCTGAAGCCTTTGCTGGAGGCATATATACCCCTCGGGTCCCAGCAAGTTTTCACCAAGGTGGTAGGACCCAGCGATCCATTGCACCACTTTGCATACTTTGTTTATTCGTGTAGTCTGCCATCCAGATAGTAAACATGCACTTGCTTTTTGCAATTCATCCATTGGGTTATTATGGAATCAAACTAATCAAGAGTTCTAGACTTTGACGGGTTCTTCTTATTTGCTTTCATGTTGCTTTTCACACAATTGCTGTATGAGATTTTTATAGACATCTATGCCTAGGGCCTTGAAGTTCTATCACACCACATGTAGCCACTTATATGTTTTCTTACTTGGCATATGTAACTCTTTAGGTATTTACATCACGACTGTTCACTATATGATTAAAGTGTGAAAATTAATTGTAAGAAAAAGTTTATATTAGTTCAAGTTTGCTCTGTGTGGATGTATTGTTCTGTTTCAGTGATGTTCTATGACTAAACCTTGAAGGGAAAAGATATCACCTATGGGGTCAAAGCCTGTTCCCCAATGGTATCTGCTGAAGCCTTTGCTGGAGGCATATATACCCCTCGGGTCCCAGCAAGTTTTCACCAAGGTGGTAGGACCCAGCAATCCATTTCGCCCCTTTGCATACCTTGTTTATTTGTTTAGCCTGCCATCCAGATAATAAATATGCACTTGCTTTGCAATTCATCCATTGGGTTATTATGGAATCAAACTAATCAAGAGTTCTAGACTTTGACGGGTTCTTCTTATTTGTTTTCATGTTGCTTTTCACACGATTGCTGTATGAGATTTTTATAGACAACTATGCCTAGGGCCTTGAAGTTCTATCACACCACATGTAGCCACTTATATGTTTTCTTACTTGGCATATGTAACTCTTTAGGTATTTACAACACCACTGTTCACTATATGTTTAAAGGGTGAAAATTAATTGTAAGAAAAAGTTTATATTAGTTCAAGTTTGCTCTGTGTGGATGTATTGTTCTGTTCCAGTGATGTTCTATGACTAAACCTTGAAGGGAAAAGATATTACCTATGGGGTCAAAGCCTGTTCCCCAATGGTATCTGTTGAAGGCTTTGCTGGGGGCATATATACCCCTCGGGTCCCAGCAAGTTTTCACCAAGGTGGTAGGACCCAGAGATCCATTGCACCACTTTGCATACCTTGTTTATTAGGGTAGCCTGCCATCCAGATAGTAAATATGAACTTTCTTTTTGCAGTTCATCCATTGGGTTATTATGGAATCAAACTAATCAAGAGTTCTAGACTTTGACGAGTTCTTCTTATTTGTTTTCATGTTGCTGTTCTCATGATTGCTGTTTGTGATTTTTATAGACAACTATGCCTAGGGCCTTGAAGTTCTATCACACCACATGTAGCCACTTATATGCTTTCTTACTTGGCATATGTAACTCTTTAGGTATTTACAACGATTAAAGTGTGAAAATTAATTGCAAGACAAAGTTTATATTAGTTCAAGTTTTCTCTGTGTGGATGTATTGTTCTGTTCCAGTGATGCTCTATGACTAAACCTTGAAGGGAAAAGATATCACCTATGGGGTCAAAGCCTGTTCCCCAATGGTATCTGCTGAAGCCTTTGCTGGAGGCATATATACCCCTCGGGTCCCAGCAAGTTTTCACCAAGGTGGTAGGACCCAGCGATCCATTACACCACTTTGCATACTTTGTTTATTCGTGTAGTCTGCCATCCAGATAGTAAATATGCACTTGCTTTTTGCAATTCATCCATTGGGTTATTATGGAATCAAACTAATCAAGAGTTCTAGACTTTGACGGGTTCTTCTTATTTGCTTTCATGTTGCTTTTCACACAATTGCTGTATGAGATTTTTATAGACATCTATGCCTAGGGCCTTGAAGTTCTATCACACCACATGTAGCCACTTATATGTTTTCTTACTTGGCATATGTAACTCTTTAGGTATTTACATCACGACTGTTCACTATATGATTAAAGTGTGAAAATTAATTGTAAGAAAAAGTTTATATTAGTTCAAGTTTGCTCTGTGTGGATGTATTGTTCTGTTCCAGTGATGTTCTATGACTAAACTTTGAAGGGAAAAGATATCACCTATGGGGTCAAAGCCTGTTCCCCAATGGTATCTGCTGAAGCCTTTGCTGGAGGCATATATACCCCTCGGGTCCCAGCAAGTTTTCACCAAGGTGGTAGGACCCAGCGATCCATTGCACCACTTTGCATACCTTGTTTATTCGTGTAGCCTGCCATCCAGATAGTAAATATGCCCTTGCTTTTTGCAATTCATCCACTGGGTTATTATGGAATCAAACTAATCAAGAGTTCTAGACTTTGACGGGTTCTTCTTATTTGTTTTCATGTTGCTGTTCTCATGATTGCTGTATGAGATTTTTATAGACATCTATGCCTAGGGCCTTGAAGTTCTATCACACCACATATATCCACTTATGTGTTTTCTTACTTGGCATATGTAACTCTTTAGGTATTTACAACGATTAAAGTGTGAAAATTAATTGCAAGAAAAAGTTTATATTAGTTCACGTTTGCTCTGTGTTGATGTATTGTACTGTTCCAGTGATATTCTATGACTAAACCTTGAAGGGAAAAGATATCACCTATGGGGTCAAAGCCTGTTCCCCAATGGTATCTGCTGAAGCCTTTGCTGGAGGCATATATACCCCTCGGGTCCCAGCAAGTTTTCACCAAGGTGGTAGGACCCAGCGATCCATTGCACCACTTTGCATACTTTGTTTATTCGTGTAGTCTGCCATCCAGATAGTAAATATGCACTTGCTTTTTGCAATTCATCCATTGGGTTATTATGGAATCAAACTAATCAAGAGTTCTAGACTTTGACGGGTTCTTCTTATTTGCTTTCATGTTGCTTTTCACACAATTGCTGTATGAGATTTTTATAGACATCTATGCCTAGGGCCTTGAAGTTCTATCACACCACATGTAGCCACTTATATGTTTTCTTACTTGGCATATGTAACTCTTTAGGTATTTACATCACGACTGTTCACTATATGATTAAAGTGTGAAAATTAATTGTACGAAAAAGTATATATTAGTTCAAATTTGCTCTGTGTGGATGTATTGTTCTGTTCCAGTGATGTTCTATGACTAAACCTTGAAGGGAAAAGATATCACCTATGGGGTCAAAGCCTGTTCCCCAATGGTATCTGCTGAAGCCTTTGCTGGAGGCATATATACCCCTCGGGTCCCAGCAAGTTTTCACCAAGGTGGTAGGACCCAGCGATCCATTGCACCACTTTGCATACTTTGTTTATTCGTTTAGCCTGCCATTCAGATAATAAATATGCACTTGCTTTGCAATTCATCCATTGGGTTATTATGGAATCAAACTAATCAAGAGTTCTAGACTTTGACGGGTTCTTCTTATTTGTTTTCATGTTGCTTTTCACACGATTGCTGTATGAGATTTTTATAGACAACTATGCCTAGGGCCTTGAAGTTCTATCACACCACAT
Source organism: Scardinius erythrophthalmus (assembly GCF_964197995.2). Lineage (NCBI taxonomy): Eukaryota > Metazoa > Chordata > Actinopteri > Cypriniformes > Leuciscidae > Scardinius > Scardinius erythrophthalmus. The sequence goes on from NC_138229.1 coordinate 36,835,360, forward strand.
GTAGCCACTTATATGTTTTCTTACTTGGCATATGTAACTCTTTAGGTATTTACAACACCACTGTTCACTATATGATTAAAGTGTGAAAATTAATTGAAAGAAAAAGTTTATATTAGTTCAAGTTTGCTCTGTGTGGATGTATTGTACTGTTCCAGTGATGTTCTATGACTAAACCTTGAAGGGAAAAGATATCACCTATGGGGTCAAAGCCTGTTCCCCAATGGTATCTGCTTAAGCCTTTGCTGGAGGCATATATACCCCTCGGGTCCCAGCAAGTTTTCACCAAGGTGGTAGGACCCAGCGATCCATTGCACCACTTTGCATACCTTGTTTATAAGTGTAGCCTGCCACCCAGATAGTAAATATGCACTTGCTTTTTGCAATTCATCACATTGGGTTATTATGGAATCAAACTAATCAAGAGTTCTAGACTTTGACGGGTTCTTCTTATTTGTTTTCATGTTGCTGTTCTCATGATTGCTGTTTGTGATTTTTATAGACAACTATGCCTAGGGCCTTGAAGTTCTATCACACCACATGTAGCCACTTATATGCTTTCTTACTTGGCATATGTAACTCTTTAGGTATTTACAACGATTAAAGTGTGAAAATTAATTGCAAGACAAAGTTTATATTAGTTCAAGTTTGCTCTGTGTGGATGTATTGTTCTGTTCCAGTGATGCTCTATGACTAAACCTTGAAGGGAAAAGATATCACCTATGGGGTCAAAGCCTGTTCCCCAATGGTATCTGCTGAAGCCTTTGCTGGAGGCATATATACCCCTCGGGTCCCAGCAAGTTTTCACCAAGGTGGTAGGACCCAGCGATCCATTGCACCACTTTGCATACCTTGTTTATTAGGGTAGCCTGCCATCCAGATAGTAAATATGCACTTGCTTTTTGCAATTCATCCATTGGGTTATTATGGAATCTAACTAATCAAGAGTTCTAGAATTTGACGGGTTCTTCTTATTTGTTTTCATGTTGCTGTTCTCATGATTGCTGTATGAGATTTTTATAGACAACTATGCCTAGGGCCTTGAAGTTCTATCACACCGCATGTAGCCACTTATATGTTTTCTTACTTGGCATATGTAACTCTTTAGGTATTTACAACGATTAAAGTGTGAAAATTTATTGCAAGAAAAAGTTTATATTAGTTCAAGTTTGCTCTGTGTGGATTTATTGTTCTGTTCCAGTGATGTTCTATGACTAAACCTTGAAGGGAAAAGATATCACCTATGGGGTCAAAGCCTGTTCCCCAATGGTATCTGCTGAAGCCTTTGCTGGAGGCATATATACCCCTCGGGTCCCAGCAAGTTTTCACCAAGGTGGTAGGACCCAGCGATCCATTGCACCACTTTGCATACTTTGTTTATTCGTGTAGTCTGCCCTCCAGATAGTAAATATGCACTTGCTTTGTGCAATTCATCCATTGGGTTATTATGGAATCAAACTAATCAAGAGTTCTAGACTTTGACGAGTTCTTCTTATTTGTTTTCATGTTGCTGTTCTCATGATTGCTGTTTGTGATTTTTATAGACAACTATGCCTAGGGCCTTGAAGTTCTATCACACCACATGTAGCCACTTATATGTTTTCTTACTTGGCATATGTAACTCTTTAGGTATTTACAACGATTAAAGTGTGAAAATTAATTGAAAGAAAAAGTTTATATTAGTTCAAGTTTGCTCTGTGTGGATGAATTGTTCTGTTCCAGTGATGTTCTATGACTAAACCTTGAAGGGAAAAGATATCACCTATGGGGTCAAAGCCTGTTCCCCAATGGTATCTGCTGAAGCCTTTGCTGGAGGCATATATACCCCTCGGGTCCCAGCAAGTTTTCACCAAGGTGGTAGGACCCAACGATCCATTGCACCACTTTGCATACTTTGTTTATTCGTGTAGTCTGCCCTCCAGATAGTAAATATGCACTTGCTTTGTGCAATTCATCCATTGGGTTATTAAGGAATCAAACTAATCAAGAGTTCTAGACTTTGACGAGTTCTTCTTATTTGTTTTCATGTTGCTGTTCTCATGATTGCTGTTTGTGATTTTTATAGACAACTATGCCTAGGGCCTTGAAGTTCTATCACACCACATGTAGCCACTTATATGTTTTCTTACTTGGCATATGTAACTCTTTAGGTATTTACAACACCACTGTTCACTATATGATTAAAGTGTGAAAATTAATTGCAAGAAAAAGTTTATATTAGTTCAAGTTTGCTCTGTGTGGATGTATTGTTCTGTTCCAATGATGTTCTATGACTAAACCTTGAAGGGAAAAGATATCACCTATGGGGTCAAAGCCTGTTCCCCAATGGTATCTGCTGAAGCCTTTTCTGGGGGCATATATACCCCTCGGGTCCCAGCAAGTTTTCACCAAGGTGGTAGGACCCAGCGATCCATTTCGCCCCTTTGCATACCTTGTTTATTCGTTTAGCCTGCCATCCAGATAATAAATATGCACTTGCTTTGCAATTCATCCATTGGGTTATTATGGAATCAAACTAATCAAGAGTTCTAGACTTTGACGGGTTCTTCTTATTTGTTTTCATGTTGCTTTTCACACGATTGCTGTATGAGATTTTTATAGACATCTATGCCTAGGGCCTTGAAGTTCTATCACACCACATGTAGCCACTTATATGTTTTCTTACTTGGCATATGTAACTCTTTAGGTATTTACAACACCACTGTTCACTATATGATTAAAGTGTGAAAATTAATTGAAAGAAAAAGTTTATATTAGTTCAAGTTTGCTCTGTGTGGATGTATTGTACTGTTCCAGTGATGTTCTATGACTAAACCTTGAAGGGAAAAGATATCACCTATGGGGTCAAAGCCTGTTCCCCAATGGTATCTGCTTAAGCCTTTGCTGGAGGCATATATACCCCTCGGGTCCCAGCAAGTTTTCACCAAGGTGGTAGGACCCAGCGATCCATTGCACCACTTTGCATACCTTGTTTATAAGTGTAGCCTGCCACCCAGATAGTAAATATGCACTTGCTTTTTGCAATTCATCACATTGGGTTATTATGGAATCAAACTAATCAAGAGTTCTAGACTTTGACGGGTTCTTCTTATTTGTTTTCATGTTGCTGTTCTCATGATTGCTGTTTGTGATTTTTATAGACAACTATGCCTAGGGCCTTGAAGTTCTATCACACCACATGTAGCCACTTATATGCTTTCTTACTTGGCATATGTAACTCTTTAGGTATTTACAACGATTAAAGTGTGAAAATTAATTGCAAGACAAAGTTTATATTAGTTCAAGTTTGCTCTGTGTGGATGTATTGTTCTGTTCCAGTGATGCTCTATGACTAAACCTTGAAGGGAAAAGATATCACCTATGGGGTCAAAGCCTGTTCCCCAATGGTATCTGCTGAAGCCTTTGCTGGAGGCATATATACCCCTCGGGTCCCAGCAAGTTTTCACCAAGGTGGTAGGACCCAGCGATCCATTGCACCACTTTGCATACCTTGTTTATTAGGGTAGCCTGCCATCCAGATAGTAAATATGCACTTGCTTTTTGCAATTCATCCATTGGGTTATTATGGAATCTAACTAATCAAGAGTTCTAGAATTTGACGGGTTCTTCTTATTTGTTTTCATGTTGCTGTTCTCATGATTGCTGTATGAGATTTTTATAGACAACTATGCCTAGGGCCTTGAAGTTCTATCACACCGCATGTAGCCACTTATATGTTTTCTTACTTGGCATATGTAACTCTTTAGGTATTTACAACGATTAAAGTGTGAAAATTTATTGCAAGAAAAAGTTTATATTAGTTCAAGTTTGCTCTGTGTGGATTTATTGTTCTGTTCCAGTGATGTTCTATGACTAAACCTTGAAGGGAAAAGATATCACCTATGGGGTCAAAGCCTGTTCCCCAATGGTATCTGCTGAAGCCTTTGCTGGAGGCATATATACCCCTCGGGTCCCAGCAAGTTTTCACCAAGGTGGTAGGACCCAGCGATCCATTGCACCACTTTGCATACTTTGTTTATTCGTGTAGTCTGCCCTCCAGATAGTAAATATGCACTTGCTTTGTGCAATTCATCCATTGGGTTATTATGGAATCAAACTAATCAAGAGTTCTAGACTTTGACGAGTTCTTCTTATTTGTTTTCATGTTGCTGTTCTCATGATTGCTGTTTGTGATTTTTATAGACAACTATGCCTAGGGCCTTGAAGTTCTATCACACCACATGTAGCCACTTATATGTTTTCTTACTTGGCATATGTAACTCTTTAGGTATTTACAACGATTAAAGTGTGAAAATTAATTGAAAGAAAAAGTTTATATTAGTTCAAGTTTGCTCTGTGTGGATGAATTGTTCTGTTCCAGTGATGTTCTATGACTAAACCTTGAAGGGAAAAGATATCACCTATGGGGTCAAAGCCTGTTCCCCAATGGTATCTGCTGAAGCCTTTGCTGGAGGCATATATACCCCTCGGGTCCCAGCAAGTTTTCACCAAGGTGGTAGGACCCAACGATCCATTGCACCACTTTGCATACTTTGTTTATTCGTGTAGTCTGCCCTCCAGATAGTAAATATGCACTTGCTTTGTGCAATTCATCCATTGGGTTATTAAGGAATCAAACTAATCAAGAGTTCTAGACTTTGACGAGTTCTTCTTATTTGTTTTCATGTTGCTGTTCTCATGATTGCTGTTTGTGATTTTTATAGACAACTATGCCTAGGGCCTTGAAGTTCTATCACACCACATGTAGCCACTTATATGTTTTCTTACTTGGCATATGTAACTCTTTAGGTATTTACAACACCACTGTTCACTATATGATTAAAGTGTGAAAATTAATTGCAAGAAAAAGTTTATATTAGTTCAAGTTTGCTCTGTGTGGATGTATTGTTCTGTTCCAATGATGTTCTATGACTAAACCTTGAAGGGAAAAGATATCACCTATGGGGTCAAAGCCTGTTCCCCAATGGTATCTGCTGAAGCCTTTTCTGGGGGCATATATACCCCTCGGGTCCCAGCAAGTTTTCACCAAGGTGGTAGGACCCAGCGATCCATTTCGCCCCTTTGCATACCTTGTTTATTCGTTTAGCCTGCCATCCAGATAATAAATATGCACTTGCTTTGCAATTCATCCATTGGGTTATTATGGAATCAAACTAATCAAGAGTTCTAGACTTTGACGGGTTCTTCTTATTTGTTTTCATGTTGCTTTTCACACGATTGCTGTATGAGATTTTTATAGACATCTATGCCTAGGGCCTTGAAGTTCTATCACACCACATGTAGCCACTTATATGTTTTCTTACTTGGCATATGTAACTCTTTAGGTATTTACAACACGACTGTTCACTATATGATTAAAGTGTGAAAATTAATTGTAAGAAAAAGTTTATATTAGTTCAAGTTTGCTCTGTGTGGATGTATTGTTCTGTTCCAGTGATGTTCTATGACTAAACCTTGAAGGGAAAAGATATTACCTATGGGGTCAAAGCCTGTTCCCCAATGGTATCTGCTGAAGCCTTTGCTGGAGGCATATATACCCCTCGGGTCCCAGCAAGTTTTCACCAAGGTGGTAGGAACCAGCGATCCATTGCACCACTTTGCATACCTTGTTTATTAGGGTAGCCTGCCATCCAGATAGTAAATATGCACTTGCTTTTTGCAATTCATCCATTGGGTTATTATGGAATCAAACTAATCAAGAGTTCTAGACTTTGACGGGTTCTTCTTATTTGTTTTCATGTTGCTGTTCTCATGATTGCTGTATGAGATTTTTATAGACAACTATGCCTAGGGCCTTGAAGTTCTATCACACCGCATGTAGCCACTTATATGTTTTCTTACTTGGGATATGTAACTCTTTAGGTATTTACAACGATTAAAGTGTGAAAATTAATTGAAAGAAAAAGTTTATATTAGTTCAAGTTTGCTCTGTGTGGATGTATTGTTCTGTTCCAGTGATGTTCTATGACTAAACCTTGAAGGGAAAAGATATCACCTATGGGGTCAAAGCCTGTTCCCCAATGGTATCTGGTGAAGCCTTTGCTGGAGGCATATATACCCCTCGGGTCCCAGCAAGTTTTCATCAAGGTGGTAGGACCCAGCGATCCATTGCACCACTTTGCATACCTTGTTTATTCGTGTAGCCTGCCATCCAGATAGTAAATATGCCCTTGCTTTTTGCAATTCATCCACTGGGTTATTATGGAATCAAACTAATCAAGAGTTCTAGACTTTGACGGGTTCTTCTTATTTGTTTTCATGTTGCTGTTCTCATGATTGCTGTTTGTGATTTTTATAGACAACTATGCCTAGGGCCTTGAAGTTCTATCACACCACATGTAGCCACTTATATGTTTTCTTACTTGGCATATGTAACTCTTTAGGTATTTACAACACCACTGTTCACTATATGATTAAAGTGTGAAAATTAATTGTAAGAAAAAGTTTATATTAGTTCAAGTTTGCTCTGTGTGGATGTATTGTTCTGTTCCAGTGATGTTCTATGACTAAACTTTGAAGGGAAAATATATCACCTATGGGGTCAAAGCCTGTTCCCCAATGGTATCTGCTGAAGCCTTTGCTGGAGGCATATATACCCCTCGGGTCCCAGCAAGTTTTCACCAAGGTGGTAGGACCCAGCGATCCATTGCACCACTTTGCATACCTTGTTTATTCGTGTAGCCTGCCATCCAGATAGTAAATATGCCCTTGCTTTTTGCAATTCATCCACTGGGTTATTATGGAATCAAACTAATCAAGAGTTCTAGACTTTGACGGGTTCTTCTTATTTGTTTTCATGTTGCTGTTCTCATGATTGCTGTATGAGATTTTCATAGACAACTATGCCTAGGGCCTTGAAGTTCTATCACACCAAATGTAGCCACTTATATGTTTTCTTACTTGGCATATGTAACTCTTTAGGTATTTACAACACCACTGTTCATTATATGATTAAAGTGTGAAAATTAATTGCCAGAAAAAGTTTATATTAGTTCAAGTTTGCTCTGTGTGGATGTATTGTACTGTTCCAGTGATGTTCTATGACTAAACCTTGAAGGGAAAAGATATCACCTATGGGGTCAAAGCCTGTTCCCCAATGGTATCTGCTGAAGCCTTTGCTGGAGGCATATATACCCCTCGGGTCCCAGCAAGTTTTCACCAAGGTGGTAGGACCCAGCGATCCATTGCACCACTTTGCATACTTTGTTTATTCGTGTAGCCTCCCATCCATATAGTAAATATGCCCTTGCTTTTTGCAATTCATCCACTGGGTTATTATGGAATCAAACTAATCAAGAGTTCTAGACTTTGACGGGTTCTTCTTATTTGCTTTCATGTTGCTTTTCACATGATTGCTGTATGAGATGTTTATAGACAACTATGCCTAGGGCCTTGAAGTTCTATCACACCACATGTAGCCACTTATATGTTTTCTTACTTGGCATATGTAACTCTTTAGGTATTTACAACGATTAAAGTGTGAAAATTAATTGTAAGAAAAAGTTTATATTAGTTCAAGTTTGCTCTGTGTGGATGTATTGTACTGTTCCAGTGATGTTCTATGACTAAACCTTGAAGGGAAAAGATATCACCTATGGGGTCAAAGCCTGTTCCCCAATGGTATCTGCTGAAGCCTTTGCTGGAGGCATATATACCCCTCGGGTCCCAGCAAGTTTTCACCAAGGTGGTAGGACCCAGCGATCCATTGCACCACTTTGCATACCTTGTTTATAAGTGTAGCCTGCCACCCAGATAGTAAATATGCACTTGCTTTTTGCAATTCATCCCATTGGGTTATTATGGAATCAAACTAATCAAGAGTTCTAGACTTTGGCGAGTTCTTCTTATTTGTTTTCATGTTGCTGTTCTCATGATTGCTGTTTGTGATTTTTATAGACAACTATGCCTAGGGCCTTGAAGTTCTATCACACCACATGTAGCCACTTATATGCTTTCTTACTTGGCATATGTAACTCTTTAGGTATTTACAACGATTAAAGTGTGAAAATTAATTGCAAGACAAAGTTTATATTAGTTCAAGTTTGCTCTGTGTGGATGTATTGTTCTGTTCCAGTGATGCTCTATGACTAAACCTTGAAGGGAAAAGATATCACCTATGGGGTCAAAGCCTGTTCCCCAATGGTATCTGCTGAAGCCTTTGCTGGAGGCATATATACCCCTCGGGTCCCAGCAAGTTTTCACCAAGGTGGTAGGACCCAACGATCCATTGCACCACTTTGCATACTTTGTTTATTCGTGTAGTCTGCCCTCCAGATAGTAAATATGCACTTGCTTTGTGCAATTCATCCATTGGGTTATTAAGGAATCAAACTAATCAAGAGTTCTAGACTTTGACGAGTTCTTCTTATTTGTTTTCATGTTGCTGTTCTCATGATTGCTGTTTGTGATTTTTATAGACAACTATGCCTAGGGCCTTGAAGTTCTATCACACCACATGTAGCCACTTATATGTTTTCTTACTTGGCATATGTAACTCTTTAGGTATTTACAACACCACTGTTCACTATATGATTAAAGTGTGAAAATTAATTGCAAGAAAAAGTTTATATTAGTTCAAGTTTGCTCTGTGTGGATGTATTGTTCTGTTCCAATGATGTTCTATGACTAAACCTTGAAGGGAAAAGATATCACCTATGGGGTCAAAGCCTGTTCCCCAATGGTATCTGCTGAAGCCTTTTCTGGGGGCATATATACCCCTCGGGTCCCAGCAAGTTTTCACCAAGGTGGTAGGACCCAGCGATCCATTTCGCCCCTTTGCATACCTTGTTTATTCGTTTAGCCTGCCATCCAGATAATAAATATGCACTTGCTTTGCAATTCATCCATTGGGTTATTATGGAATCAAACTAATCAAGAGTTCTAGACTTTGACGGGTTCTTCTTATTTGTTTTCATGTTGCTTTTCACACGATTGCTGTATGAGATTTTTATAGACATCTATGCCTAGGGCCTTGAAGTTCTATCACACCACATGTAGCCACTTATATGTTTTCTTACTTGGCATATGTAACTCTTTAGGTATTTACAACACGACTGTTCACTATATGATTAAAGTGTGAAAATTAATTGTAAGAAAAAGTTTATATTAGTTCAAGTTTGCTCTGTGTGGATGTATTGTTCTGTTCCAGTGATGTTCTATGACTAAACCTTGAAGGGAAAAGATATTACCTATGGGGTCAAAGCCTGTTCCCCAATGGTATCTGCTGAAGCCTTTGCTGGAGGCATATATACCCCTCGGGTCCCAGCAAGTTTTCACCAAGGTGGTAGGAACCAGCGATCCATTGCACCACTTTGCATACCTTGTTTATTAGGGTAGCCTGCCATCCAGATAGTAAATATGCACTTGCTTTTTGCAATTCATCCATTGGGTTATTATGGAATCAAACTAATCAAGAGTTCTAGACTTTGACGGGTTCTTCTTATTTGTTTTCATGTTGCTGTTCTCATGATTGCTGTATGAGATTTTTATAGACAACTATGCCTAGGGCCTTGAAGTTCTATCACACCGCATGTAGCCACTTATATGTTTTCTTACTTGGGATATGTAACTCTTTAGGTATTTACAACGATTAAAGTGTGAAAATTAATTGAAAGAAAAAGTTTATATTAGTTCAAGTTTGCTCTGTGTGGATGTATTGTTCTGTTCCAGTGATGTTCTATGACTAAACCTTGAAGGGAAAAGATATCACCTATGGGGTCAAAGCCTGTTCCCCAATGGTATCTGGTGAAGCCTTTGCTGGAGGCATATATACCCCTCGGGTCCCAGCAAGTTTTCATCAAGGTGGTAGGACCCAGCGATCCATTGCACCACTTTGCATACCTTGTTTATTCGTGTAGCCTGCCATCCAGATAGTAAATATGCCCTTGCTTTTTGCAATTCATCCACTGGGTTATTATGGAATCAAACTAATCAAGAGTTCTAGACTTTGACGGGTTCTTCTTATTTGTTTTCATGTTGCTGTTCTCATGATTGCTGTTTGTGATTTTTATAGACAACTATGCCTAGGGCCTTGAAGTTCTATCACACCACATGTAGCCACTTATATGTTTTCTTACTTGGCATATGTAACTCTTTAGGTATTTACAACACCACTGTTCACTATATGATTAAAGTGTGAAAATTAATTGTAAGAAAAAGTTTATATTAGTTCAAGTTTGCTCTGTGTGGATGTATTGTTCTGTTCCAGTGATGTTCTATGACTAAACTTTGAAGGGAAAATATATCACCTATGGGGTCAAAGCCTGTTCCCCAATGGTATCTGCTGAAGCCTTTGCTGGAGGCATATATACCCCTCGGGTCCCAGCAAGTTTTCACCAAGGTGGTAGGACCCAGCGATCCATTGCACCACTTTGCATACCTTGTTTATTCGTGTAGCCTGCCATCCAGATAGTAAATATGCCCTTGCTTTTTGCAATTCATCCACTGGGTTATTATGGAATCAAACTAATCAAGAGTTCTAGACTTTGACGGGTTCTTCTTATTTGTTTTCATGTTGCTGTTCTCATGATTGCTGTATGAGATTTTCATAGACAACTATGCCTAGGGCCTTGAAGTTCTATCACACCAAATGTAGCCACTTATATGTTTTCTTACTTGGCATATGTAACTCTTTAGGTATTTACAACACCACTGTTCATTATATGATTAAAGTGTGAAAATTAATTGCCAGAAAAAGTTTATATTAGTTCAAGTTTGCTCTGTGTGGATGTATTGTACTGTTCCAGTGATGTTCTATGACTAAACCTTGAAGGGAAAAGATATCACCTATGGGGTCAAAGCCTGTTCCCCAATGGTATCTGCTGAAGCCTTTGCTGGAGGCATATATACCCCTCGGGTCCCAGCAAGTTTTCACCAAGGTGGTAGGACCCAGCGATCCATTGCACCACTTTGCATACTTTGTTTATTCGTGTAGCCTCCCATCCATATAGTAAATATGCCCTTGCTTTTTGCAATTCATCCACTGGGTTATTATGGAATCAAACTAATCAAGAGTTCTAGACTTTGACGGGTTCTTCTTATTTGCTTTCATGTTGCTTTTCACATGATTGCTGTATGAGATGTTTATAGACAACTATGCCTAGGGCCTTGAAGTTCTATCACACCACATGTAGCCACTTATATGTTTTCTTACTTGGCATATGTAACTCTTTAGGTATTTACAACGATTAAAGTGTGAAAATTAATTGTAAGAAAAAGTTTATATTAGTTCAAGTTTGCTCTGTGTGGATGTATTGTACTGTTCCAGTGATGTTCTATGACTAAACCTTGAAGGGAAAAGATATCACCTATGGGGTCAAAGCCTGTTCCCCAATGGTATCTGCTGAAGCCTTTGCTGGAGGCATATATACCCCTCGGGTCCCAGCAAGTTTTCACCAAGGTGGTAGGACCCAGCGATCCATTGCACCACTTTGCATACCTTGTTTATAAGTGTAGCCTGCCACCCAGATAGTAAATATGCACTTGCTTTTTGCAATTCATCCCATTGGGTTATTATGGAATCAAACTAATCAAGAGTTCTAGACTTTGGCGAGTTCTTCTTATTTGTTTTCATGTTGCTGTTCTCATGATTGCTGTTTGTGATTTTTATAGACAACTATGCCTAGGGCCTTGAAGTTCTATCACACCACATGTAGCCACTTATATGCTTTCTTACTTGGCATATGTAACTCTTTAGGTATTTACAACGATTAAAGTGTGAAAATTAATTGCAAGACAAAGTTTATATTAGTTCAAGTTTGCTCTGTGTGGATGTATTGTTCTGTTCCAGTGATGCTCTATGACTAAACCTTGAAGGGAAAAGATATCACCTATGGGGTCAAAGCCTGTTCCCCAATGGTATCTGCTGAAGCCTTTGCTGGAGGCATATATACCCCTCGGGTCCCAGCAAGTTTTCACCAAGGTGGTAAGACCCAGCGATCCATTGCACCACTTTGCATACCTTGTTTATTAGGGTAGCCTGCCATCCAGATAGTAAATATGCACTTGCTTTTTGCAATTCATCCATTGGGTTATTATGGAATCTAACTAATCAAGAGTTCTAGAATTTGACGGGTTCTTCTTATTTGTTTTCATGTTGCTGTTCTCATGATTGCTGTTTGTGATTTTTATAGACAACTATGCCTAGGGCCTTGAAGTTCTATCACACCACATGTAGCCACTTATATGTTTTCTTACTTGGCATATGTAACTCTTTAGGTATTTACAACACCACTGTTCACTATATGATTAAAGTGTGAAAATTAATTGTAAGAAAAAGTTTATATTAGTTCAAGTTTGCTCTGTGTGGATGTATTGTTCTGTTCCAGTGATGTTCTATGACTAAACCTTGAAGGGAAAAGATATCACCTATGGGGTCAAAGCCTGTTCCCCAATGGTATCTGCTTAAGACTTTGCTGGGGGCATATATACCCCTCGGGTCCCAGCAAGTTTTCACCAAGGTGGTAGGACCCAGCGATCCATTGCACCACTTTGCATACCTTGTTTATTAGGGTAGCCTGCCATCCAGATAGTAAATATGCACTTGCTTTTTGCAATTCATCCATTGGGTTATTATGGAATCAAACTAATCAAGAGTTCTAGACTTTGACGGGTTCTTCTTATTTGTTTTCATGTTGCTGTTCTCATGATTGCTGTATGAGATTTTTATAGACAACTATGCCTAGGGCCTTGAAGTTCTATCACACCGCATGTAGCCACTTATATGTTTTCTTACTTGGCATATGTAACTCTTTAGGTATTTACAACGATTAAAGTGTGAAAATTAATTGCAAGAAAAAGTTTATATTAGTTCACGTTTGCTCTGTGTTGATGTATTGTACTGTTCCAGTGATATTCTATGACTAAACCTTGAAGGGAAAAGATATCACCTATGGGGTCAAAGCCTGTTCCCCAATGGTATCTGCTGAAGCCTTTGCTGGAGGCATATATACCCCTCGGGTCCCAGCAAGTTTTCACCAAGGTGGTAGGACCCAGCGATCCATTGCACCACTTTGCATACTTTGTTTATTCGTGTAGTCTGCCATCCAGATAGTAAATATGCACTTGCTTTTTGCAATTCATCCATTGGGTTATTATGGAATCAAACTAATCAAGAGTTCTAGACTTTGACGGGTTCTTCTTATTTGCTTTCATGTTGCTTTTCACACAATTGCTGTATGAGATTTTTATAGACATCTATGCCTAGGGCCTTGAAGTTCTATCACACCACATGTAGCCACTTATATGTTTTCTTACTTGGCATATGTAACTCTTTAGGTATTTACAACACGACTGTTCACTATATGATTAAAGTGTGAAAATTAATTGTAAGAAAAAGTTTATATTAGTTCAAGTTTGCTCTGTGTGGATGTATTGTTCTGTTCCAGTGATGTTCTATGACTAAACCTTGAAGGGAAAAGATATCACCTATGGGGTCAAAGCCTGTTCCCCAATGGTATCTGCTGAAGCCTTTGCTGGAGGCATATATACCCCTCGGGTCCCAGCAAGTTTTCACCAAGGTGGTAGGAACCAGCGATCCATTGCACCACTTTGCATACCTTGTTTATTAGGGTAGCCTGCCATCCAGATAGTAAATATGCACTTGCTTTTTGCAATTCATCCATTGGGTTATTATGGAATCAAACTAATCAAGAGTTCTAGACTTTGACGGGTTCTTCTTATTTGTTTTCATGTTGCTGTTCTCATGATTGCTGTATGAGATTTTTATAGACAACTATGCCTAGGGCCTTGAAGTTCTATCACACCGCATGTAGCCACTTATATGTTTTCTTACTTGGGATATGTAACTCTTTAGGTATTTACAACGATTAAAGTGTGAAAATTAATTGAAAGAAAAAGTTTATATTAGTTCAAGTTTGCTCTGTGTGGATGTATTGTTCTGTTCCAGTGATGTTCTATGACTAAACCTTGAAGGGAAAAGATATCACCTATGGGGTCAAAGCCTGTTCCCCAATGGTATCTGGTGAAGCCTTTGCTGGAGGCATATATACCCCTCGGGTCCCAGCAAGTTTTCATCAAGGTGGTAGGACCCAGCGATCCATTGCACCACTTTGCATACCTTGTTTATTCGTGTAGCCTGCCATCCAGATAGTAAATATGCCCTTGCTTTTTGCAATTCATCCACTGGGTTATTATGGAATCAAACTAATCAAGAGTTCTAGACTTTGACGGGTTCTTCTTATTTGTTTTCATGTTGCTGTTCTCATGATTGCTTTTTGTGATTTTTATAGACAACTATGCCTAGGGCCTTGAAGTTCTATCACACCACATGTAGCCACTTATATGTTTTCTTACTTGGCATATGTAACTCTTTAGGTATTTACAACACCACTGTTCACTATATGATTAAAGTGTGAAAATTAATTGTAAGAAAAAGTTTATATTAGTTCAAGTTTGCTCTGTGTGGATGTATTGTTCTGTTCCAGTGATGTTCTATGACTAAACTTTGAAGGGAAAATATATCACCTATGGGGTCAAAGCCTGTTCCCCAATGGTATCTGCTGAAGCCTTTGCTGGAGGCATATATACCCCTCGGGTCCCAGCAAGTTTTCACCAAGGTGGTAGGACCCAGCGATCCATTGCACCACTTTGCATACCTTGTTTATTCGTGTAGCCTGCCATCCAGATAGTAAATATGCCCTTGCTTTTTGCAATTCATCCACTGGGTTATTATGGAATCAAACTAATCAAGAGTTCTAGACTTTGACGGGTTCTTCTTATTTGTTTTCATGTTGCTGTTCTCATGATTGCTGTATGAGATTTTCATAGACAACTATGCCTAGGGCCTTGAAGTTCTATCACACCAAATGTAGCCACTTATATGTTTTCTTACTTGGCATATGTAACTCTTTAGGTATTTACAACACCACTGTTCATTATATGATTAAAGTGTGAAAATTAATTGCCAGAAAAAGTTTATATTAGTTCAAGTTTGCTCTGTGTGGATGTATTGTACTGTTCCAGTGATGTTCTATGACTAAACCTTGAAGGGAAAAGATATCACCTATGGGGTCAAAGCCTGTTCCCCAATGGTATCTGCTGAAGCCTTTGCTGGAGGCATATATACCCCTCGGGTCCCAGCAAGTTTTCACCAAGGTGGTAGGACCCAGCGATCCATTGCACCACTTTGCATACTTTGTTTATTCGTGTAGCCTGCCATCCATATAGTAAATATGCCCTTGCTTTTTGCAATTCATCCACTGGGTTATTATGGAATCAAACTAATCAAGAGTTCTAGACTCTGACGGGTTCTTCTTATTTGCTTTCATGTTGCTTTTCACATGATTGCTGTATGAGATGTTTATAGACAACTATGCCTAGGGCCTTGAAGTTCTATCACACCACATGTAGCCACTTATATGTTTTCTTACTTGGCATATGTAACTCTTTAGGTATTTACAACGATTAAAGTGTGAAAATTAATTGTAAGAAAAAGTTTATATTAGTTCAAGTTTGCTCTGTGTGGATGTATTGTACTGTTCCAGTGATGTTCTATGACTAAACCTTGAAGGGAAAAGATATCACCTATGGGGTCAAAGCCTGTTCCCCAATGGTATCTGCTGAAGCCTTTGCTGGAGGCATATATACCCCTCGGGTCCCAGCAAGTTTTCACCAAGGTGGTAGGACCCAGCGATCCATTGCACCACTTTGCATACCTTGTTTATAAGTGTAGCCTGCCACCCAGATAGTAAATATGCACTTGCTTTTTGCAGTTCATCCCATTGGGTTATTATGGAATCAAACTAATCAAGAGTTCTAGACTTTGGCGAGTTCTTCTTATTTGTTTTCATGTTGCTGTTCTCATGATTGCTGTTTGTGATTTTTATAGACAACTATGCCTAGGGCCTTGAAGTTCTATCACACCACATGTAGCCACTTATATGTTTTCTTACTTGGCATATGTAACTCTTTAGGTATTTACAACACCACTGTTCACTATATGATTAAAGTGTGAAAATTAATTGCAAGAAAAAGTTTATATTAGTTCAAGTTTGCTCTGTGTGGATGTATTGTTCTGTTCCAATGATGTTCTATGACTAAACCTTGAAGGGAAAAGATATCACCTATGGGGTCAAAGCCTGTTCCCCAATGGTATCTGCTGAAGCCTTTTCTGGGGGCATATATACCCCTCGGGTCCCAGCAAGTTTTCACCAAGGTGGTAGGACCCAGCGATCCATTTCGCCCCTTTGCATACCTTGTTTATTCGTTTAGCCTGCCATCCAGATAATAAATATGCACTTGCTTTGCAATTCATCCATTGGGTTATTATGGAATCAAACTAATCAAGAGTTCTAGACTTTGACGGGTTCTTCTTATTTGTTTTCATGTTGCTTTTCACACGATTGCTGTATGAGATTTTTATAGACATCTATGCCTAGGGCCTTGAAGTTCTATCACACCACATGTAGCCACTTATATGTTTTCTTACTTGGCATATGTAACTCTTTAGGTATTTACAACACGACTGTTCACTATATGATTAAAGTGTGAAAATTAATTGTAAGAAAAAGTTTATATTAGTTCAAGTTTGCTCTGTGTGGATGTATTGTTCTGTTCCAGTGATGTTCTATGACTAAACCTTGAAGGGAAAAGATATTACCTATGGGGTCAAAGCCTGTTCCCCAATGGTATCTGCTGAAGCCTTTGCTGGAGGCATATATACCCCTCGGGTCCCAGCAAGTTTTCACCAAGGTGGTAGGAACCAGCGATCCATTGCACCACTTTGCATACCTTGTTTATTAGGGTAGCCTGCCATCCAGATAGTAAATATGCACTTGCTTTTTGCAATTCATCCATTGGGTTATTATGGAATCAAACTAATCAAGAGTTCTAGACTTTGACGGGTTCTTCTTATTTGTTTTCATGTTGCTGTTCTCATGATTGCTGTATGAGATTTTTATAGACAACTATGCCTAGGGCCTTGAAGTTCTATCACACCGCATGTAGCCACTTATATGTTTTCTTACTTGGGATATGTAACTCTTTAGGTATTTACAACGATTAAAGTGTGAAAATTAATTGAAAGAAAAAGTTTATATTAGTTCAAGTTTGCTCTGTGTGGATGTATTGTTCTGTTCCAGTGATGTTCTATGACTAAACCTTGAAGGGAAAAGATATCACCTATGGGGTCAAAGCCTGTTCCCCAATGGTATCTGGTGAAGCCTTTGCTGGAGGCATATATACCCCTCGGGTCCCAGCAAGTTTTCATCAAGGTGGTAGGACCCAGCGATCCATTGCACCACTTTGCATACCTTGTTTATTCGTGTAGCCTGCCATCCAGATAGTAAATATGCCCTTGCTTTTTGCAATTCATCCACTGGGTTATTATGGAATCAAACTAATCAAGAGTTCTAGACTTTGACGGGTTCTTCTTATTTGTTTTCATGTTGCTGTTCTCATGATTGCTGTTTGTGATTTTTATAGACAACTATGCCTAGGGCCTTGAAGTTCTATCACACCACATGTAGCCACTTATATGTTTTCTTACTTGGCATATGTAACTCTTTAGGTATTTACAACACCACTGTTCACTATATGATTAAAGTGTGAAAATTAATTGTAAGAAAAAGTTTATATTAGTTCAAGTTTGCTCTGTGTGGATGTATTGTTCTGTTCCAGTGATGTTCTATGACTAAACTTTGAAGGGAAAATATATCACCTATGGGGTCAAAGCCTGTTCCCCAATGGTATCTGCTGAAGCCTTTGCTGGAGGCATATATACCCCTCGGGTCCCAGCAAGTTTTCACCAAGGTGGTAGGACCCAGCGATCCATTGTACCACTTTGCATACCTTGTTTATTCGTGTAGCCTGCCATCCAGATAGTAAATATGCCCTTGCTTTTTGCAATTCATCCACTGGGTTATTATGGAATCAAACTAATCAAGAGTTCTAGACTTTGACGGGTTCTTCTTATTTGTTTTCATGTTGCTGTTCTCATGATTGCTGTATGAGATTTTCATAGACAACTATGCCTAGGGCCTTGAAGTTCTATCACACCAAATGTAGCCACTTATATGTTTTCTTACTTGGCATATGTAACTCTTTAGGTATTTACAACACCACTGTTCATTATATGATTAAAGTGTGAAAATTAATTGCCAGAAAAAGTTTATATTAGTTCAAGTTTGCTCTGTGTGGATGTATTGTACTGTTCCAGTGATGTTCTATGACTAAACCTTGAAGGGAAAAGATATCACCTATGGGGTCAAAGCCTGTTCCCCAATGGTATCTGCTGAAGCCTTTGCTGGAGGCATATATACCCCTCGGGTCCCAGCAAGTTTTCACCAAGGTGGTAGGACCCAGCGATCCATTGCACCACTTTGCATACTTTGTTTATTCGTGTAGCCTCCCATCCATATAGTAAATATGCCCTTGCTTTTTGCAATTCATCCACTGGGTTATTATGGAATCAAACTAATCAAGAGTTCTAGACTTTGACGGGTTCTTCTTATTTGCTTTCATGTTGCTTTTCACATGATTGCTGTATGAGATGTTTATAGACAACTATGCCTAGGGCCTTGAAGTTCTATCACACCACATGTAGCCACTTATATGTTTTCTTACTTGGCATATGTAACTCTTTAGGTATTTACAACGATTAAAGTGTGAAAATTAATTGTAAGAAAAAGTTTATATTAGTTCAAGTTTGCTCTGTGTGGATGTATTGTACTGTTCCAGTGATGTTCTATGACTAAACCTTGAAGGGAAAAGATATCACCTATGGGGTCAAAGCCTGTTCCCCAATGGTATCTGCTGAAGCCTTTGCTGGAGGCATATATACCCCTCGGGTCCCAGCAAGTTTTCACCAAGGTGGTAGGACCCAGCGATCCATTGCACCACTTTGCATACCTTGTTTATAAGTGTAGCCTGCCACCCAGATAGTAAATATGCACTTGCTTTTTGCAATTCATCCCATTGGGTTATTATGGAATCAAACTAATCAAGAGTTCTAGACTTTGGCGAGTTCTTCTTATTTGTTTTCATGTTGCTGTTCTCATGATTGCTGTTTGTGATTTTTATAGACAACTATGCCTAGGGCCTTGAAGTTCTATCACACCACATGTAGCCACTTATATGCTTTCTTACTTGGCATATGTAACTCTTTAGGTATTTACAACGATTAAAGTGTGAAAATTAATTGCAAGACAAAGTTTATATTAGTTCAAGTTTGCTCTGTGTGGATGTATTGTTCTGTTCCAGTGATGCTCTATGACTAAACCTTGAAGGGAAAAGATATCACCTATGGGGTCAAAGCCTGTTCCCCAATGGTATCTGCTGAAGCCTTTGCTGGAGGCATATATACCCCTCGGGTCCCAGCAAGTTTTCACCAAGGTGGTAAGACCCAGCGATCCATTGCACCACTTTGCATACCTTGTTTATTAGGGTAGCCTGCCATCCAGATAGTAAATATGCACTTGCTTTTTGCAATTCATCCATTGGGTTATTATGGAATCTAACTAATCAAGAGTTCTAGAATTTGACGGGTTCTTCTTATTTGTTTTCATGTTGCTGTTCTCATGATTGCTGTTTGTGATTTTTATAGACAACTATGCCTAGGGCCTTGAAGTTCTATCACACCACATGTAGCCACTTATATGTTTTCTTACTTGGCATATGTAACTCTTTAGGTATTTACAACACCACTGTTCACTATATGATTAAAGTGTGAAAATTAATTGTAAGAAAAAGTTTATATTAGTTCAAGTTTGCTCTGTGTGGATGTATTGTTCTGTTCCAGTGATGTTCTATGACTAAACCTTGAAGGGAAAAGATATCACCTATGGGGTCAAAGCCTGTTCCCCAATGGTATCTGCTTAAGACTTTGCTGGGGGCATATATACCCCTCGGGTCCCAGCAAGTTTTCACCAAGGTGGTAGGACCCAGCGATCCATTGCACCACTTTGCATACCTTGTTTATTAGGGTAGCCTGCCATCCAGATAGTAAATATGCACTTGCTTTTTGCAATTCATCCATTGGGTTATTATGGAATCAAACTAATCAAGAGTTCTAGACTTTGACGGGTTCTTCTTATTTGTTTTCATGTTGCTGTTCTCATGATTGCTGTATGAGATTTTTATAGACAACTATGCCTAGGGCCTTGAAGTTCTATCACACCGCATGTAGCCACTTATATGTTTTCTTACTTGGCATATGTAACTCTTTAGGTATTTACAACGATTAAAGTGTGAAAATTAATTGCAAGAAAAAGTTTATATTAGTTCACGTTTGCTCTGTGTTGATGTATTGTACTGTTCCAGTGATATTCTATGACTAAACCTTGAAGGGAAAAGATATCACCTATGGGGTCAAAGCCTGTTCCCCAATGGTATCTGCTGAAGCCTTTGCTGGAGGCATATATACCCCTCGGGTCCCAGCAAGTTTTCACCAAGGTGGTAGGACCCAGCGATCCATTGCACCACTTTGCATACTTTGTTTATTCGTGTAGTCTGCCATCCAGATAGTAAATATGCACTTGCTTTTTGCAATTCATCCATTGGGTTATTATGGAATCAAACTAATCAAGAGTTCTAGACTTTGACGGGTTCTTCTTATTTGCTTTCATGTTGCTTTTCACACAATTGCTGTATGAGATTTTTATAGACATCTATGCCTAGGGCCTTGAAGTTCTATCACACCACATGTAGCCACTTATATGTTTTCTTACTTGGCATATGTAACTCTTTAGGTATTTACAACACGACTGTTCACTATATGATTAAAGTGTGAAAATTAATTGTAAGAAAAAGTTTATATTAGTTCAAGTTTGCTCTGTGTGGATGTATTGTTCTGTTCCAGTGATGTTCTATGACTAAACCTTGAAGGGAAAAGATATCACCTATGGGGTCAAAGCCTGTTCCCCAATGGTATCTGCTGAAGCCTTTGCTGGAGGCATATATACCCCTCGGGTCCCAGCAAGTTTTCACCAAGGTGGTAGGAACCAGCGATCCATTGCACCACTTTGCATACCTTGTTTATTAGGGTAGCCTGCCATCCAGATAGTAAATATGCACTTGCTTTTTGCAATTCATCCATTGGGTTATTATGGAATCAAACTAATCAAGAGTTCTAGACTTTGACGGGTTCTTCTTATTTGTTTTCATGTTGCTGTTCTCATGATTGCTGTATGAGATTTTTATAGACAACTATGCCTAGGGCCTTGAAGTTCTATCACACCGCATGTAGCCACTTATATGTTTTCTTACTTGGGATATGTAACTCTTTAGGTATTTACAACGATTAAAGTGTGAAAATTAATTGAAAGAAAAAGTTTATATTAGTTCAAGTTTGCTCTGTGTGGATGTATTGTTCTGTTCCAGTGATGTTCTATGACTAAACCTTGAAGGGAAAAGATATCACCTATGGGGTCAAAGCCTGTTCCCCAATGGTATCTGGTGAAGCCTTTGCTGGAGGCATATATACCCCTCGGGTCCCAGCAAGTTTTCATCAAGGTGGTAGGACCCAGCGATCCATTGCACCACTTTGCATACCTTGTTTATTCGTGTAGCCTGCCATCCAGATAGTAAATATGCCCTTGCTTTTTGCAATTCATCCACTGGGTTATTATGGAATCAAACTAATCAAGAGTTCTAGACTTTGACGGGTTCTTCTTATTTGTTTTCATGTTGCTGTTCTCATGATTGCTTTTTGTGATTTTTATAGACAACTATGCCTAGGGCCTTGAAGTTCTATCACACCACATGTAGCCACTTATATGTTTTCTTACTTGGCATATGTAACTCTTTAGGTATTTACAACACCACTGTTCACTATATGATTAAAGTGTGAAAATTAATTGTAAGAAAAAGTTTATATTAGTTCAAGTTTGCTCTGTGTGGATGTATTGTTCTGTTCCAGTGATGTTCTATGACTAAACTTTGAAGGGAAAATATATCACCTATGGGGTCAAAGCCTGTTCCCCAATGGTATCTGCTGAAGCCTTTGCTGGAGGCATATATACCCCTCGGGTCCCAGCAAGTTTTCACCAAGGTGGTAGGACCCAGCGATCCATTGCACCACTTTGCATACCTTGTTTATTCGTGTAGCCTGCCATCCAGATAGTAAATATGCCCTTGCTTTTTGCAATTCATCCACTGGGTTATTATGGAATCAAACTAATCAAGAGTTCTAGACTTTGACGGGTTCTTCTTATTTGTTTTCATGTTGCTGTTCTCATGATTGCTGTATGAGATTTTCATAGACAACTATGCCTAGGGCCTTGAAGTTCTATCACACCAAATGTAGCCACTTATATGTTTTCTTACTTGGCATATGTAACTCTTTAGGTATTTACAACACCACTGTTCATTATATGATTAAAGTGTGAAAATTAATTGCCAGAAAAAGTTTATATTAGTTCAAGTTTGCTCTGTGTGGATGTATTGTACTGTTCCAGTGATGTTCTATGACTAAACCTTGAAGGGAAAAGATATCACCTATGGGGTCAAAGCCTGTTCCCCAATGGTATCTGCTGAAGCCTTTGCTGGAGGCATATATACCCCTCGGGTCCCAGCAAGTTTTCACCAAGGTGGTAGGACCCAGCGATCCATTGCACCACTTTGCATACTTTGTTTATTCGTGTAGCCTGCCATCCATATAGTAAATATGCCCTTGCTTTTTGCAATTCATCCACTGGGTTATTATGGAATCAAACTAATCAAGAGTTCTAGACTCTGACGGGTTCTTCTTATTTGCTTTCATGTTGCTTTTCACATGATTGCTGTATGAGATGTTTATAGACAACTATGCCTAGGGCCTTGAAGTTCTATCACACCACATGTAGCCACTTATATGTTTTCTTACTTGGCATATGTAACTCTTTAGGTATTTACAACGATTAAAGTGTGAAAATTAATTGTAAGAAAAAGTTTATATTAGTTCAAGTTTGCTCTGTGTGGATGTATTGTACTGTTCCAGTGATGTTCTATGACTAAACCTTGAAGGGAAAAGATATCACCTATGGGGTCAAAGCCTGTTCCCCAATGGTATCTGCTGAAGCCTTTGCTGGAGGCATATATACCCCTCGGGTCCCAGCAAGTTTTCACCAAGGTGGTAGGACCCAGCGATCCATTGCACCACTTTGCATACCTTGTTTATAAGTGTAGCCTGCCACCCAGATAGTAAATATGCACTTGCTTTTTGCAGTTCATCCCATTGGGTTATTATGGAATCAAACTAATCAAGAGTTCTAGACTTTGGCGAGTTCTTCTTATTTGTTTTCATGTTGCTGTTCTCATGATTGCTGTTTGTGATTTTTATAGACAACTATGCCTAGGGCCTTGAAGTTCTATCACACCACATGTAGCCACTTATATGCTTTCTTACTTGGCATATGTAACTCTTTAGGTATTTACAACGATTAAAGTGTGAAAATTAATTGCAAGACAAAGTTTATATTAGTTCAAGTTTGCTCTGTGTGGATGTATTGTTCTGTTCCAGTGATGCTCTATGACTAAACCTTGAAGGGAAAAGATATCACCTATGGGGTCAAAGCCTGTTCCCCAATGGTATCTGCTGAAGCCTTTGCTGGAGGCATATATACCCCTAGGGTCCCAGCAAGTTTTCACCAAGGTGGTAAGACCCAGCGATCCATTGCACCACTTTGCATACCTTGTTTATTAGGGTAGCCTGCCATCCAGATAGTAAATATGCACTTGCTTTTTGCAATTCATCCATTGGGTTATTATGGAATCTAACTAATCAAGAGTTCTAGAATTTGACGGGTTCTTCTTATTTGTTTTCATGTTGCTGTTCTCATGATTGCTGTATGAGATTTTTATAGACAACTATGCCTAGGGCCTTGAAGTTCTATCACACCGCATGTAGCCACTTATATGTTTTCTTACTTGGCATATGTAACTCTTTAGGTATTTACAACGATTAAAGTGTGAAAATTAATTGAAAGAAAAAGTTTATATTAGTTAAAGTTTGCTCTGTGTGGATTTATTGTTCTGTTCCAGTGATGTTCTATGACTAAACCTTGAAGGGAAAAGATATCACCTATGGGGTCAAAGCCTGTTCCCCAATAGTATCTGCTGAAGCCTTTGCTGGAGGCATATATACCCCTCGGGTCCCAGCAAGTTTTCACCAAGGTGGTAGGACCCAGCGATCCATTGCACCACTTTGCATACTTTGTTTATTCGTGTAGTCTGCCCTCCAGATAGTAAATATGCACTTGCTTTGTGCAATTCATCCATTGGGTTATTATGGAATCAAACTAATCAAGAGTTCTAGACTTTGACGAGTTCTTCTTATTTGTTTTCATGTTGCTGTTCTCATGATTGCTGTTTGTGATTTTTATAGACAACTATGCCTAGGGCCTTGAAGTTCTATCACACCACATGTAGCCACTTATATGTTTTCTTACTTGGCATATGTAACTCTTTAGGTATTTACAACACCACTGTTCACTATATGATTAAAGTGTGAAAATTAATTGTAAGAAAAAGTTTATATTAGTTCAAGTTTGCTCTGTGTGGATGTATTGTTCTGTTCCAGTGATGTTCTATGACTAAACCTTGAAGGGAAAAGATATCACCTATGGGGTCAAAGCCTGTTCCCCAATGGTATCTGCTTAAGACTTTGCTGGGGGCATATATACCCCTCGGGTCCCAGCAAGTTTTCACCAAGGTGGTAGGACCCAGCGATCCATTGCACCACTTTGCATACCTTGTTTATTAGGGTAGCCTGCCATCCAGATAGTAAATATGCACTTTCTTTTTGCAATTCATCCATTGGGTTATTATGGAATCAAACTAATCAAGAGTTCTAGACTTTGACGAGTTCTTCTTATTTGCTTTCATGTTGCTTTTCACATGATTGCTGTATGAGATTTTTATAGACAACTATGCCTAGGGCCTTGAAGTTCTATTTTTTCATTTATTTATTTGTTTATTTGACAGGGACATTGCACAACAAATGTGTTGCACAGACCAGAAATAGCTACAAGCTAATTTTCATCTGTAGTCCCTGGACAGAGGCAAAGTGACAGCAGGTTAATACAGTGGACAATGCGCATTCCCACGAATGAGTCCATTCACAATACAAAATACAGATAAAACACATACAAAAGGATCATCTCAACA
Organism: Scardinius erythrophthalmus; assembly: GCF_964197995.2. NCBI lineage: Eukaryota > Metazoa > Chordata > Actinopteri > Cypriniformes > Leuciscidae > Scardinius > Scardinius erythrophthalmus. The sequence goes on from NC_138229.1 coordinate 36,860,458, forward strand.
ACCATGCAATTGCAATACATGCAGTATTTACAACTATTTACAGTTCCCTTTTAAATTTACCTTCTTACATTTTTAACAATACCATAAATAACCAATTTTGTGCTAATGATCACAAATCTGACCGTCTTTCAACCACTTCTTCAGATTAAGTTTAAACTGATGCAAGGTGCTAATCTCTCGCATAGTTAAAGGCAACGAGTTCCACATCCCTGCAGCTTTCACAGAGAAGCAATTCTGTCCAAAGGTAGAGGACCTAAAGTTGACATAACAGTCTTCTCTGGAGGAGGCTCGCGTTGTTCTAAGTCCTACCTCTTCAAACGATTTCACAAACATTCTCAGTGACTGTGGTGCCAAATCATGAAAAATTTTATACACTAAACTGACATTCGAAAACAAAATGAAGTTTTCAAAAGTTAACAATTTATATTTCTTCACAATATTACAGTAGTGGTATGAAACAGGTTTTTTATCTAAAATTTTGAGTGCCTGTTTGTACAAGCTTTGGAGCGGCTGTAACGAAGAGTTGGTTGATAGAGACCAACTTGTAATGCAATATGTAAAATGTGACAATATCATCGCATGCATATAAAGCTTGGCTGCATCTGTGCTCATTTGCGGGCGAATATATCTAAACTGCGATAAATTAAATTTGACAGTTTTTATCAATTTTGAAACATGCTTTTTGAATGACAGTGTCCTGTCCAACACTACGCCTAAATACTTCACAGACTCTGCTTCGTGAATCCTTGTTCCTTTTACAATAATTTCCGGCGCAGAGTGAGAAGTATTCCTTTTTGAAAAAAATGTGCAGAGAGTTTTGCTATAATTTAGTGTCAAGCATGATTGCACCATCCAATCTGAAATTTTTTCCATCGCTCCCTGGAGCACAGTTGCTGCTTCGTGACTTGATTTTGCATAGACGTATATCACAGCGTCATCGGCGTACATTTGTACGTGAACTTCAGGACAAATAGCTGGAAGATCATTTATATAAACACTGAACAAGAGAGGGCCCAAAATGGAGCCTTGTGGCACCCCAACTGAGCAATCCAAATAAGAAGACACAGTACTCTTAATTCTTGTGCAGTGCTTCCTATTCTCTAAATATGATTTAAACCATTGTAATGTCTCGTCAGAAATATTGTGAGCGGACAATTTAGATAACAGGATGTTATGGTTTACCGTGTCGAATGCTCTTTTCAGATCTAAAAATATGGCACCCACCACCCCCCCTTTATCCAACATGACTTTGAGTTGTTCAACAAAATAACACAGTGCCGTTTCAGTCGAATGGTGTTTTCTGAAACCGAACTGAAGTGGATTCAGGGGGTGCTCTCCATAATTCAAATGATCCATCAGTTGCATGGCCACTGCTTTCTCGACTACCTTCGATATTACAGGTAGGATACTCACTGGTCTATAGTTGGCCAGCTCAGCTTTATCTCCTCCCTTATATAAAGGTGTAACCACTGCCTTTTTTAGACAATCGGGGAAGACCGCTTCTCTGATGGATCGATTGATTAGCTGAGTAGTAGGGCGACAGAGGGTAGCAGCATTCCTTCTAATCATACACGAATCCAAACCATAACCATCCTGTGACTTTGAAATTTTAAGTCCTTGTAAAATTTTAAGGACTTCTTGCTCCGAGACCTCACTTAAGTGAAACACTGGTTTAGTTGAATCTACATATCTAATTTCCCTTGTTCTGTTACCAAATACAACAACCAAATCATTAACAGAATCTTTAAAAAAAACTGTTAAAAGCACTAGCTACCTTTGATTCTTCTTGCGTTAAAGCATTGTTTACTTTAATTTCATAACATTTTTGAGACGTTTTTTTCCGAGAAATAGTATTAATGTGCTTCCAGACTAAGTGATTGTTTCCTTTAGCATTTGTTATCAAATCAATAAAAAAGTTTGCTTTCGAGGTCCTTAGTTCTTTCACTACTTTATTCCGATAATCCTTAAATAGACGCATATCATTTTCAATATTCGATTTTAAAGCCTTTTTAAGCAGAAAATCTCTTCTCCTCATCAATTTCCAAATATCTACTGTCAACCAGGGTAAATGTGCCTTTTTGTTCAAGTTAACACACTTTTTAATAAATTTCACCTTAACGTTATTTATTAGATCTAAAAAGCTCCCACAAAATGAGCCTATTTCATCATTAGAGTTCAAAATATTCCAGTCTACCTTCTCCAACTCTTGGTCAAAATGTGCCAAATCTTTATTGGGTATTTTATAAAAGACCTCTTTCTTATTTGTTCTAAATGTAAATCTATTTTTGTTTAATTTCCTTGCTATAAGAACTAAATTATGATCTGACATACCTGTGATAAAATTAAAAGATTTTATTATTCTGTCAGATTTATTTGAAAAGACCAGGTCGATTTGTGTTTTAGATGTTTTGGTTATCCTTGTCGGTCCTTTTATTAGCTGTTCAAAATTATAAAGACCTACTATTTCCTTTAACCTTTTCCTACTGTTTTTATCAATCCAATTTACATTGAAATCCCCTAGTACAATTACTTCTTTACCAAGAGTATTTAATTGTTTTAAAATCTCCTTAAATGATGTATAAAATTTAGCATCTGCAGAAGGTGGTCTATAAAAACCAGCTAAAATGAATGACATCTGAGGTGACACATTTATAGTTAAAGCAATACATTCAATCTCTGTATCAAATTTATCTTGCACATTTATCTGATGGCATTGTAAATGTTCTTTAACATATACAAGCAGTCCACCACCTCTTCCAGTAGGCCTATCCCTTCTAAATATGCTGTAGCCTGGAATGCAGTAGGCTGCCTGAGGAGATATCTTTGTTAACCAGGTCTCCGATAAACAAATAAAGTCCAAGTTCGAGTTTTTCCACCTGGTCGGTTTTAGAGGAAATACTCCTAACATTTAAATGTCCCCCCAGCAGACCTCTAGGTTTCGATTTCGCGTCCCAGATAACTTTAGCGTGGTTGAGTGTTTTGAGACGTTTTTTTCCGAGAAATAGTATTAATGTGCTTCCAGACTAAGTGATTGTTTCCTTTAGCATTTGTTATCAAATCAATAAAAAAGTTTGCTTTCGAGGTCCTTAGTTCTTTCACTACTTTATTCCGATAATCCTTAAATAGACGCATATCATTTTCAATATTCGATTTTAAAGCCTTTTTAAGCAGAAAATCTCTTCTCCTCATCAATTTCCAAATATCTACTGTCAACCGTTTATCCTCGTGTAGTGCACTTTCCGTTGTACGCATATCCTGCCTAGTGCACCCAAAACACAAATCTCCATGTCCCGATTGGCTAGATAAATCCAGGTGAAAATGCTCGGAGACACTCGCAGCGTTGGATCCAGCCGGGTGGGCGCACACAGCGTCGCCGCGGCCCGTCATTTTGTCCGAATCGACGCTATTGGAGACAGGGCCTGGGCATTGATGAACGTCTCCCGATAATAGGAGACACAGGATAATGATCAGCGTTTCGCCTTGCGAACTGCGCTCAGGCTGTTTTTTGAGTCTTTTTTTGAATGAGGTCATGAGGCCAGGAAACACGAATGTAGTAGCCACAATGGTCTTTCTATCACACCACATGTAGCCACTTATATGTTTTCTTACTTGGCATATGTAACTCTTTAGGTATTTACAACGATTAAAGTGTGAAAATTAATTGCAAGAAAAAGTTTATATTAGTTCAAGTTTGCTCTGTGTGGATGTATTGTTCTGTTCCAATGATGTTCTATGACTAAACCTTGAAGGGAAAAGATATCACCTATGGGGTCAAAGCCTGTTCCCCAATGGTATCTGCTGAAGCCTTTGCTGGAGGCATATATACCCCTCGGGTCCCAGCAAGTTTTCACCAAGGTGGTAGGACCCAGCGATCCATTTCGCCCCTTTGCATACCTTGTTTATTCGTTTAGCCTGCCATCCAGATAATAAATATGCACTTGCTTTGCAATTCATCCATTGGGTTATTATGGAATCAAACTAATGAAGAGTTCTAGACTTTGACGGGTTCTTCTTATTTGTTTTCATGTTGCTTTTCACACGATTGCTGTATGAGATTTTTATAGACATCTATGCCTAGGGCCTTGAAGTTCTATCACACCACATATATCCACTTATGTGTTTTCTTACTTGGCATATGTAACTCTTTAGGTATTTACAACGATTAAAGTGTGAAAATTAATTGCAAGAAAAAGTTTATATTAGTTCACGTTTGCTCTGTGTTGATGTATTGTACTGTTCCAGTGATATTCTATGACTAAACCTTGAAGGGAAAAGATATCACCTATGGGGTCAAAGCCTGTTCCCCAATGGTATCTGCTGAAGCCTTTGCTGGAGGCATATATACCCCTCGGGTCCCAGCAAGTTTTCACCAAGGTGGTAGGACCCAGCGATCCATTGCACCACTTTGCATACCTTGTTTATTAGGGTAGCCTGCCATCCAGATAGTAAATATGCACTTGCTTTTTGCAATTCATCCATTGGGTTATTATGGAATCAAACTAATCAAGAGTTCTAGACTTTGACGGGTTCTTCTTATTTGTTTTCATGTTGCTGTTCTCATGATTGCTGTATGAGATTTTTATAGACAACTATGCCTAGGGCCTTGAAGTTCTATCACACCGCATGTAGCCACTTATATGTTTTCTTACTTGGCATATGTAACTCTTTAGGTATTTACAACGATTAAAGTGTGAAAATTAATTGAAAGAAAAAGTTTATATTAGTTCAAGTTTGCTCTGTGTGGATGAATTGTTCTGTTCCAGTGATGTTCTATGACTAAACCTTGAAGGGAAAAGATATCACCTATGGGGTCAAAGCCTGTTCCCCAATGGTATCTGCTGAAGCCTTTGCTGGAGGCATATATACCCCTCGGGTCCCAGCAAGTTTTCACCAAGGTGGTAGGACCCAGCGATCCATTGCACCACTTTGCATACCTTGTTTATTTGTGTAGCCTGCCATCCAGATAGTAAATATGCCCTTGCTTTTTGCAATTCATCCACTGGGTTATTATGGAATCAAACTAATCAAGAGTTCTAGACTTTGACGGGTTCTTCTTATTTGTTTTCATGTTGCTGTTCTCATGATTGCTGTATGAGATTTTTATAGACAACTATGCCTAGGGCCTTGAAGTTCTATCACACCACATATAGCCACTTATGTGTTTTCTTACTTGGCATATGTAACTCTTTAGGTATTTACAACGATTAAAGTGTGAAAATTAATTGCAAGAAAAAGTTTATATTAGTTCACGTTTGCTCTGTGTTGATGTATTGTACTGTTCCAGTGATATTCTATGACAAAACCTTGAAGGGAAAAGATATCACCTATGGGGTCAAAGCCTGTTCCCCAATGGTATCTGCTGGAGCCTTTGCTGGAGGCATATATACCCCTCGGGTCCCAGCAAGTTTTCACCAAGGTGGTAGGACCCAGCGATCCATTGCACCACTTTGCATACTTTGTTTATTCGTGTAGTCTGCCATCCAGATAGTAAATATGCACTTGCTTTTTGCAATTCATCCATTGGGTTATTATGGAATCAAACTAATCAAGAGTTCTAGACTTTGACGGGTTCTTCTTATTTGCTTTCATGTTGCTTTTCACACAATTGCTGTATGAGATTTTTATAGACATCTATGCCTAGGGCCTTGAAGTTCTATCACACCACATGTAGCCACTTATATGTTTTCTTACTTGGCATATGTAACTCTTTAGGTATTTACAACACCACTGTTCACTATATGATTAAAGTGTGAAAATTAATTGTAAGAAAAAGTTTATATTAGTTCAAGTTTGCTCTGTGTGGATGTATTGTTCTGTTCCAGTGATGTTCTATGACTAAACCTTGAAGGGAAAAGATATCACCTATGGGGTCAAAGCCTGTTCCCCAATGGTATCTGCTGAAGCCTTTGCTGGAGGCATATATACCCCTCGGGTCCCAGAAAGTTTTCACCAAGGTGGTAGGACCCAGCGATCCATTGCACCACTTTGCATACCTTGTTTAATCGTGTAGCCTGCCATCCAGATAGTAAATATGCCCTTGCTTTTTGCAATTCATCCACTGGGTTATTATGGAATCAAACTAATCAAGAGTTCTAGACTTTGACGGGTTCTTCTTATTTGTTTTCATGTTGCTGTTCTCATGATTGCTGTATGAGATTTTTATAGACATCTATGCCTAGGGCCTTGAAGTTCTATCACACCACATATATCCACTTATGTGTTTTCTTACTTGGCATATGTAACTCTTTAGGTATTTACAATGATTAAAGTGTGAAAATTAATTGCAAGAAAAAGTTTATATTAGTTCACGTTTGCTCTGTGTTGATGTATTGTACTGTTCCAGTGATATTCTATGACTAAACCTTGAAGGGAAAAGATATCACCTATGGGGTCAAAGCCTGTTCCCCAATGGTATCTGCTGAAGCCTTTGCTGGAGGCATATATACCCCTCGGGTCCCAGCAAGTTTTCACCAAGGTGGTAGGACCCAGCGATCCATTGCACCACTTTGCATACTTTGTTTATTCGTGTAGTCTGCCATCCAGATAGTAAATATGCACTTGCTTTTTGCAATTCATCCATTGGGTTATTATGGAATCAAACTAATCAAGAGTTCTAGACTTTGACGGGTTCTTCTTATTTGCTTTCATGTTGCTTTTCACACAATTGCTGTATGAGATTTTTATAGACATCTATTCCTAGGGCCTTGAAGTTCTATCACACCACATGTAGCCACTTATATGTTTTCTTACTTGGCATATGTAACTCTTTAGGTATTTACAACACCACTGTTCACTATATGATTAAAGTGTGAAAATTAATTGTAAGAAAAAGTTTATATTAGTTCAAGTTTGCTCTGTGTGGATGTATTGTTCTGTTCCAGTGATGTTCTATGACTAAACCTTGAAGGGAAAAGATATCACCTATGGGGTCAAAGCCTGTTCCCCAATGGTATCTGCTGAAGCCTTTGCTGGAGGCATATATACCCCTCGGGTCCCAGCAAGTTTTCACCAAGGTGGTAGGACCCAGCGATCCATTGCACCACTTTGCATACCTTGTTTATTAGTGTAGCCTGCCATCCAGATAGTAAATATGCCCTTGCTTTTTGCAATTCATCCACTGGGTTATTATGGAATCAAACTAATCAAGAGGTCTAGACTTTGACGGGTTCTTCTAATTTGTTTTCATGTTGCTGTTCTCATGATTGCTGTATGAGATTTTTATAGACAACTATGCCTAGGGCCTTGAAGTTCTATCACACCACATATAGCCACCTATATGTTTTCTTACTTGGCATATGTAACTCTTTAGGTATTTACAACGATTAAAGTGTGAAAATTAATTGTAAGAAAAAGTTTATATTAGTTCAAGTTTGCTCTGTGTGGATGTATTGTTCTGTTCCAGTGATGTTCTATGACTAAACTTTGAAGGGAAAAGATATCACCTATGGGGTCAAAGCCTGTTCCCCAATGGTATCTGCTGAAACCTTTGCTGGAGGCATATATACCCCTCGGGTCCCAGGAAGTTTTCACCAAGGTGGTAGGACCCAGCGATCCATTGCACCACTTTGCATACCTTGTTTATTCGTGTAGCCTGCCATCCAGATAGTAAATATGCCCTTGCTTTTTGCAATTCATCCACTGGGTTATTATGGAATCAAACTAATCAAGAGTTCTAGACTTTGACGGGTTCTTCTTATTTGTTTTCATGTTGCTGTTCTCATGATTGCTGTATGAGATTTTTATAGACATCTATGCCTAGGGCCTTGAAGTTCTATCACACCACATATATCCACTTATGTGTTTTCTTACTTGGCATATGTAACTCTTTAGGTATTTACAACGATTAAAGTGTGAAAATTAATTGCAAGAAAAAGTTTATATTAGTTCACGTTTGCTCTGTGTTGATGTATTGTACTGTTCCAGTGATATTCTATGACTAAACCTTGAAGGGAAAAGATATCACCTATGGGGTCAAAGCCTGTTCCCCAATGGTATCTGCTGAAGCCTTTGCTGGAGGCATATATACCCCTCGGGTCCCAGCAAGTTTTCACCAAGGTGGTAGGACCCAGCAATCCATTGCACCACTTTGCATACTTTGTTTATTCGTGTAGTCTGCCATCCAGATAGTAAATATGCACTTGCTTTTTGCAATTCATCCATTGGGTTATTATGGAATCAAACTAATCAAGAGTTCTAGACTTTGACGGGTTCTTCTTATTTGCTTTCATGTTGCTTTTCACATGATTGCTGTATGAGATTTTTATAGACATCTATGCCTAGGGCCTTGAAGTTCTATCACACCACATGTAGCCACTTATATGTTTTCTTACTTGGCATATGTAACTCTTTAGGTATTTACAACACGACTGTTCACTATTTGATTAAAGTGTGAAAATTAATTGTAAGAAAAAGTATATATTAGTTCAAGTTTGCTCTGTGTGGATGTATTGTTCTGTTCCAGTGATGTTCTATGACTAAACCTTGAAGGGAAAAGATATTACCTATGGGGTCAAAGCCTGTTCCCCAATGGTATCTGCTAAAGCCTTTGCTGGAGGCATATATACCCCTCGGGTCCCAGCAAGTTTTCACCAAGGTGGTAGGACCCAGCGATCCATTGCACCACTTTGCATACCTTGTTTATTAGGGTAGCCTTCCATCCAGATAGTAAATATGCACTTGCTTTTTGCAATTCATCCATTGGGTTATTATGGAATCAAACTAATCAAGAGTTCTAGACTTTGACGGGTTCTTCTTATTTGTTTTCATGTTGCTGTTCTCATGATTGCTGTATGAGATTTTTATAGACAACTATGCCTAGGGCCTTGAAGTTCTATCACACCGCATGTAGCCACTTATATGTTTTCTTACTTGGCATATGTAACTCTTTTGGTATTTACAATGATTAAAGTGTGAAAATTAATTGAAAGAAAAAGTTTATATTAGTTCAAGTTTGCTCTGTGTGGATGAATTGTTCTGTTCCAGTGATGTTCTATGACTAAACCTTGAAGGGAAAAGATATCACCTATGGGGTCAAAGCCTGTTCCCCAATGGTATCTGCTGAAGCCTTTGCTGGAGGCATATATACCCCTCGGGTCCCAGCAAGTTTTCACCAAGGTGGTAGGACCCAGCGATCCATTGCACCACTTTGCATACCTTGTTTATTTGTTTAGCCTGCCATCCAGATAGTAAATATGCCCTTGCTTTTTGCAATTCATCCACTGGGTTATTATGGAATCAAACTAATCAAGAGGTCTAGACTTTGACGGGTTCTTCTTATTTGTTTTCATGTTGCTGTTCTCATGATTGCTGTATGAGATTTTTATAGACAACTATGCCTAGGGCCTTGAAGTTCTATCACACCACATATAGCCACTTATGTGTTTTCTTACTTGGCATATGTAACTCTTTAGGTATTTACAACGATTAAAGTGTGAAAATTAATTGCAAGAAAAAGTTTATATTAGTTCACGTTTGCTCTGTGTTGATGTATTGTACTGTTCCAGTGATATTCTATGACTAAACCTTGAAGGGAAAAGATATCACCTATGGGGTCAAAGCCTGTTCCCCAATGGTATCTGCTGAAGCCTTTGCTGGAGGCATATATACCCCTCGGGTCCCAGCAAGTTTTCACCAAGGTGGTAGGACCCAGCGATCCATTGCACCACTTTGCATACTTTGTTTATTCGTGTAGTCTGCCATCCAGATAGTAAATATGCACTTGCTTTTTGCAATTCATCCATTGGGTTATTATGGAATCAAACTAATCAAGAGTTCTAGACTTTGACGGGTTCTTCTTATTTGCTTTCATGTTGCTTTTCACACAATTGCTGTATGAGATTTTTATAGACATCTATGCCTAGGGCCTTGAAGTTCTATCACACCGCATGTAGCCACTTATATGTTTTCTTACTTGGCATATGTAACTCTTTAGGTATTTACAACACGACTGTTCACTATATGATTAACCCTCAGAGGTCGGAGATCACGCCGGCGTGATCTGCTCGCTTTTTTCCTTATGAGTTGAATTGAGACCCAAAATACTCTTTTGACTTTGATTTTACAAAACAAGTTTCACACATCAATCGATTCTGTTAAATGTGTATTATTTTTGTGAATACTCACAATAAAAACAAAGTGTTGTGCTTTTTGCCAAATAAAGAAAAATAAACACGAGGCGAGTTCTGCCTTCTCTCTGCCAGTGTAGACCATTCTGAAACGCGTCCGAAAATCTGTCGTAACTCAGCGAATACTTCTCACACAGGCACGTGAGATATGTCTTTATGAAGCTTGGAATCTCTTCTTTAAAATGAAGTAATTCATATAAAAAACAAATATTCCCATTTTATGTAATCCAAGGAAAAGCAAGGAGAGGTACCGTTTTTTCTTTCTCCCTTCATTATCTCTAATAAGCTGTGGCCGCCACGCCCCCGGCGCTATTCACATGGTAAATTGTTTAGGAGGTGATTTATGCAGTGCACACACCCCCCGATCAATGCCTTGAAAACACGAGTTTCATCAGATCAGATTCACTGATAGTGCATCGCGTTTAGAGAGGATGGCTCGTTTCTCCGGTAAAGATGCCCTTCAGATGATTCTGGACAGCGAGGAAGAATTCACCTTTTCCTCGGAGGAAGATGAAGACTCGGACGAGGAACGGCAGCATTTTGAAGAGCGAATTGATCCCGCTGAGGACACACGTTCGGGGTAAGTTGTTTAGCTGCTACTGTTATATAATTCTTTTTCTGATAATATAGAACACATATGAAATTTCAGACTATATTTTGCCTAGTTTTGGCTAGCTTTTGACATCTTACAGGAGCGATTGCCTTACAATATCCTAACATTCGTGTAGGCCAGGGGTCACCAAACTTTTTTCTCTGGGGGCCACATTATCGTTCCTGACTGTGATGGGGGGCCGGGGCCGGGTCAGCTATATAACATAGAATTGTATGACCCAGACCAAAATGACCACCAGCAGGCCTCATTGTGTAGTAGAGATTACTAGCCTGGCACAGCCATCCCCACTACTATATTCAAACTACTATATCAACACTTGATTCCTGGCACATATTTGTTTATCTTTACTAGTGGTTTGCAAAAGTTGTAATCGAGTCTTCACACTTTGTTTTATTTAAAGTTATTCTTCACAAATATTCGTTGGTCCACTGTTCTTTGAAAACTCTGCACTCTCTTTTAGGGGTGGAACGGTACACAGAAGTCACGGTTCGGTTCATACCTCGGTTCAGACATCACGGTTGGGTACAGTGAAGGGAAAAGCAAAACAAAAATGCAGAAGGCTTGTGCATGTCTCAGGCTGGACCACCAAAAGAAAAATAAATGTCTTAAGCCTTGTATTTTTTTAAAAATAAGTTTTATTAATAAAGTAAAGGGATAGAACCAGTTTATTTGTAGTGCACTGACAATAGTTTTATATAATTAGTTCATTAATTCAATTAATAAAAATACCTTGATATGTTTGGTAATTGTACCTGAATTAATTGAAAATTAATCTGCTACATTTCAGATTAATATATTTGTTTTCCTTAAAAATGTAATTAACAGTAACTTAAACACTTTGCAGTTTGAATGATGTCCTGCATAAACTAAAGGACGGAGTATGTTTTTATGTTTCCACTGTTCGATCGCGGCCGCGCCACACACACACACACACACACACACACACACACACACACACACACACACACACACACAAATAAATATAAGTAAACACTTTACGACTTTTCGATCGCGCCCACACCTCTCTTTCAACATATTCCAGCATTGCAATCTTCACACCGCAGCTTCAGAGCTAAGGCGGGGCTACAGATTAGGTGTCCCTAAGAATCCGCGTATCTAACAGTAGTTCCGCATTACATTAATTAAATTGCACGCTAGTTTTATTTATTTTTATACCGTGTATTCTCCGTGTAAATGTATGCACCAAACTGTGACGGCCGTACCATGACGTACCGTCCATGACGACTTTTGGGGATTGCCTCATAGGGCCGGTTCAAGTAGTGTTGGGCAGAGGGGCTGGGGGGCCAGTCAAAGGGGGGTGGCGGGCCTGAGTCGGCCCGCGGGCCTTAGTTTGGTGACCCCTGGTGTAGGCTATATGCTCACGTGTAAACTTTTTTTAAATGTGATATTGCTATTTAAACATATTTGTAAACTAAATATATTAAATATATTTCACTCAGTTGTGATTACATTATGACATTATCATGCCAAAATGCTGCCTTATGCGTAATGTAGCTTGTTTGCAAATATCTGCTTAGGTAATAGGCCTATAATGTGATTTAGTGCAAATATATTTCATCCTCCGGTAAAATATGTGACACTGTCTAAATACATTATATTTTTATATTAATGTTCGGTTTTGGTTAGCGTATGATACGCTTCAATACTGCCTTATGCACAGATGTTTGTGAATACAGGTGTAAATGTTTGAAATGTAGTGATGTGTGTCGTTCGCGAACGATCATTGCGTGCGTCACTAAATGCGTGCGGTCTTTATGGCCATCAACAGATACTTGCGGTGGCGCGGTCAATGGCCCATAAATATATTTCTCCATCCTATGGGCCATCAACAAATATATACATTGTACGTCCATAACCATCCATTGCTCATCAGTTTACTTTGAATAATGTATGCTAACATTTTTTTTTTTTTTTAAGGAATGTGTCCAGCTCTCCTTCTCCAGCTCCCCACAGAGGGGCACGCAGGTGTCGTGCAGTTCTCAGTGCGATCGAGAATCATACTGAGTAAGTGCATAGGACGTAATATTTTACAAATGAAATGTAGCCTAATTGTTTTTACATCATCATAATATAAAAGTAGCCTACCTATTCTTGTGTGAAATGACAAAAAACGCTGTCTTTTTTTATCCATGGCCATTAGTGATTCATAATTATAATACAATTTCTTTAATTGTGTTATTAGCATGCTCACATGTTTGTTTTTTTGTTTTTGTTTTTTACAGATGTGACAATGAACTTGTTCAAGCACCTGTCCCGAAGAGAGCCAAGGCTAACCAGCAGGCAAGCAACAGGCAGTCAACTCTGGCATGGAAAACAGAGACTGATGTTGACATGGTTCCACAGACTGTGCGATTCCGTCCTGCACGGGTAACTGGACCACAACCGAGTTCTGTTGACTCACATTCGCCCATGAGTCTATTCAAACAATTTTTTTCAGAAAGTGCTGTCTCAACTCTGTGCCACAACACCAATGCTCAGGCTGCCAAGGCAACTGCAAAGGGCTGCAAATATAAATGGACAGATATCAGCATCAGTGAGATGTACCGATACATTGGGCTGCTGTTCTACATGGCCATGGTGAAGGTGAGCTCCATCAGCGACTACTGGCGGCAAAGCAGTGTTTTCTCCGTACCCTTTCCAGCTACAGTTATGTCCCGGGACAGATACCGCATCATTTCATGGAATGTGCACATGAGTCACCCAGATGCAGATAAGGAGAATGACAGAAAGAGGGGCACAGCTGAACATGACCGTCTTTTCAGGGTCAAACCTCTCATGGACACTATTCGTCAGGCTTGTAAAGCCATCTATCATCCTAAAAAAAACTTAGCTGTGGATGAGAGAATGGTGGCATGCAAAGCACACACAGGTATGACGCAGTACATGAAAGCCAAGCCAACCAGATGGGGTTTCAAGTTGTTTGTTCTTGCAGACTCATCGAATGGATACACTGTGGACTTTGCTGTGTACACAGGAAAGAACAACTTTCCCACAGGCCATGGACTGTCATATGATGCTGTAATATCTCTTTTAGATCTTACATTTTTGGGTTCTGGGTACCATGTGTACATGGACAATTTTTATACAAGTCCAAAGCTCCTCAAAGACCTGTTTGCAATGAAGTTTGGTGCATGTGGGACTTACAGGGACAACAGAAAGGACTGCCCTCTGAATGCAGCTAATTCACTCTCTAAAAAATCTGCCAGAGGATCCATCAGGTGGGTTCGGGATGGACCTCTTGTATTTGTAAAGTGGATGGACACACGAGAGGTATCTGTCTGTTCTACCATCCATCCTGCTTATTCAGGAGACACTGCACAGAGGAGGGTGAAAACACAAGATACATGGAGGACAAAGACATTTCCATGTCCTGCACCTGTGACTGCATACAACAAACACATGGGGGGTGTGGATCTGTCAGATCAGCTGATACAGTACTACACAACACAGCACAAAACAATGAAGTGGTACAGAAAGATCTTTCTACACTTCTTGGACATTGCTTCCACCAACTCTTTCATTGTGCACAAAGAGCTGCATGGTAACTTGTCCCAAAAAGAGTTTATGGAGCAACTCATAACAGAGCTCTGTGGTGTGTCACAGAAAACAGCACCAAAACGGACCAATAGTGACCATGTACCGGTTCCAGGAGCTGAGCTGACATCAGATGACAGGGATGTTGCCACAGTTGGTCGCCGCGAATGTGTGCATTGCAAAGCACAGCATGGTAAAAGGAATTTAACACCATGGAAATGCCAGGCATGCAATGTTCACTTATGTCTTCAGTTAAACAGGAACTGTTTTCAGGAGTGGCATAAAGATGTGTGACTGTGTTCAGATGTGTGTGCTCTGCTGACCACCTTCCACTAACCATCAGCCTTCAGAAATCATTCTGATATGATGACTATTTTTTTAAATCAATGTTGGAAACTGTTGTGCTGCTTAAAATATATTTTTTATAACCTGTGATAGTTTTTTCAGGATTCTTTATTTTGCTCATTTGATTTACTTGTAGCCCGCATATAAACGGGGCACAGGAATTTACTGTGAGATACCTGCCTTTACTTTTGTTTATCGCTCACAATTGCTTTGTTTATAGCAAATTTAGAACATTTAGTTCCTCCACATAGAGGAATTACAATAAAACAGATTGAAAAACAAAACCTTTGAATCTCCTCTTCTTTGTTCAGGCACTTGATGGGCCATTAGTCACTGGAAGAGTGTATGTCACACCCCTGGTCTGAATCTCATTAATATTGATGGCCATTGGGCCATTAATATTGATGGGCCACCCCTCCCATGCATAAACCTCTTCTGACAAAAAAACTGTTTTAGAAAGTTCAAATCAATGTACTGTTTTATGAGAACGATAAGGCTGGATAATTTTCACATCATTTTGAAGCCAGAACTCAAAGCTACACAATTAATTAGTCAAAAGTCTTATTTACACATATTTAGTATGTGTTTTGTGATGTTATTTCTGCAACTTTCATTTTTATTTTTTCCAATAACCACGCATAAACATTATTCTCTTAAAAATTCAAACATATACATGCATGTTGATCAGATATTTTGATAGCCCTGTTTGTGCTATATAGAGTGAATTTACACCTTTGCCATTAACATTTTTATATATAACTGAAAAAAGCACAAATGTCAGAGCATGTCAGAACACCTCCAGGGCCCAGAAAACAGCTCAGACTCCAGAGGGTTAAAGTGTGAAAATTAATTGTAAGAAAAAGTTTATATTAGTTCAAGTTTGCTCTGTGTGGATGTATTGTTCTGTTCCAGTGATGTTCTATGACTAAACCTTGAAGGGAAAAGATATTACCTATGGGGTCAAAGCCTGTTCCCCAATGGTATCTGCTGAAGCCTTTGCTGGAGGCATATATACCCCTCGGGTCCCAGCAAGTTTTCACCAAGGTGGTAGGACCCAGCGATCCATTGCACCACTTTGCATACCTTGTTTATTAGGGTAGCCTGCCATCCAGATAGTAAATATGCACTTGCTTTTTGCAATTCATCCATTGGGTTATTATGGAATCAAACTAATCAAGAGTTCTAGACTTTGACGGGTTCTTCTTATTTGTTTTCATGTTGCTGTTCTCATGATTGCTGTTTGAGATTTTTATAGACAACTATGCCTAGGGCCTTGAAGTTCTATCACACCGCATGTAGCCACTTATATGTTTTCTTACTTGGCATATGTAACTCTTTAGGTATTTACAACGATTAAAGTGTGAAAATTAATTGAAAGAAAAAGTTTATATTAGTTCAAGTTTGCTCTGTGTGGATGAATTGTTCTGTTCCAGTGATGTTCTATGACTAAACCTTGAAGGGAAAAGATATCACCTATGGGGTCAAAGCCTGTTCCCCAATGGTATCTGCTGAAGCCTTTGCTGGAGGCATATATACCCCTCGGGTCCCAGCAAGTTTTCACCAAGGTGGTAGGACCCAGCGATCCATTGCACCACTTTGCATACCTTGTTTATTCGTGTAGCCTGCCATCCAGATAGTAAATATGCCCTTGCTTTTTGCAATTCATCCACTGGGTTATTATGGAATCAAACTAATCAAGAGGTCTAGACTTTGACGGGTTCTTCTTATTTGTTTTCATGTTGCTGTTCTCATGATTGCTGTATGAGATTTTTATGGACAACTATGCCTAGGGCCTTGAAGTTCTATCACACCACATATAGCCACTTATATGTTTTCTTACTTGGCATATGTAACTCTTTAGGTATTTACAACGATTAAAGTGTGAAAATTAATTGTAAGAAAAAGTTTATATTAGTTCAAGTTTGCTCTGTGTGGATGTATTGTTCTGTTCCAGTGATGTTCTATGACTAAACTTTGAAGGGAAAAGATATCACCTATGGGGTCAAAGCCTGTTCCCCAATGGTATCTGCTGAAGCCTTTGCTGGAGGCATATATACCCCTCGGGTCCCAGCAAGTTTTCACCAAGGTGGTAGGACCCAGCGATCCATTGCACCACTTTGCATACCTTGTTTATTCGTGTAGCCTGCCATCCAGATAGTAAATATGCCCTTGCTTTTTGCAATTCATCCACTGGGTTATTATGGAATCAAACTAATCAAGAGTTCTAGACTTTGACGGGTTCTTCTTATTTGTTTTCATGTTGCTGTTCTCATGATTGCTGTATGAGATTTTTATAGACATCTATGCCTAGGGCCTTGAAGTTCTATCACACCACATATATCCACTTATGTGTTTTCTTACTTGGCATATGTAACTCTTTAGGTATTTACAACGATTAAAGTGTGAAAATTAATTGCAAGAAAAAGTTTATATTAGTTCACGTTTGCTCTGTGTTGATGTATTGTACTGTTCCAGTGATATTCTATGACTAAACCTTGAAGGGAAAAGATATCACCTATGGGGTCAAAGCCTGTTCCCCAATGGTATCTGCTGAAGCCTTTGCTGGAGGCATATATACCCCTCGGGTCCCAGCAAGTTTTCACCAAGGTGGTAGGACCCAGCGATCCATTGCACCACTTTGCATACTTTGTTTATTCGTGTAGTCTGCCATCCAGATAGTAAATATGCACTTGCTTTTTGCAATTCATCCATTGGGTTATTATGGAATCAAACTAATCAAGAGTTCTAGACTTTGACGGGTTCTTCTTATTTGCTTTCATGTTGCTTTTCACACAATTGCTGTATGAGATTTTTATAGACATCTATGCCTAGGGCCTTGAAGTTCTATCACACCACATGTAGCCACTTATATGTTTTCTTACTTGGCATATGTAACTCTTTAGGTATTTACAACACGACTGTTCACTATTTGATTAAAGTGTGAAAATTAATTGTAAGAAAAAGTTTATATTAGTTCAAGTTTGCTCTGTGTGGATGTATTGTTCTGTTCCAGTGATGTTATATGACTAAACCTTGAAGGGAAAAGATATTACCTATGGGGTCAAAGCCTGTTCCCCAATGGTATCTGCTGAAGCCTTTGCTGGAGGCATATATACCCCTCGGGTCCCAGCAAGTTTTCACCAAGGTGGTAGGACCCAGCGATCCATTGCACCACTTTGCATACCTTGTTTATTAGGGTAGCCTGCCATCCAGATAGTAAATATGCACTTGCTTTTTGCAATTCATCCATTGGGTTATTATGGAATCAAACTAATCAAGAGTTCTAGACTTTGACGGGTTCTTATTTGTTTTCATGTTGCTGTTCTCATGATTGCTGTATGAGATTTTTATAGACAACTATGCCTAGGGCCTTGAAGTTCTATCACACCACATATAGCCACTTATATGTTTTCTTACTTGGCATATGTAACTCTTTAGGTATTTACAACGATTAAAGTGTGAAAATTAATTGTAAGAAAAAGTTTATATTAGTTCAAGTTTGCTCTGTGTGGATGTATTGTTCTGTTCCAGTGATGTTCTATGACTAAACTTTGAAGGGAAAAGATATGACCTATGGGGTCAAAGCCTGTTCCCCAATGGTATCTGCTGAAGCCTTTGCTGGAGGCATATATACCCCTCGGGTCCCAGCAAGTTTTCACCAAGGTGGTAGGACCCAGCAATCCATTGCACCACTTTGCATACCTTATTCGTGTAGCCTGCCATCCAGATAGTAAATATGCCCTTGCTTTTTGCAAATCATCCACTGGGTTATTATGGAATCAAACTAATCAAGAGGTCTAGACTTTGACGGGTTCTTCTTATTTGTTTTCATGTTGCTGTTCTCATGATTGCTGTATGAGATTTTTATAGACAACTATGCCTAGGGCCTTGAAGTTCTATCACACCACATATAGCCACTTATATGTTTTCTTACTTGGCATATGTAACTCTTTAGGTATTTACAACGATTAAAGTGTGAAAATTAATTGTAAGAAAAAGTTTATATTAGTTCAAGTTTGCTCTTTGTGGATGTATTTTTCTGTTCCAGTGATGTTCTATGACTAAACTTTGAAGGGAAAAGATATCACCTATGGGGTCAAAGCCTGTTCCCCAATGGTATCTGCTGAAGCCTTTGCTGGAGGCATATATACCCCTCGGGTCCCAGCAAGTTTTCACCAAGGTGGTAGGACCCAGCGATCCATTGCACCACTTTGCATACCTTGTTTATAAGTGTAGCCTGCCACCCAGATAGTAAATATGCACTTGCTTTTTGCAATTCATCCCATTGGGTTATTATGGAATCAAACTAATCAAGAGTTCTAGACTTTGACGGGTTCTTCTTATTTGTTTTCATGTTGCTGTTCTCATGATTGCTGTTTGTGATTTTTATAGACAACTATGCCTAGGGCCTTGAAGTTCTATCACACCACATGTAGCTACTTATATGCTTTCTTACTTGGCATATGTAACTCTTTAGGTATTTACAACGATTAAAGTGTGAAAATTAATTGCAAGACAAAGTTTATATTAGTTCAAGTTTGCTCTGTGTGGATGTATTGTTCTGTTCCAGTGATGCTCTATGACTAAACCTTGAAGGGAAAAGATATCACCTATGGGGTCAAAGCCAGTTCCCCAATGGTATCTGTTGAAGCCTTTGCTGGAGGCATATATACCCCTCGGGTCCCAGCAAGTTTTCACCAAGGTGGTAGGACCCAGCGATCCATTGCACCACTTTGCATACCTTGTTTATTAGGGTAGCCTGCCATCCAGATAGTAAATATGCACTTGCTTTTTGCAATTCATCCATTGGGTTATTATGGAATCTAACTAATCAAGAGTTCTAGAATTTGACGGGTTCTTCTTATTTGTTTTCATGTTGCTGTTCTCATGATTGCTGTATGAGATTTTTATAGACAACTATGCCTAGGGCCTTGAAGTTCTATCACACCGCATGTAGCCACTTATATGTTTTCTTACTTGGCATATGTAACTCTTTAGGTATTTACAACGATTAAAGTGTGAAAATTTATTGCAAGAAAAAGTTTATATTAGTTCAAGTTTGCTCTGTGTGGATTTATTGTTCTGTTCCAGTGATGTTCTATGACTAAACCTTGAAGGGAAAAGATATCACCTATGGGGTCAAAGCCTGTTCCCCAATGGTATCTGCTGAAGCCTTTGCTGGAGGCATATATACCCCTCGGGTCCCAGCAAATTTTCACCAAGGTGGTAGGACCCAGCGATCCATTGCACCACTTTGCATACCTTGTTTATTCGTGTAGCCTGCCATCCAGATAGTAAATATGCACTTGCTTTTTGCAATTCATCCATTGGGTTATTATGGAATCAAACTAATCAAGAGTTCTAGACTTTGACGGGTTTTTATTTGTTTTCATGTTGCTGTTCTCATGATTGCTGTATGAGATTTTTATAGACAACTATGCCTAGGGCCTTGAAGTTCTATCACACCACATATAGCCACTTATATGTTTTCTTACTTGGCATATGTAACTCTTTAGGTATTTACAACGATTAAAGTGTGAAAATTAATTGTAAGAAAAAGTTTATATTAGTTCAAGTTTGCTCTGTGTGGATGTATTGTTCTGTTCCAGTGATGTTCTATGACTAAACTTTGAAGGGAAAAGATATCACCTATGGGGTCAAAGCCTGTTCCCCAATGGTATCTGCTGAAGCCTTTGCTGGAGGCATATATACCCCTCGGGTCCCAGCAAGTTTTCACCAAGGTGGTAGGACCCAGCAATCCATTGCACCACTTTGCATACCTTGTTTATTCGTGTAGCCTGCCATCCAGATAGTAAATATGCCCTTGCTTTTTGCAATTCATCCACTAGGTTATTATGGAATCAAACTAATCAAGAGGTCTAGACTTTGACGGGTTCTTCTTATTTGTTTTCATGTTGCTGTTCTCATGATTGCTGTATGAGATTTTTATAGACAACTATGCCTAGGGCCTTGAAGTTCTATCACACCACATATAGCCACTTATATGTTTTCTTACTTGGCATATGTAACTCTTTAGGTATTTACAACGATTAAAGTGTGAAAATTAATTGTAAGAAAAAGTTTATATTAGTTCAAGTTTGCTCTTTGTGGATGTATTGTTCTGTTCCAGTGATGTTCTATGACTAAACTTTGAAGGGAAAAGATATCACCTATGGGGTCAAAGCCTGTTCCCCAATGGTATCTGCTAAAGCCTTTGCTGGAGGCATATATACCCCTCGGGTCCCAGCAAGTTTTCACCAAGGTGGTAGGACCCAGCGATCCATTGCACCACTTTGCATACCTTGTTTATAAGTGTAGCCTGCCACCCAGATAGTAAATATGCACTTGCTTTTTGCAATTCATCCCATTGGGTTATTATGGAATCAAACTAATCAAGAGTTCTAGACTTTGACGGGTTCTTCTTATTTGTTTTCATGTTGCTGTTCTCATGATTGCTGTTTGTGATTTTTATAGACAACTATGCCTAGGGCCTTGAAGTTCTATCACACCACATGTAGCCACTTATATGCTTTCTTACTTGGCATATGTAACTCTTTAGGTATTTACAACGATTAAAGTGTGAAAATTAATTGCAAGACAAAGTTTATATTAGTTCAAGTTTGCTCTGTGTGGATGTATTGTTCTGTTCCAGTGATGCTCTATGACTAAACCTTGAAGGGAAAAGATATCACCTATGGGGTCAAAGCCTGTTCCCCAATGGTATCTGCTGAAGCCTTTGCTGGAGGCATATATACCCCTCGGGTCCCAGCAAGTTTTCACCAAGGTGGTAGGACCCAGCGATCCATTGCACCACTTTGCATACCTTGTTTATTAGGGTAGCCTGCCATCCAGATAGTAAATATGCACTTGCTTTTTGCAATTCATCCATTGGGTTATTATGGAATCTAACTAATCAAGAGTTCTAGAATTTGACGGGTTCTTCTTATTTGTTTTCATGTTGCTGTTCTCATGATTGCTGTATGAGATTTTTATAGACAACTATGCCTAGGGCCTTGAAGTTCTATCACACCGCATGTAGCCACTTATATGTTTTCTTACTTGGCATATGTAACTCTTTAGGTATTTACAGCGATTAAAGTGTGAAAATTTATTGCAAGAAAAAGTTTATATTAGTTCAAGTTTGCTCTGTGTGGATTTATTGTTCTGTTCCAGTGATGTTCTATGACTAAACCTTGAAGGGAAAAGATATCACCTATGGGGTCAAAGCCTGTTCCCCAATGGTATCTGCTGAAGCCTTTGCTGGAGGCATATATACCCCTCGGGTCCCAGCAAGTTTTCACCAAGGTGGTAGGACCCAGCGATCCATTGCACCACTTTGCATACTTTGTTTATTCGTGTAGTCTGCCCTCCAGATAGTAAATATGCACTTGCTTTGTGCAATTCATCCATTGGGTTATTATGGAATCAAACTAATCAAGAGTTCTAGACTTTGACGAGTTCTTCTTATTTGTTTTCATGTTGCTGTTCTCATTATTGCTGTTTGTGATTTTTATAGACAACTATGCCTAGGGCCTTGAAGTTCTATCACACCACATGTAGCCACTTATATGTTTTCTTACTTGGCATATGTAACTCTTTAGGTATTTACAACGATTAAAGTGTGAAAATTAATTGAAAGAAAAAGTTTATATTAGTTCAAGTTTGCTCTGTGTGGATGAATTGTTCTGTTCCAGTGATGCTCTATGACTAAACCTTGAAGGGAAAAGATATCACCTATGGGGTCAAAGCCTGTTCCCCAATGGTATCTGCTGAAGCCTTTGCTGGAGGCATATATACCCCTCGGGTCCCAGCAAGTTTTCACCAAGGTGGTAGGACCCAGCGATCCATTGCACCACTTTGCATACCTTGTTTATTCGTGTAGCCTGCCATCCAGATAGTAAATATGCCCTTGCTTTTTGCAATTCATCCACTGGGTTATTATGGAATCAAACTAATCAAGAGGTCTAGACTTTGACGGGTTCTTCTTATTTGTTTTCATGTTGCTGTTCTCATGATTGCTGTATGAGATTTTTATAGACAACTATGCCTAGGGCCTTGAAGTTCTATCACACCACATATAGCCACTTATATGTTTTCTTACTTGGCATATGTAACTCTTTAGGTATTTACAACGATTAAAGTGTGAAAATTAATTGTAAGAAAAAGTTTATATTAGTTCAAGTTTGCTCTTTGTGGATGTATTGTTCTGTTCCAGTGATGTTCTATGATTAAACTTTGAAGGGAAAAGATATCACCTATGGGGTCAAAGCCTGTTCCCCAATGGTATCTGCTGAAGCCTTTGCTGGAGGCATATATACCCCTCGGGTCCCAGCAAGTTTTCACCAAGGTGGTAGGACCCAGCGATCCATTTCGCCCCTTTGCATACCTTGTTTATTCGTTTAGCCTGCCATCCAGATAATAAATATGCACTTGCTTTGCAATTCATCCATTGGGTTATTATGGAATCAAACTAATCAAGAGTTCTAGACTTTGACGGGTTCTTCTTATTTGTTTTCATGTTGCTTTTCACACGATTGCTGTATGAGATTTTTATAGACATCTATGCCTAGGGCCTTGAAGTTCTATCACACCACATGTAGCCACTTATATGTTTTCTTACTTGGCATATGTAACTCTTTAGGTATTTACAACACGACTGTTCACTATATGATTAAAGTGTGAAAATTAATTGTAAGAAAAAGTTTATATTAGTTCAAGTTTGCTCTGTGTGGATGTATTGTTCTGTTCCAGTGATGTTCTATGACTAAACCTTGAAGGGAAAAGATATTACCTATGGGGTCAAAGCCTGTTCCCCAATGGTATCTGCTGAAGCCTTTGCTGGAGGCATATATACCCCTCGGGTCCCAGCAAGTTTTCACCAAGGTGGTAGGACCCAGCGATCCATTGCACCACTTTGCATACCTTGTTTATTAGGGTAGCCTGCCATCCAGATAGTAAATATGCACTTGCTTTTTGCAATTCATCCATTGGGTTATTATGGAATCAAACTAATCAAGAGTTCTAGACTTTGACGGGTTCTTCTTATTTGTTTTCATGTTGCTGTTCTCATGATTGCTGTATGAGATTTTTATAGACAACTATGCCTAGGGCCTTGAAGTTCTATCACACCGCATGTAGCCACTTATATGTTTTCTTACTTGGCATATGTAACTCTTTAGGTATTTACAATGATTAAAGTGTGAAAATTAATTGAAAGAAAAAGTTTATATTAGTTCAAGTTTGCTCTGTGTGGATGTATTGTTCTGTTCCAGTGATGTTCTATGACTAAACCTTGAAGGGAAAAGATATCACCTATGGGGTCAAAGCCTGTTCCCCAATGGTATCTGCTGAAGCCTTTGCTGGAGGCATATATACCCCTCGGGTCCCAGCAAGTTTTCACCAAGGTGGTAGGACCCAGCGATCCATTGCACCACTTTGCATACCTTGTTTATTAGGGTAGCCTGCCATCCAGATAGTAAATATGCACTTGCTTTTTGCAATTCATCCATTGGGTTATTATGGAATCAAACTAATCAAGAGTTCTAGACTTTGACGGGTTCTTCTTATTTGTTTTCATGTTGCTGTTCTCATGATTGCTGTATGAGATTTTTATAGACAACTATGCCTAGGGCCTTGAAGTTCTATCACACCACATGTAGCCACTTATATGCTTTCTTACTTGGCATATGTAACTCTTTAGGTATTTACAACGATTAAAGTGTGAAAATTAATTGCAAGACAAAGTTTATATTAGTTCAAGTTTTCTCTGTGTGGATGTATTGTTCTGTTCCAGTGATGCTCTATGACTAAACCTTGAAGGGAAAAGATATCACCTATGGGGTCAAAGCCTGTTCCCCAATGGTATCTGCTGAAGCCTTTGCTGGAGGCATATATACCCCTCGGGTCCCAGCAAGTTTTCACCAAGGTGGTAGGACCCAGCGATCCATTGCACCACTTTGCATACTTTGTTTATTCGTGTAGTCTGCCATCCAGATAGTAAATATGCACTTGCTTTTTGCAATTCATCCATTGGGTTATTATGGAATCAAACTAATCAAGAGTTCTAGACTTTGACGGGTTCTTCTTATTTGCTTTCATGTTGCTTTTCACACAATTGCTGTATGAGATTTTTATAGACATCTATGCCTAGGGCCTTGAAGTTCTATCACACCACATGTAGCCACTTATATGTTTTCTTACTTGGCATATGTAACTCCTTAGGTATTTACATCACGACTGTTCACTATATGATTAAAGTGTGAAAATTAATTGTAAGAAAAAGTTTATATTAGTTCAAATTTGCTCTGTGTGGATGTATTGTTCTGTTCCAGTGATGTTCTATGACTAAACCTTGAAGGGAAAAGATATCACCTATGGGGTCAAAGCCTGTTCCCCAATGGTATCTGCTGAAGCCTTTGCTGGAGGCATATATACCCCTCGGGTCCCAGCAAGTTTTCACCAAGGTGGTAGGACCCAGCGATCCATTTCGCCCCTTTGCATACTTTGTTTATTCGTTTAGCCTGCCATTCAGATAATAAATATGCACTTGCTTTGCAATTCATCCATTGGGTTATTATGGAATCAAACTAATCAAGAGTTCTAGACTTTGACGGGTTCTTCTTATTTGTTTTCATGTTGCTTTTCACACGATTGCTGTATGAGATTTTTATAGACATCTATGCCTAGGGCCTTGAAGTTCTATCACACCACATGTAGCCACTTATATGTTTTCTTACTTGGCATATGTAACTCTTTAGGTATTTACAACACGACTGTTCACTATATGATTAAAGTGTGAAAATGAATTGTAAGAAAAAGTTTATATTAGTTCAAGTTTGCTCTGTGTGGATGTATTGTTCTGTTCCAGTGATGTTCTATGACTAAACCTTGAAGGGAAAAGATATTACCTATGGGGTCAAAGCCTGTTCCCCAATGGTATCTGCTGAAGCCTTTGCTGGAGGCATATATACCCCTCGGGTCCCAGCAAGTTTTCACCAAGGTGGTAGGAACCAGCGATCCATTGCACCACTTTGCATACCTTGTTTATTAGGGTAGCCTGCCATCCAGATAGTAAATATGCACTTGCTTTTTGCAATTCATCCATTGGGTTATTATGGAATCAAACTAATCAAGAGTTCTAGACTTTGACGGGTTCTTCTTATTTGTTTTCATGTTGCTGTTCTCATGATTGCTGTATGAGATTTTTATAGACAACTATGCCTAGGGCCTTGAAGTTCTATCACACCGCATGTAGCCACTTATATGTTTTCTTACTTGGCATATGTAACTCTTTAGGTATTTACAACGATTAAAGTGTGAAAATTAATTGAAAGAAAAAGTTTATATTAGTTCAAGTTTGCTCTGTGTGGATGTATTGTTCTGTTCCAGTGATGTTCTATGACTAAACCTTGAAGGGAAAAGATATCACCTATGGGGTCAAAGCCTGTTCCCCAATGGTATCTGGTGAAGCCTTTGCTGGAGGCATATATACCCCTCGGGTCCCAGCAAGTTTTCACCAAGGTGGTAGGACCCAGCGATCCATTGCACCACTTTGCATACCTTGTTTATTAGGGTAGCCTGCCATCCAGATAGTAAATATGCCCTTGCTTTTTGCAATTCATCCACTGGGTTATTATGGAATCAAACTAATCAAGAGGTCTAGACTTTGACGGGTTCTTCTTATTTGTTTTCATGTTGCTGTTCTCATGATTGCTGTATGAGATTTTTATAGACAACTATGCCTAGGGCCTTGAAGTTCTATCACACCACATATAGCCACTTATATGTTTTCTTACTTGGCATATGTAACTCTTTAGGTATTTACAACGATTAAAGTGTGAAAATTAATTGTAAGAAAAAGTTTATATTAGTTCAAGTTTGCTCTGTGTGGATGTATTGTTCAGTTCCAGTGATGTTCTATGACTAAACTTTGAAGGGAAAAGATATCACCTATGGGGTCAAAGCCTGTTCCCCAATGGTATCTGCTGAAGCCTTTGCTGGAGGCATATATACCCCTCGGGTCCCAGCAAGTTTTCATCAAGGTGGTAGGACCCAGCGATCCATTGCACCACTTTGCATACCTTGTTTATTCGTGTAGCCTGCCATCCAGATAGTAAATATGCCCTTGCTTTTTGCAATTCATCCACTGGGTTATTATGGAATCAAACTAATCAAGAGTTCTAGAATTTGTCGGGTTCTTCTTATTTGTTTTCATGTTGCTGTTCTCATGATTGCTGTATGAGATTTTTATAGACATCTATGCCTAGGGCCTTGAAGTTCTATCACACCACATATATCCACTTATGTGTTTTCTTACTTGGCATATGTAACTCTTTAGGTATTTACAACGATTAAAGTGTGAAAATTAATTGCAAGAAAAAGTTTATATTAGTTCACGTTTGCTCTGTGTTGATGTATTGTACTGTTCCAGTGATATTCTATGACTAAACCTTGAAGGGAAAAGATATCACCTATGGGGTCAAAGCCTGTTCCCCAATGGTATCTGCTGAAGCCTTTGCTGGAGGCATATATACCCCTCGGGTCCCAGCAAGTTTTCACCAAGGTGGTAGGACCCAGCGATCCATTGCACCACTTTGCATACTTTGTTTATTCGTGTAGTCTGCCATCCAGATAGTAAATATGCACTTGCTTTTTGCAATTCATCCATTGGGTTATTATGGAATCAAACTAATCAAGAGTTCTAGACTTTGACGGGTTCTTCTTATTTGCTTTCATGTTGCTTTTCACACAATTGCTGTATGAGATTTTTATAGACATCTATACCTAGGGCCTTGAAGTTCTATCACACCACATGTAGCCACTTATATGTTTTCTTACTTGGCATATGTAACTCTTTAGGTATTTACATCTCGACTGTTCACTATATGATTAAAGTGTGAAAATTAATTGTAAGAAAAAGTTTATATTAGTTCAAGTTTGCTCTGTGTGGATGTATTGTTCTGTTTCAGTGATGTTCTATGACTAAACCTTGAAGGGAAAAGATATCACCTATGGGGTCAAAGCCTGTTCTCCAATGGTATCTGCTGAAGCCTTTGCTGGAGGCATATATACCCCTCGGGTCCCAGCAAGTTTTCACCAAGGTGGTAGGACCCAGCGATCCATTTCGCCCCTTTGCATACCTTGTTTATTTGTTTAGCCTGCCATCCAGATAATAAATATGCACTTGCTTTGCAATTCATCCATTGGGTTATTATGGAATCAAACTAATCAAGAGTTCTAGACTTTGATGGGTTCTTCTTATTTGTTTTCATGTTGCTTTTCACACGATTGCTGTATGAGATTTTTATAGACAACTATGCCTAGGGCCTTGAAGTTCTATCACACCACATGTAGCCACTTATGTGTTTTCTTACTTGGCATATGTAACTCTTTAGGTATTTACAACACCACTGTTCACTATATGATTAAAGTGTGAAAATTAATTGTAAGAAAAAGTTTATATTAGTTCAAGTTTGCTCTGTGTGGATGTATTGTTCTGTTCCAGTGATGTTCTATGACTAAACCTTGAAGGGAAAAGATATTACCTATGGGGTCAAAGCCTGTTCCCCAATGGTATCTGTTGAAGGCTTTGCTGGGGGCATATATACCCCTCGGGTCCCAGCAAGTTTTCACCAAGGTGGTAGGACCCAGCGATCCATTGCACCACTTTGCATACCTTGTTTATTAGGGTAGCCTGCCATCCAGATAGTAAATATGAACTTTCTTTTTGCAGTTCATCCATTGGGTTATTATGGAATCAAACTAATCAAGAGTTCTAGACTTTGACGAGTTCTTCTTATTTGTTTTCATGTTGCTGTTCTCATGATTGCTGTTTGTGATTTTTATAGACAACTATGCCTAGGGCCTTGAAGTTCTATCACACCACATGTAGCCACTTATATGCTTTCTTACTTGGCATATGTAACTCTTTAGGTATTTACAACGATTAAAGTGTGAAAATTAATTGCAAGACAAAGTTTATATTAGTTCAAGTTTTCTCTGTGTGGATGTATTGTTCTGTTCCAGTGATGCTCTATGACTAAACATTGAAGGGAAAAGATATCACCTATGGGGTCAAAGCCTGTTCCCCAATGGTATCTGCTGAAGCCTTTGCTGGAGGCATATATACCCCTCGGATCCCAGCAAGTTTTCACCAAGGTGGTAGGACCCAGCGATCCATTGCACCACTTTGCATACTTTGTTTATTCGTATAGTCTGCCATCCAGATAGTAAATATGCACTTGCTTTTTGCAATTCATCCATTGGGTTATTATGGAATCAAACTAATCAAGAGTTCTAGACTTTGACGGGTTCTTCTTATTTGCTTTCATGTTGCTTTTCACACAATTGCTGTATGAGATTTTTGTAGACATCTATGCCTAGGGCCTTGAAGTTCTATCACACCACATGTAGCCACTTATATGTTTTCTTACTTGGCATATGTAACTCTTTAGGTATTTACATCACGACTGTTCACTATATGATTAAAGTGTGAAAATTAATTGTAAGAAAAAGTTTATATTAGTTCAAGTTTGCTCTGTGTGGATGTATTGTTCTGTTCCAGTGATGTTCTATGACTAAACCTTGAAGGGAAAATATATCACCTATGGGGTCAAAGCCTGTTCCCCAATGGTATCTGCTGAAGCCTTTGCTGGAGGCATATATACCCCTCGGGTCCCAGCAAGTTTTCACCAAGGTGGTAGGACCCAGCGATCCATTTCGCCCCTTTGCATACCTTGTTTATTTGTTTAGCCTGCCATCCAGATAATAAATATGCACTTGCTTTGCAATTCATCCATTGGGTTATTATGGAATCAAACTAATCAAGAGTTCTAGACTTTGACGAGTTCTTCTTATTTGCTTTCATGTTGCTTTTCACATGATTGCTGTATGAGATTTTTATAGACAAGTATGCCTAGGGCCTTGAAGTTCTATCACACCACATGTAGCCACTTATATGTTTTCTTACTTGGCATATGTAACTCTTTAGGTATTTACAACGATTAAAGTGTGAAAATTAATTGCAAGAGAAAGTTTATATTAGTTCAAGTTTGCTCTGTGTGGATGTATTGTACTGTTCCAGTGATGTTCTATGACTAAACCTTGAAGGGAAAAGATATCACCTATGGGGTCAAAGCCTGTTCCCCAATGGTATCTGCTTAAGCCTTTGCTGGAGGCATATATACCCCTCGGGTCCCAGCAAGTTTTCACCAAGGTGGTAGGATCCAGCGATCCATTGCACCACTTTGCATACCTTGTTTATTCGTGTAGCCTGCCATCCAGATAGTAAATATGCCCTTGCTTTTTGCAATTCATCCACTGGGTTATTATGGAATCAAACTAATCAAGAGTTCTAGACTTTGACGGGTTCTTCTTATTTGTTTTCATGTTGCTGTTCTCATGATTGCTGTATGAGATTTTTATAGACATCTATGCCTAGGGCCTTGAAGTTCTATCACACCACATATATCCACTTATGTGTTTTCTTACTTGGCATATGTAACTCTTTAGGTATTTACAACGATTAAAGTGTGAAAATTAATTGCAAGAAAAAGTTTATATTAGTTCACGTTTGCTCTGTGTTGATGTATTGTACTGTTCCAGTGATGCTCTATGACTAAACCTTGAAGGGAAAAGATATCACCTATGGGGTCAAAGCCTGTTCCCCAATGATATCTGCTGAAGCCTTTGCTGGAGGCATATATACCCCTCGGGTCCCAGCAAGTTTTCACCAAGGTGGTAGGACCTAGCGATCCATTTCGCCCCTTTGCATACCTTGTTTATTCGTGTAGCCTGCCCTACAGATAATAAATATGCACTTGCTTTGCAATTCATCCATTGGGTTATTATGGAATCAAACTAATCAAGAGTTCTAGACTTTGACGAGTTCTTCTTATTTGTTTTCATGTTGCTGTTCTCATGATTGCTGTTTGTGATTTTTATAGACAACTATACCTAGGGCCTTGAAGTTCTATCACACCACATGTAGCCACTTATATGCTTTCTTACTTGGCATATGTAACTCTTTAGGTATTTACAACGATTAAAGTGTGAAAATTAATTGCAAGACAAAGTTTATATTAGTTCAAGTTTGCTCTGTGTGGATGTATTGTTCTGTTCCAGTGATGTTCTATGACTAAACCTTGAAGGGAAAAGATATCACCTATGGGGTCAAAGCCTGTTCCCCAATGGTATCTGCTGAAGCCTTTGCTGGAGGCATATATACCCCTCGGGTCCCAGCAAGTTTTCACCAAGGTGGTAGGACCCAGCGATCCATTTCGCCCCTTTGCATACCTTGTTTATTCGTTTAGCCTGCCATCCAGATAATAAATATGCACTTGCTTTGCAATTCATCCATTGGGTTATTATGGAATCAAACTAATCAAGAGTTCTAGACTTTGACGAGTTCTTCTTATTTGCTTTCATGTTGCTTTTCACATGATTGCTGTATGAGATTTTTATAGACAACTATGCCTAGGGCCTTGAAGTTCTATCACACCACATGTAGCCACTTATATGTTTTCTTACTTGGCATATGTAACTCTTTAGGTATTTACAACGATTAAAGTGTGAAAATTAATTGCAAGAAAAAGTTTATATTAGTTCAAGTTTGCTCTGTGTGGATGTATTGTTCTGTTCCAATGATGTTCTATGACTAAACCTTGAAGGGAAAAGATATCACCTATGGGGTCAAAGCCTTTTCCCCAATGGTATCTGCTGAAGCCTTTGCTGGAGGCATATATACCCCTCGGGTCCCAGCAAGTTTTCACCAAGGTGGTAGGACCCAGCGATCCATTGCACCACTTTGCAAACTTTGTTTATTCATGTAGTCTGCCATCCGGATAGTAAATATGCACTTTCTTTTTGCAATTCATCCATTGGGTTATTATGGAATCAAACTAATCAAGAGTTCTAGACTTTGACGAGTTCTTATTTGCTTTCATGTTGCTTTTCACGTGATTGCTTTATGAGATTTTTATAGACAACTATGCCTAGGGCCTTGAAGTTCTATCACACCACATGTAGCCACTTATATGTTTTCTTACTTGGCATATGTAACTCTTTAGGTATTTACAACACCACTGTTCACTATATGATTAAAGTGTGAAAATTAATTGTAAGAAAAAGTTTATATTAGTTCAAGTTTGCTCTGTGTGGATGTATTGTACTGTTCCAGTGATGTTCTATGACTAAACCTTGAAGGGAAAAGATATCACCTATGGGGTCAAAGCCTGTTCCCCAATGGTATCTGCTGAAGCCTTTGCTGGAGGCATATATACCCCTCGGGTCCCAGCAAGTTTTCACCAAGGTGGTAGGACCCAGCGAGCCATTGCACCACTTTGCATACCTTGTTTATTCGTGTAGCCTGCCATCCAGATAGTAAATATGCCCTTGCTTTTTGCAATTCATCCACTGGGTTATTATGGAATCAAACTAATCAAGAGGTCTAGACTTTGACGGGTTCTTCTTATTTGTTTTCATGTTGCTGTTCTCATGATTGCTGTATGAGATTTTTATAGACAACTATGCCTAGGGCCTTGAAGTTCTATCACACCGCATGTAGCCACTTATATGTTTTCTTACTTGGCATATGTAACTCTTTAGGTATTTACAACGATTAAAGTGTGAAAATTAATTGTAAGAAAAAGTTTGTATTAGTTCAAGTTTGCTCTGTGTGGATGTATTATTCTGTTCCAGTGATGTTCTATGACTAAACTTTGAAGGGAAAAGATATCACCTATGGGGTCAAAGCCTGTTCCCCAATGGTATCTGCTGAAGCCTTTGCTGGAGGCATATATACCCCTCGGGTCCCAGCAAGTTTTCACCAAGGTGGTAGGACCTAGCGATCCATTTCGCCCCTTTGCATACCTTGTTTATTCGTGTAGCCTGCCCTACAGATAATAAATATGCACTTGCTTTGCAATTCATCCATTGGGTTATTATGGAATCAAACTAATCAAGAGTTCTAGACTTTGACAGGTTCTTCTGATTTGTTTTCATGTTGCTGTTCTCATGATTGCTGTATGAAATTTTCATAGACAACTATGCCTTGGGCCTTGAAGTTCTATCACAGCACATGTAGCCACTTATATGTTTTCTTACTTGGCATATGTAACTCTTTAGGTATTTACAACACCACTGTTCACTATATGATTAAAGTGTGAAAATTAATTGCCAGAAAAAGTTTATATTAGTTCAAGTTTGCTCTGTGTGGATGTATTGTACTGTTCCAGTGATGTTCTATGACTAAACCTTGAAGGGAAAAGATATCACTTATGGGGTCAAAGCCTGTTCCCCAATGGTATCTGCTGAAGCCTTTGCTGGAGGCATATATACCCCTCGGGTCCCAGCAAGTTTTCACCAAGGTGGTAGGACCCAGCGATCCATTGCACCACTTTGCATACCTTGTTTATTCGTGTAGCCTGCCATCCAGATAGTAAATATGCCCTTGCTTTTTGCAATTCATCCACTGGGTTATTATGGAATCAAACTAATCAAGAGTTCTAGACTTTGACGGGTTCTTCTTATTTGTTTTCATGTTGCTGTTCTCATTATTGCTGTATGAGATTTTCATAGGCAACTATGCCTAGGGCCTTGAAGTTCTATCACACCACATATAGCCACTTATGTGTTTTCTTACTTGGCATATGTAACTTTTTAGGTATTTACATCACCACTGTTCACTATATGATTAAAGTGTGAAAATTAATTGCAAGAAAAAGTTTATATTAGTTCAAGTTTGCTCTGTGTGGATGTATTGTACTGTTCCAGTGATGTTCTATGACTAAACCTTGAAGGGAAAAGATATCACCTATGGGGTCGAAGCCTGTTCCCCAATGGTATCTGCTGAAGCCTTTGCTGGAGGCATATATACCCCTCGGGTCCCAGCAAGTTTTCAGCAAGGTGGTAGGACCCAGCGATCCATTGCACCACTTTGCATACTTTGTTTATTCGTGTGGTCTGCCATCCAGATAGTAAATATCTTGCTTTTTGCAATTCATCCACTGGGTTATTATGGAATCAAACTAATCAAGAGTTCTAGACTTTGACTGGTTCTTCTTATTTGTTTTCATGTTGCTGTTCTCATGATTGCTGTATGAGATTTTTATAGACAACTATGCCTAGGGCCTTGAAGTTCTATCACACCACATATAGCCACTTATATGTTTTCTTACTTGGCATATGTAACTCTTTAGGTATTGTTGTGGTTTAATTCTTTTCAGGGGAATGACTTCAAAGATATTTGACATCAGAAAAAATTAGACTTTATTAACAAAACAAAGCCGAGTGCCCCTCTGCAGAAAGACCCTCCAGAAAGATTGCCCAGCAAACGTATATACCCTCTCCTTGTCCCAAACATGGTAATACATTCTATAGGTATTTTGAGAAATAGTTTTGTACCATGTGACATTACTGAAATAGAATTTTCTGCTGTAACAACACCTTGTGCTATCAGGTTCCAAAGTCAGCCAAAGTCACCCACAGACAAGGAAATAATAGTGTACAAAAACCAGTTAAATTACTTATTTTTCTAAATAATAAAATCTTCAACATTCCCTCCTCTGGGGCTTATTTAAGCCCCACATTCGCTATCCTTTCCAGAGTGTAGTTTCAAAATCCAGTCCCCTCAGTTATACTACCTTAGTGACTAAATTAAGTCACTCATTCTTATTTTCAATGACTGAAATTATGCCACAATACTCCGGAGGAGCAATCGAGCCAAACATCTTTCTCCATACATTTTTCTTTCTTTCAGATGTTTTTTTCTTTTTCAATGGAGAAAGTAAAAGACTCGAATCCTTCCTAATCAACCATCAAACATTGTTACATGTGTATGGATGAAATTGGTTCAGCATTGTCTTATTATCACAGTTATGTAGAATATGTCAAACACAAAAATCCCTTATACAGTTAAGAGTTCTCTTGCGGTGTAGATATCCTCTTTGACCCAGACACCCAGGATCTGGCTTATTCATTTTCTTTTTCATCCTTATCCGAGGTACTTTAATCAACGTCCAATGATTGTAAATCTTAATTTGGTTTATAAGCTCAAATATATGATTTGTTGCCCTCTCAAATTAGTTTTCATTATCTTCTTAATATGGGAAGTACACAACAGAATAATAACCCTCTTTCAATATTTCAACTCCAAAAAACATTTCTAATTTTTTTAATCAATTTTGCCTTAAATTTTTGACTCAATCGTATTAATCATAAGTCATTCTACTTTTTCATGTAATTGTTTTCATTATTATAAAGGCAAATCATTATAATAAATCTCTGCTGATTATAGAAGAATAAATGATTTAGTTTGCATGTTTATTTCGCATAATCCATATGAATTCTGATTTAAAATAGGGCTGGGTAAAAATAACTTTTTCTCTTTTTTATTCGCTTCTTATTTTTATGAAGGAACGTCAATTCACTTATTTTTAAAGAATCAATTTTTTAGTCAGTCATGTTTTAGTTGATGTACAACCATAACACTGTAGTGCAGCTACATTAAATCACAATTTTCTTCGTTATAACGTTTTACATTTCAAATTCTGTCTACTTTATTACCAAATTTAAACAATAAATATTCTCACGTGTTGCAGCTTTTTCTCAGTATAGCTCCTCAGTTCAAGCATACCTTAACTGAATACCTTTTCCTTCCTTTCTACTAATTTCTAAATGAACTATCATGAATTAACTTAATTATGTCACATGTAATCACTCAAACTAAGAAAGCTTCAAGAGCAATGTTACATTTACTTCATAAAAGTCATTCAATGAACTCATAAGACAATTAGAAAAAATAACTCTCGAAAATAACTTTTTATACACTGTTAGACCTTACCGGGTTTTTTTACAGTAAAATACTGGCAACACTGTTGCCAGTAATTTACTGTTAATTGTGCAGTTCTTTACTGTAAAAATGCACTAAAACTCAAGTTAACTAATTTCACTTGCAGAAACCGACTGCCTTAAATTGACCAACTGTCATTTAAATGTATTAACTAAAATTTATACTGCATTAATAACATGAGCAAAGTATTACTGTGAACGTCTTTCATTTGAAACCACAACAAAACTTTTGTAAATAAAGAGATTTCCACTGGACCAGCAACTACACAGTCACTGTCTGTTAAATAAAGCAACATGCAGCATATCACCAATGCTTGTAGATCTTCTCCTGGACTGAAGCACAGGCTCTACTCTTCTGCACAATGGTGACCCAAAAAATACATTTTACAGTAAACTACTGGCAACAGTGTTGCCAGTATAAACCTGTTTTATAACTTACAGTTTATTACTGTTAAAATACATTTTGTGGGTGTGTCTTTATATTTTACACTGGTAACCCTTTCAACCCCACAGGGAAATCCACACTACAACGAGTAAAAGTAACATCGAGACAGTGTTGCAGTGAGATAATTAAGGGAATATGTAAGTGATTGTTGAGCATTAGTGATGAACACCTGCTGTTGGAACAAAAAATAGAGAAACACAAGACCTACAACTGACTTCCAGCCATTACACATTATTACACTTATTATTAACCAGTATGACTTTATTTCTGTCATACATCTACAGAAGTTGTTATTAAGATGTTTAATTGAAAATGTTTGTTTGAAGTTACCATTATAGAGATCAGTGCTTGCTTTAGTTGGGATGCTGATTGTTACGTCCCCTGATGGCTTAGAGGTATGAGGGAGACGTTCATAAATAAAAAACAAATTAAACACTTTCCTAAAGTTTTAATCTCTGGGAGGTATTGTGGGCGAATGACTCACTGACAACAAATTAATGCAAACAGGTGGTTCGCTTTATTTTCCATACAAACAAATTGAAATAAATGTAAAGAAACAAATAAACTTATTTACAGCTATATACAACTTAAGCAAAATAATTGAAAAATAATAATTGAAATAAGTCACAGAGAGAAAGAAACTGAGCGGTGCTAAACAAACCAAATAACAAAACCAAAACACACTCTAACTAATAATCCCCACTCTCTAAACTAACTAAAAACAAAAACAGAAAATAAAGAGTTCTTCAGCGCTTAACACGCCATAACTAAAACTTCACTAACTAACCAAACCAAAATTACACAATTGCACACGCTCCTTCCCTAATGTGTCTAACAATTGTTATGCTACGTGGATGCAAGATGTAGGTCACGTGACATACTTCCCTTTTCTCTTCTCTCCGGACTGGTACAATGTAGAACAGGTAAGGAGTCCTCTGAGTGAGCAAACACAATCCAATAAAGAAAAGGAACAAGCAAGCGAACCACCACAAAGTCAGTACTCTACAATAACAACAGTAACACAAGCCAACAAACACTCCAAGCTCCTCCTCTTCAGTCCTCCAGAGTGGCTTAAATCCGGAACCATAGCCGATGATTGGCTGTCTCCAACCAATCACAGCACCTAAACTTAAAGATAGCAGAGAGCGGGAAAACAGGAAGAAACCAACAGCAGAGGGGAGAAAAGGCAGCAACCAATGACAAAAAGGGAAAGGAAGAAAACACTAGCACGTAACACCCCCACCCTTAAAGTTAAACATATATATGTTTATAATGTACAGAAAACTGACCCATCACACAAGTTAAGCTCTAGAAAGGGCATCGGCAACCACATTTTCTACTCCCTTTTTGTGCCGAATCTCTAGATTATAATTTTGGACTACAAGAGCCCATCGCATCAGCCTTTGATTTTGATTATACATCCGACACAAGAACGTAAGAGGGTTGTGATCGGTGTATACAACAACAGGGTAGGAAGTAGACCCAACATATACTTCGAAATGCTGCAATGACAGCAGCAAAGCCAAAGCCTCTTTTTCTATGGTTGAGTAGTTACACTGATGTTTGTTAAATTTCCTGGAAAAAAAACAAACTGGGTGATCGATACCTTCCTCGTCCTCCTGCAACAACACAGCGCCTGCTCCAACTGCACTTGCGTCCACCTCCATCTTAAAGGGTACAGAGAAATCAGGGGCAGACAACACAGGAGAACTACATAGTAAATGCTTAATGGTTTTGAATGCACCCTGACTCTCGGCTGACCAAATGAATTCTTTTGTGGGGCTGAGCAAGTCTGTCAGAGGTTTTGCAACAGAAGAAAAATTCTTACAAAAACTCCTGTAATACCCTGCCATTCCTAAAAATCTTCTCAACTCCCGACGAGTAGTGGGTGCAGGGAAATCTCTAATGGCATCAACCTTAGCCTCTACTGGACGAACTTGACCTCTCCCCACTTGCTTACCCAAGTACGTCACAGTAGCCTTACAGAACTCACATTTAGTCAGATTCAACGTTAACGAAGCATCAGAAAGTCGTTGGAAAACCGTAGTCAACACTGACAGGTGTTCAGGCCAAGTAGACGTATAGACAACCAGATCATCTAAATAAGAACTACAATTAGGTACATTTGCCAGCACTGTATTCACTAACCGCTGAAAAGTCGCAGGTGCATTTCTGAGGCCGAAGGCCATAACATTATATTGCAGGAACGAGTCTGGGGTTACAAAAGCTGAAATGTCTGATGCCCTTGGTGTCAATGGCACCTGCCAATAACCTTTGAGCATATCTAGCTTTGTAACAAATTTAGCAGAACCGACATTGTCGACGCAGTCCTCCATCCTTGGCAACGGAAAACAATCGGGTACCGTCACGGAGTTCACTCTACGATAATCGGTACAAAAACGAACTGTCCCGTCAGCTTTTGGGACTAAGATACATGGAGAGCTCCATGGACTCACGCTGGGTTTTGCAAGATCCTCCAGTAACAAATACTCAACCTCTTTCCTCATTGCAGCCCTCTTTGCAGCATTCATCCGATAAGGATGCTGTTTAATGGGAACGGCATCACGAACATTAATGTCATGATAAAGCACATCAGTTTGCCTAGGTACATCCCCAAAAATCTGCGGAAAACTCTGAATCAATGTTACGATGTCCACACGCTGATCCTCTGTCAAATGACACAGCAACTTAGAAGGATCAGTTAAAATCTCAGAATTAGACAATGGTGTAAAGGGCAACGGGTCAACCTGTAATCTCACCCCATCAACATCAAGCTCAAGACTACCAGGAAACGATGGTTCTATCTTACAACTCACAGCAACAGATGAAATCACGGGCCCGGTGTTCTCCTCCGAACAGTGAGATGCTTCCTTCCTGGAATGATAAGCTTTGAGCATATTAATGTGACACACACGTTTTTGTCTCTTACGATCCGGTGTTTTAATGATGTAATTAGTGTCATTTTGTTTACCCACTATCTCGTAAGGACCAACAAATCGTGCGGATAATGCAGACCCTAAAATTGGTAATAACACGAGCACCTTATCACCAACAAAAAAAGATCGTGACACTGCTGCTTTATCAAAATGCTGTTTCATGCTAGACTGAGCTTCAGAAAGAGCTTCTTTGGCACGAGCACAGGCTTCATGAACTCGTTCACGAAAACGAGCCACATAATCAAGGATGTTCTTTGTCGGACTCAAACTGTCATCCAGACCAAGCATTTGCTCCTTAAGAACTTTCAGTGGTCCTCGCACACTATGTCCAAAAACCAGTTCAGTTGGACTGAACCGTAAAGACTCCTGAGTGGTTTCACGAACAGCAAAAAGGACAAGTGGTACACCCTCATCCCACTCATTCCCTGTCTCAAAACAATATTTCTTCAACATAGCCTTGAGTGTCTGGTGGAATCTCTCGAGCACACCTTGACTCTCTGGGTGATAAGGACTGGAAGTACGGTGACGAACTCCCAATGAACCCAAAGTCTGTGTGAACAACTTCGACATAAAATTTGTGCCTTGATCTGTTTGTACTAACTTCGGCAGACCGAAAGTAGAAAAGAATTTTACTAATGCCTTAACGACCGCTTTGGATGTAATTTTTCGCAATGGCACTGCTTCTGGGTAACGAGTTGCCACGCACATCATCGTGAGCAAAAACTGATGTCCATTCTTTGTTTTAGGCAATGGCCCAACACAATCCACGATCACGTGCTCAAAAGGTTCACCGAGCACCGGAATTGGAACTAATGGCGCGGGAGGAATTACTTGGTTTGGTTTCCCCATAACCTGACAGGTAGAGCACGTTCGGCAATAAGCTGCAACATCCCCTTTCAACCTAGGCCAAAAAAAATGACGTAACACACGGTTGTATGTCTTTGTCACCCCTAGATGTCCTGACATAACATGGTCATGGGCGAGTGAAAGAACATGTGCACGATACTCTGCAGGCACAACTACCTGACAAACAGTAGAACACTCCACATCATCAACTACTCTAGGCCGCCATTTCCGCAATAACAAACCATCTTCGATAAAATATGCCGTATCCCCTTTAAAGTCAGACACAGCATCAAAGCACTTCATTAAAGTCTTATCATCCCGTTGGGCTTTGATTAACTTTTCACGACTAACAGGTAATGAAGATGTTAACAGACCACCAACCTTTTCTTTCCCCGTTTCCGGAGGCACGTGATCTCCTGCAACAACATCACCATCTGTGCACATGAACGTGTCATCTAATGTAAACTCTTTCCCCATCTTCTTCACCTGGGCACGAGTAAACACACAGGCCGGAAAAGCCTCAGGATATTTTAAAGTCAATTCCTCTGAAACAGAAGTAAGCACAGGTTTATCGAACACTTCCAATACTGGCAACACTCTACCCCCAGCCAAGTCGTTACCCAAAATGAACTCAACACCAGGCACTGGCAACGCAGGTCGCACGCCGACATCCACAAAACCTGTAACCAACTCAGTCTGTAAATGCACACGATGCAGTGGCACTTTCAATATGTCCATACTAATACCTTGCACCAGGATACTGGAATCCAAACATGACTTCTCTGAAAACGGCAGCACATCCCCACATATGAATGAGCGTGCAGCTCCAGTGTCTCGCAGAACCCGAATCTCAACTTGATCACCAGGTTGGCCACTGAAAGATACAAAACCTTCCAATAAAAATGGTTGGTAAACAGAGTCAACAGATACCGGAAATGTTTTTACCAAACCAACAGGCTGTGCGCTAGAAGAATTTTGCTGTTTCCTTTTCAGCACTATACAATCTGCAATTACATGACCTATTTTGTGACAGTAAAAACACTCGCGCTTTTCTTTAGCCGGTTCCACCCTTGTTTTAGCTACAGCCGTATGCAGCGGAAACAGTGTGGAACCATTCCTATCACAACGCATGGTACTAAACATGTTTTTATGAGTCAATGTAAACTCGTCCGCTAATACAGCAGCCTCCGACAGTTCCATCACTTTCTGTTCATTCAAGTATAAAACAATGCGTTCAGGCAAACACTTTTTAAAATCTTCAAGGAGTGTTAATTCACGCAAGGAAGAAAAATCATTAACATGACTCGAAGCACACCACTTGTCAAACAAAACTCCCTTCTCACGTGCGAATTCGACAAAGGTCTGATTACTACTCTTCCTATGATTCCGAAACTTTTGTCGGTAAGCTTCCGGCACCAATTCATATGCACGCAAAATAGCTGCTTTCACAATCTCATATTTCAGACTATC
This sequence comes from Scardinius erythrophthalmus, assembly GCF_964197995.2. Taxonomy (NCBI): domain Eukaryota; kingdom Metazoa; phylum Chordata; class Actinopteri; order Cypriniformes; family Leuciscidae; genus Scardinius; species Scardinius erythrophthalmus. The sequence goes on from NC_138229.1 coordinate 36,901,639, forward strand.
TTCTATAGACAAAGTAGAAAAAACTTCCATAGCTTTTCCCACAAGCCTACATTGCAACAGCAATGTCCACACATCCTTTGGCCACTTTAACGAAACAGCAATTCTCTCAAATGCACCAAAATAACTGTCCACTTCCATTTCCCTGAATAACGGCACCAATGAAATGTTTTTACTTACATCAAAAGCAGTGGTAGACAAACCATGCTCTGTTGAGTCTTTGCCGACTGAATCAGAAACAAGCAAGCCAGTGGACTTAGACGAAAGCTTCCCCTCCTCTAACTCCAAACGGCGCAGCTGTACTTCTTTATCAGCCTGAATCTCAAGCCGCCGGACTTCAAGCCGCAGATCAAATTCAGCTCGTCGAGCTTGAGCTCGATCTTCCGCCTCCATGCGTATTCGAGCAAGACGAACCTTTACGCGCGCGCTCTCACCAGAGCCCGGTGTAGGCGGGGAAAATGGCTCAAATGGGGGCAAGCTTGTTTTAACCTCAGCCTCCGCGTCCGCCTCAACAAGCTTGACCTCCTCATCATCAGCCTCCGCGCGTTCACGTGTCGTCATTCCCTCAATGATTTGATCTGCTTCTCTAACCGACTCGGGCAAACTCAAAACATTTAATTCCGAAAGACCGTCTAACACGACAGTTCTAATCTCTTTTTTCAATGACTGCCGACGAACTGAGATTTGGAAGTGTTCAGCTATTGCCAAGAGATCATCTTTACGACATTTATCAAAAATATCAAACGACGGATTCTCAATAAATCTATGCACATTCGAAGACATCACGAAGCTTACCAACAAGACTACACAAAGCTTTATGCTACAATACTGACAACACTACGATAGTCACTTGAGTCGATCCACCACAAACACTCCCAGAGTAAAACAAGGGATCATGTTAACTTACCGGAACTTCCTCAATACTGAGAAAATATCCCGGACGAGCCCCCAAAATTATGTTACGTCCCCTGATGGCTTAGAGGTATGAGGGAGACGTTCATAAATAAAAAACAAATTAAACACTTTCCTAAAGTTTTAATCTCTGGGAGGTATTGTGGGCGAATGACTCACTGACAACAAATTAATGCAAACAGGTGGTTCGCTTTATTTTCCATACAAACAAATTGAAATAAATGTAAAGAAACAAATAAACTTATTTACAGCTATATACAACTTAAGCAAAATAATTGAAAAATAATAATTGAAATAAGTCACAGAGAGAAAGAAACTGAGCGGTGCTAAACAAACCAAATAACAAAACCAAAACACACTCTAACTAATAATCCCCACTCTCTAAACTAACTAAAAACAAAAACAGAAAATAAAGAGTTCTTCAGCGCTTAACACGCCATAACTAAAACTTCACTAACTAACCAAACCAAAATTACACAATTGCACACACTCCTTCCCTAATGTGTCTAACAATTGTTATGCTACGTGGATGCAAGATGTAGGTCACGTGACATACTTCCCTTTTCTCTTCTCTCCGGACTGGTACAATGTAGAACAGGTAAGGAGTCCTCTGAGTGAGCAAACACAATCCAATAAAGAAAAGGAACAAGCAAGCGAACCACCACAAAGTCAGTACTCTACAATAACAACAGTAACACAAGCCAACAAACACTCCAAGCTCCTCCTCTTCAGTCCTCCAGAGTGGCTTAAATCCGGAACCATAGCCGATGATTGGCTGTCTCCAACCAATCACAGCACCTAAACTTAAAGATAGCAGAGAGCGGGAAAACAGGAAGAAACCAACAGCAGAGGGGAGAAAAGGCAGCAACCAATGACAAAAAGGGAAAGGAAGAAAACACTAGCACGTAACACTGATGCTAAAACATTAGTTTTTCTTTTGCTGCTTCAGCTGTGTTTTTGCAAGTCACACTTGTGCACACACAGTTTATGAATGATTGCGATTATAATGACAAAATCATCATATTTCCTGTTCATTCACTAAGGAATTCATCCTCAATTAAAAGTTTTACATTACCACCGCTGTGAAACCACGACAGTAAATTACAATGATTGTCAATTGTAGTTTTTGTGTTTCTCTTTTTTCTGTTCTTGTTTCTCTGTCCTTCAGTGATTCTGCTTATCAGGTGTTCATCAGTGTCTCAATTCACTCACTTATTTTCATTCACTCTGTCAAGTGGACTATATTAGTGAACTAATGTAGGGATTAGTGAATGAGGGTATAGGGTGTGATTGGGAAAACAGCCTCTAAATGTCGACTTTGAGCGCTGTTAATTCACAGTATATTCCTGTAGGCTACTTTTGTTTTCTACGGTATATTACTGTTTTAAGGGAAAATGGTATGATATTGTCAGAATTTGGCCTTTTTTTACAGCAAGGGTTAACAGTGTACTATCTTACATATTCATTGTACGGTCATTTCTTTTTTCCATATATCTAAGTTTTTTCATTAACCTTTTCAAACATAAAGCATTATAACTTAATTATTGTTGAAACTTCCTTTTCTGTAATTTAAGTTTTTGCATACAATTAATGTTAATCTTCAATTTTTCTGGAATGACTGCTGACCCATTATCTAAACTTATTTCTGATAGAATTTAAAATCTAGGGAATACTTCTCTAATATTTAATTACTTCTCTTGACCCTCCTCTGCTGATTTCATTGCTTTTACCCATCTCTATCTTGTGCATATAATCCATTACCAAGAGTTTTATTAGTCCTTCTGGTACTGATATATGGCCTATTTTTGTCACTGTTCCTTTCCTACCTTTATTTTTGTCGCAAATTTCTCTCGTATACAGTCAAAAATTGCAAAAAATGCCTTTTATTTAATTGTCCTTATTCTTAATTTAATTTAATTTAATTTTCCTAATTCTTTCCTAATTCTTAATTAATTTACTAATTCTTAATGTCTCTTTACTCCCCCCTTGCGCAGGTTAATACCATGCGCATTCAAAAAGTATGTTTTTGTGCAATAACCTGTCATTCTTACCCTCCTCTGATACCATATAAATTGTTCATAGGGCCTGTTTGTTATTGAGTTCGAACAACTTACAATTGTGGTGGTCGTTCCATTAGCACCATAAATCAGTCAATAGCATATTGAATCAAATCATAATTCAAATCATAAATGAAATCAAATATTTGTTAATGGTCAGTGTTAATCTTTTCTTTAATTTTCAACTGTAGTCTTAAATTAATTACTTATACCCCTTTATTGACAAATTACATTCTAGTACCCATTATGATCTATTTTAAAATGTTATTTAGGTCGATTTGTATTTTCCTTCATGACTTGTCTTAATTCTCACTGTGCTATGACAGTTACTTGAATTAGTCGCTTATCATTCATTATTTTCATTTGTTTTCTGATTTTTCATTATCGTTTACATTGTTTTTGATATATTCTTTGATTCAATAATTTTTTCTCTTGTTGGGTTATTATTAAGTTGCTACTAGTATATTCAATGGCTTTAACATTACATTTAAAGACAGTTTGGTTGATGTTGACTATTGTTTGAACTTGTACTCATCTCTGTTGATTCTCTCTTCTTTGCACAACTCCTTGAAAGTTTCTTATTCTGCAACTTTTCATTTAAAGTTCTTCTTTTTCCATTCATGTTGATCATTGTGAGTTGTAATTGGCTTTTTCCTTTTCTCTCATTGGCAAGGGAAGGTCATTGCCAGCATGTCCTTGAACCCTCATTTGCTGTGTGGGGGGTTCCTGGAGTCGTTTGGTGTATTTTAAGTTGAGAGCCATGGACTCAAATGTCACTTTGCTGATCAATGTTCAAGCCTTTTCTGAGATGACAAAGCACAGTCACTGGTTCTTTTTGTTTGAATCGTCCCAGAAACCTGAACTCTGCGAATGCAACTTTCATTATTTCTTTTAGTTCTGTTAGTGACAACCACATTAGATCATCTGCTTATCTGCTCCATTGTCCTTCTTGGTGTCACCTGTAAAATGATCATGTGGGCTGAGTGGTGTTCTGGCCTCTTTTGTGTGTTTTCTGCTCATTAGCAGTAGGGCTTTACCCCTATATTACTTTTTACAATTAGTCAATTCAGCTCAGTTATCTCATTGTTTTAAGTCCCACTATCAGCATACTAGTTATCAGGCATTTTGGACAACACTCAACCCACTTTGCTTAAAAGACAAAAGTTACAAGACAATATTTCAGTCTTTTGACAAAACGTCAGCTCCTTCATGATATTCTAAAAAGAAAGTCAGATGTGTTATTCTCCATCATGATATTCTGCAAGGAAAGTCAGATTTGTTAGGCGCTGCGCAAAATGTAGTATCGTTTTGTTTTCTTTTACAATGTTTTTTTTCCATTTTCTTTTTCTATTGTCATTACAGTTTCGACCAGGATTTTAAACAAATCCATCCATGGTCATTATTTTATTGGGCAGAATATGCCCTGTGGGCCCACATATGAAATTTAGATACAGCTGTAGGCAAAATAATGGATTTGCCTCTGTGTACCCCATCCCTCACTCATTCATAATCAGTCACTCATCGGCCATCACACATTCTTCTTCCACAGGTTGTGCTCTAAATGCGGAACTTATAATTTTAGCTGTGGAATTCCAAAGGTCTGACAGACAACGTCACAACAGCTATTCAAACACTATTCAGAAGTGTCAGTTATCTTAATGCTTAGTTTACTACTGTTGTTATAATCCCTTTTTTCTTGTTTTTTCCCAAACTCTAATAGATTAAATATTTCAGAATAATAGGCCTTAGTATGGTGCAGTTGAGAGTAAGACAGCCAATTGTAATTTCTCAAATGCATTTTGTCATTTGTTTGGTCTACTTTTTCATATTCTTTTTGTTTTTGCTCATGAGCTTCTTTAAGAATAAAATTGGAGATCTCTGTCTAATCTTGGATCCATGGCCAATAATATTTCCATCTCATTATCCCAGTTTTGACTTTTGGAGTTATGTATCCTTCTCCAATCTATCTCTATAAAACAATTATTAAAACAAGATTGAGTGACCAGTGTTTTTGTTTTGCAAGCAAAAATAATAATTTCTTGACATTTTGTGTCTTTCTTTTTCTTTGCCAGAGAATAATTGTATCATGCTTTTAGCCCTATAGTTGTCTGATATAATAGTCCTCACTATACCAAATCCAGCCTCAGTTTTAACTATGTAGTGAGTTGAACACCCACTTCTCTGTATTTTCTTTTCTTATAGAGCTGGACTTGTACCTATTGAAAAAGCAGAGAGGGTTAGTTTAGCAGAGAATATAAAGAATTGCCATGAGACCAGTGAATAATCAGAATGAATAATGTTAATATATTATTTAACCAAATTTGAAGCAGTCTCTAGAGTGTTCATTAGGTTTGTCACACCTGTGGTGCCGTAAGGGTCAGTTTCTTCTGTTTTTAGATCAGTGTCTGTTGACACGTTTTTCAGCCTTGCTGTCACTCAAAGGCCATTGCAGAGTGGAATATAGGCTCTGCTGTTTCTCTGTCTCTTCTCAGTTTGGGATTTTGATCAATCCTGTAACAGTTTTGCAAGTGAAAGATTCACCTTTTCCAACATTATTTCAGTCTTTCTGAGTCTTTTTGAACTTCAGGAGGGGATCTGAGAACCCCTCACCCACTCCTCTCTTCTTCTTCTCTGCGTCAGTGTCTCTGCATTCATGTCTTTGCCCTTTGCCCTCTTGTTGCTTCCACAAGACACTGAAGCCATCTGTCAGAGATCTGCATGAGTCAAATTGGACTTTTACATATAAGCTATTAGCTCTTTATCTACATTCCACTTTTTAACCTGCATCTTTTCACTATTTCTTTTATATAAAAATCTCACTGGTTGACCATAGCATTTCCCTCATTCTATTAGTAAGCAGTTCTTCATTGCAGGAAAAAGCAATATCAGCAATAATTCTAACTTTGATTATCTGAGAATAATACAGTTGAATAATTTTCCCTATCATAAAATCAGACTTCAATCTTTCTTCTATATTTGCATGCTGTGTTCACAATAATCTAGTATGTTTCTCAACAAACATCAAGGAATTCCACTTATTTTTTACTCTCATCAACTTCTGTAAAGTATTTTTGACTTTTGAAACTTGGTCACTCAATCTTGCTAACCTTCAGCACACTGCACCAATTATTTTCTCTTAACACAACTTATTAATCTGCAATGGAATACTTTTTCCACTCTGTCGTCAGGGATAATGAGATACAAATTTTAGACGTCTTCAGATATAATATATAATATATTAAGCATGTGCAATCTTATTTATATTCATCTATTAATATTCATCATTACATTTATTGATTAAATATATATATCTTATTATTTTTACTTATTTTATACTACTATATTCTTTATAGTTAATGTCTTGAAACAATTGTTTTCCCTTACTTTTCTTTCTTTTTTTTCTAATACACACCATTTCAGTCCCTTCATTCACAGGTCAGTCACACATTCTCTGTCCCTTCAAGCAACCAGGGTCAGAGGTCACTTATTTTCAACCACAGGCACAGTCACAGGATCCTACAGGCACACCAACATGATCTAACACACTTTTTTTTTCCTTCTCTGTCAGATCTGAACAATACATTAAAATATTCACTCCTTAGTACAATGACACTTTTAACTATCCTATTCCTAGGATTTAGATAGCCTGAGCAGACCCTTGCACATGCATTCAAGGCGGTAACCGCTACCTAAACCTATAGACTTTTAAAGCCTCTATTTTCCAGCTTCACCTGAGCAGACTCTTGTTAAAACTTTGTTTAACAAAACGGTAACCGTGAGCTAACCATCTGTGCACATGCTATACTTATCAAAGTAAACACAGATAAACCACTGATATCCTTTATAAGTAAATACAAATCCTTGCGCCAAACCAGCAGTACCAGTATTCATAAAATCCTCACCGGATTGCATAAATAATGGTAAAATGCTATTGGGAGCTCCCCCGCGCCTTTACAAACTACTTGACATACAAAGACAATGCATGCAATTTCTTTCTGACATCAAACATCACTTTTTAAGTTCTTTAAATTTGGAGAAGCTTGTCTTACCACATCCGGGCCACTGGTGACTAACACATACCTTATTCAAAAGCAAAAACTGCTCACCTCAAAGTACAGCGGCCACTGTTGTCTGTGTCAGTCACCAGCGATCCCTTCGTGGCTCCTTCAGCTCCTAAGCCACGCCCCACGTTGGGCGCCATTTGTTGTGGTTTAATTCTTTTCAGGGGAATGACTTCAAAGATATTTGACATCAGAAAAAATTAGACTTTATTAACAAAACAAAGCCGAGTGCCCCTCTGCAGAAAGACCCTCCAGAAAGATTGCCCAGCAAAAGTATATACCCTCTCCTTGTCCCAAACATGGTAATACATTCTATAGGTATTTTGAGAAATAGTTTTGTACCATGTGACATTACTGAAATAGAATTTTCTGCTGTAACAACACCTTGTGCTCTCAGGTTCCAAAGTCAGCCAAAGTCACCCACAGACAAGGAAATAATAGTGTACAAAAACCAGTAAAATTACTTATTTTCTAAATAATAAAATCTTCAACAGTATTTACAACGATTAAAGTGTGAAAATTAATTGCAAGAAAAAGTTTATATTAGTTCAAGTTTGCTCTGTGTAGATGTATTGTACTGTTCCAGTGATGTTCTATGACTAAACCTTGAAGGGAAAAGATATCACCTATGGGGTCAAAGCCTGTTCCCCAATGGTATCTGCTGAAGCCTTTGCTGGAGGCATATATACCCCTCGGGTCCCAGCAAGTTTTCACCAAGGTGGTAGGACCCAGCGATCCATTGCACCACTTTGCATACTTTGTTTATTCGTGTAGTCTGCCATCCAGATAGCAAATATGCACTTTCTTTTTGCAATTCATCCATTGGGTTATTATGGAATCAAACTAATCAAGAGTTCTAGACTTTGACGGGTTCTTCTTATTTGCTTTCATGTTGCTTTTCACATGATTGCTGTATGATATTTTTATAGACAACTATGCCTAGGGCCTTGAAGTTCTATCACACCACATGTAGCCACTTATATGTTTTCTTACTTGGCATATGTAACTTTTAGGTATTTACAACGATTAAAGTGTGAAAATTAATTGTAAGAAAGAGTTTATATTAGTTCAAGTTTGCTCTTTGTGGATGTATTGTTCTGTTCCAGTGATGTTCTATGACTAAACTTTGAAGGGAAAAGATATCACCTATGGGGTCAAAGCCTGTTCCCCAATGGCATCTGCTGAAGCCTTTGCTGGAGGCATATATACCCCTCGGGTCCCAGCAAGTTTTCACCAAGGTGGTAGGACCCAGCGATCCATTTTGCCCCTTTGCATACCTTGTTTATTCGTTTAGCCTGCCCTACAGATAATAAATATGCACTTACTTTGCAATTCATCCATTGGGTTATTATGGAATCAAACTAATCAAGAGTTCTAGACTTTGACGGGTTCTTCTTATTTGTTTTCATGTTGCTGTTCTCATGATTGCTGTATGAGATTTTTATAGACAACTATGCCTAGGGCCTTGAAGTTCTATCACACCACATGTAGCCACTTATATGTTTTCTTACTTGGCATATGTAACTCTTTAGGTAGTTACAACACCACTGTTCACTATATGATTAAAGTGTGAAAATTAATTGTAAGAAAAAGTGTATATTAGTTCAAGTTTGCTCTGTGTGGATGCATTGTTCTGTTCCAGTGATGTTCTATGAATAAACCTTGAAGGGAAAAGATATCACCTATGGGGTCAAAGCCTGTTCCCCAATGGTATCTGCTGAAGCCTTTGCTGGAGGCATATATACCCCTCGGGTCCCAGCAAGTTTTCAAAAAGGTGGTAGGACCCAGCGATCCATTGCACCACTTTGCATACCTTATTTATTTGTGTAGCTTGCCATCCAGATAGTAAATATGCACTTGCTTTTTGCAATTCATCCATTGGGTTATTATGGAATCAAACTAATTAAGAGTTCTAGACTTTGACGGGTTCTTCTTATTTGCTTTCATCTTGCTTTTCTCATGATTGCTGTATGATATTTTTATAGACAACTATGCCTAGGGCCTTGAAGTTCTATCACACCACATGTAGCCACTTATATGTTTTCTTACTTGGCATATGTAACTCTTTAGGTATTTACAACGATTAAAGTGTGAAAATTAATTGTAAGAAAAAGTTTATATTAGTTCAAGTTTGCTCTGTGTGGATGTATTGTTCTGTTCCAGTGATGTTCTATGACTAAACCTTGAAGGGAAAAGATATCACCTAGGGGGTCAAAGCCTGTTCCCCAATGGTATCTGCTGAAGCCTTTGCTGGAGGCATATATACCCCTCGGGTCCCAGCAAGTTTTCACCAAGGTGGTAGGACCCAGCGATCCATTGCACCACTTTGCATACCTTGTTTATTCGTGTTGTCTGCCATCCAGATAGTAAATATGCACTTGCTTTTTGCAATTCATCAATTGGGTTATTATGGAATCAAACTAATCAAGAGTTCTAGACTTTGACGTGTTCTTCTTAGTTGCTTTCATGTTGCTGTTCTCATGATTGCTGTATGATATTTTTATAGACAACTATGCCTAGGGCCTTGAAGTTCTATCACACCTCATGTAGCCACTTATATGTTTTCTTACTTGGCATATGTAACTCTTTAGGTATTTACAACACCACTGTTCACTATATGATTAAAGTGTGAAAATTAATTGTAAGAAAAAGTTTATATTAGTTCAAGTTTGCTCTGTGTGGATGTATTGTTCTGTTCCAGTGATGTTCTATGACTAAACCTTGAAGGGAAAAGATATCACCTATGGGGTCAAAGCCTGTTCCCCAAAGGTATCTGCTGAAGCCTTTGCTGGAGTCACATATACCCCTCGGGTCCCAGCAAGTTTTCACCAAGGTGGTAGGACCCAGCGATCCATTGCACCACTTTGCATACCTTGTTTATTAGGGTAGCCTGCCATTTAGATAGTAAATATGCACTTGCTTTTTGCAATTCATCCATTGGGTTATTATGGAATCAAACTAATCAAGAGTTCTAGACTTTGACGGGTTCTTCTTATTTGTTTTCATGTTGCTGTTCTCATGATTGCTGTATGAGATTTGTATAGACAACTATGCCTAGGGCCTTGAAGTTCTATCACACCGCATGTAGCCACTTATATGTTTTCTTACTTGGCATATGTAACTCTTTAGGTATTTATAACGATTAAAGTGTGAAAATTAATTGTAAGAAAAAGTTTATATTAGTTCAAGTTTGCTCTGTGTGGATGTATTGTTCTGTTCCAGTGATGTTCTATGACTAAACTTTGAAGGGAAAAGATATCACCTATGGGGTCAAAGCCTGTTCCCCAATGGTATCTGCTGAAGCCTTTGCTGGAGGCATATATACCCCTCGGGTCCCAGCAAGTTTTCAAAAAGGTGGTAGGACCCAGCGATCCATTTCGCCCCTTTGCATACCTTTTTATTCGTTTAGCCTGCCCTAGAGATAATAAATATGCACTTGCTTTGCAATTCATCCATTGGGTTATTATGGAATCAAACTAATCAAGAGTTCTAGACTTTGACGGGTTCTTCTTATTTGCTTTCATGTTGCTGTTCTCATGATTGCTGTATGAGATTTTTATAGACAACTATGCCTAGGGCCTTGAAGTTCTATCACACCACATGTAGCCACTTATATGTTTTCTTACTTGGCATATGTAACTCTTTAGGTATTTACAACACCACTGTTCACTATATGATTAAAGTGTGAAAATTAATTGTAAGAAAAAAGTGTATATTAGTTCAAGTTTGCTCTGTGTGGATGCATTGTTCTGTTCCAGTGATGTTCTATGAATAAACCTTGAAGGGAAAAGATATCACCTATGGGGTCAAAGCCTGTTCCCCAATGGTATCTGCTGAAGCCTTTGCTGGAGGCATATATACCCCTCGGGTCCCAGCAAGTTTTCAAAAAGGTGGTAGGACCCAGCGATCCATTGCACCACTTTGCATACCTTATTTATTTGTGTAGCTTGCCATCCAGATAGTAAATATGCACTTGCTTTTTGCAATTCATCCATTGGGTTATTATGGAATCAAACTAATCAAGAGTTCTAGACTTTGACGGGTTCTTCTTATTTGCTTTCATCTTGCTTTTCTCATGATTGCTGTATGATATTTTTATAGACAACTATGTCTAGGGCCTTGAAGTTCTATCACACCACATGTAGCCACTTATATGTTTTCTTACTTGGCATATGTAACTCTTTAGGTATTTACAACGATTAAAGTGTGAAAATTAATTGTAAGAAAAAGTTTATATTAGTTCAAGTTTGCTCTGTGTGGATGTATTGTTCTGTTCCAGTGATGTTCTATGACTAAACCTTGAAGGGAAAAGATATCACCTATGGGGTCAAAGCCTGTTCCCCAAAGGTATCTGCTGAAGCCTTTGCTGGAGGCATATATACCCCTCGGGTCCCAGCAAGTTTTCACCAAGGTGGTAGGACCCAGCGATCCATTGCACCACTTTGCATACCTTGTTTATTCGTGTAGTCTGCCATTCAGATAGTAAATATGCACTTGCTTTTTGCAATTCATCAATTGGGTTATTATGGAATCAAACTAATCAAGAGTTCTAGAATTTGACGGGTTCTTCTTATTTGTTTTCATGTTGCTGTTCTCATGATTGCTGTATGATATTTTTATAGACAACTATGCCTAGGGCCTTGAAGTTCTATCACACCTCATGTAGCCACTTATATGTTTTCTTACTTGGCATATGTAACTCTTTAGGTATTTACAACACCACTGTTCACTATATGATTAAAGTGTGAAAATTAATTGTAAGAAAAAGTTTATATTAGTTCAAGTTTGCTCTGTGTGGATGTATTGTTCTGTTCCAGTGATGTTCTATGACTAAACCTTGAAGGGAAAAGATATCACCTATGGGGTCAAAGCCTGTTCCCCAAAGGTATCTGCTGAAGCCTTTGCTGGAGGCACATATACCCCTCGGGTCCCAGCAAGTTTTCACCAAGGTGGTAGGACCCAGCGATCCATTGCACCACTTTGCATACCTTGTTTATTAGGGTAGCCTGCCATTTAGATAGTAAATATGCACTTGCTTTTTGCAATTCATCCATTGGGTTATTATGGAATCAAACTAATCAAGAGTTCTAGACTTTGACGGGTTCTTCTTATTTGTTTTCATGTTGCTGTTCTCATGATTGCTGTATGAGATTTTTATAGACAACTATGCCTAGGGCCTTGAAGTTCTATCACACCGCATGTAGCCACTTATATGTTTTCTTACTTGGCATATGTAACTCTTTAGGTATTTATAACGATTAAAGTGTGAAAATTAATTGTAAGAAAAAGTTTATATTAGTTCAAGTTTGCTCTGTGTGGATGTATTGTTCTGTTCCAGTGATGTTCTATGACTAAACCTTGAAGGGAAAAGATATCACCTATGGGGTCAAAGCCTGTTCCCCAAAGGTATCTGCTGAAGCCTTTGCTGGAGTCACATATACCCCTCGGGTCCCAGCAAGTTTTCACCAAGGTGGTAGGACCCAGCGATCCATTTCGCCCCTTTGCATACCTTGTTTATTCGTTTAGCCTGCCCTACAGATAATAAATATGCACTTGCTTTGCAATTCATCCATTGGGTTATTATGGAATCAAACTAATCAAGAGTTCTAGACTTTGACGGGTTCTTCTTATTTGTTTTCATGTTGCTGTTCTCATGATTGTTGTATGAGATTTTTGTAGTATGACCCTCGGGATGCCCCGTACCTGGGGCCGTAGAAATGTATCTCTGTGTTGTCATGGAAACAGTTCAGTAAATATGCCAGCAGGCTAAAGACATGCCGTTGTCTGTGTTCATCTATAGTACAAATTACCACATGGTGTCAGAAGTGTTTAATGTTAAAACCAACTCGCTTTCGACGTGACAGTATAGTCGACAGTTTAATGAACTTTTCTAGGAAAATCACCGCTATTTGGAGGTAAATCAATGCGCCAGCTTAAGTAAGATGTCCAGAGAAGAGAGAGAACGCGCGGGACCACCCTCTGCAGCTTACGCCGTTGGAGATGCATTTCGCATTAGCCCTCCAGAGAAGTTTGACTGCAGAGACATCCAAAATTGGCCCAAATGGATTAGACGATTCGAAAGGTACAGAGTAGCGTCGGGTTTGGATAAAAAGGATGAGGCATTCCAGGTGAACACATTGATATATTCCATGGGAGATGAAGCAGAGGATATCTTACATGCGTCGGCGATACAAGAAGAGGTCAAGGTAATCTACGAGAAAGTAAAAGACTGTTTCGATAAACATTTCATTGGAGAACACAACGTCATTTTCGAGAGGGCCAGGTTTAACATGCGGAAACAAGAGCCGGGGGAAACGGCTGAGTGCTTTGTTACTGCAGTTCACAAATTGGCGGAATATTGCAAGTTCGGGACTCTCAAAGATGAACTGATACGTGATCGCATAGTAGTGGGCATAAGAGACATCAGACTTTCCGAAAAGCTACAGTTAGATTCAAATCTGACTCTGTCTAAAGCTACGAACTTAGTAAGACAAAGTGAAACTGTAAAACAGCAGCAAGTGGTGCTGCGCGGCGCGGGAAATCACGCACACAGCGCGCCCAGTGATGAAGTGCACGCGCTTTCGCCTGCTCGAAGGAAAGAGTGGAATTCCGAACGAAGAGCAAAACATAATGCTACTGGAACATCAGGGATGTGCCATAAATGTGGGAGAGTGCCATTTCATAGTTGGAAAGATTGCCCGGCCAAGGAGGCTGAATGCAGGAAATGTCACAGAAGAGGACACTTTGCTGCTGTCTGCAAATCCAAGCAGCCTGTGCATGAGGTGGCAGATGAGGAGGAGCAACTCTACCAGGACAGCCTTTTCCTGGGTGAGGTGAAGGCAGACTGTGCTGGTTGGTACTCAGACATCAAAATTAATGGGGAAGTTGTTTCTTTTAAATTAGACACAGGAGCAGCAGTGACCGCGATACCCACACAATTATATGATGTTTTATAAACAAAGTTCGGGAGGAGCACATTCAAATAATCAATCCAATCTACTCGTCATCAAACAATTATGTCTACCCTAATCAGCATGACAAGAAGTATATATATATCCACTCTGTCAACTCACCTAATACTCCGTGACAGTTTTCCAGCATCCCTCCACCACCCCGACTCCTCACTCTTGGCTCAATCTTTTACAGCCAGGAATACGGGGGGAGTACTCTGGGTTCGGGCCGAATACCGAGCCCGGAGCCCTCTCCTCGGACAGCACGCCAAATACGCATCTATTTCTATCTGACTTATTTGTAAGTGTGAACTAGTGAAATAAGTATAGTAGAGATGGTCCTCTACTTCACACCTCAAAAAGACTGTATGGTCCAAATAACAAGATACTGCCTGTGGTGGGACAGATACAGAGTAGACTAGAAAGTAAAGACAAAAAGGCCACTCAGTCTGTATTTGTCATTGATAACCTAGCCAGGCCACTGCTGGGCTTACCAGCACTTACAGAACTGCACCTCATTGAGCGATTGGATGCAGTTGAAGAACAGGGAGAGAAAGCAGATTCAGGGGAGGTCTTCAAAAAGAGGTTTCCAAAGGTGTTCAGTGGATTAGGGAGACTTGAAGGTGATTACCAAATCCGCCTGAATGAGAACGCCATCCCTTATGCTCTGACCACCCATCGCCGCGTACCAATCCCCTTAACTGACAAAGTCAAGGAAGAGCTGGAAAGAATGGAGGAGATGGGGGTCATCTCAAAGATAGAGAAACCCACTGATTGGTGTGCAGGAATAGTAGTGGTCCCAAAACCCAATGGTAAGATAAGAATCTGCGTTGACCTGACCAAACTCAATGAGGGAGTGTGCAGAGAAAGACACATATTACCCTCAGTGGACCAATCATTAGCCCAGCTGAATGGTGCACTGGTGTTCACAAAGCTGGATGCTCGTTGTGGGTTTTGGCAGATACCCTTAGCACAGGAGAGCAGGGAGCTCACAACATTTATCACCCCCTTTGGCCGATTTTGTTTTAATGTTCTGCCTTTTGGAATTAACTCAGGGCCAGAACACTTCCAGAGACGCATGTCCCAGCTCTTAGAAGGGCTAAGTGGAGTAATATGCCATGCAGATGATATCCTCATATGTGGAGAGAATAGGGCCCAACACGACGAACGGCTCACAGCTGTTTTGACACGTCTCCAGGAGGCGGGTCTAACACTAAATGAAAAGTGCACCTTTGCACAGCCTGAAGTCCTGTTTGTGGGGCACAAAATCAGGGCAGGAGCTATTGAACCTGACCCCGGGAAAATCAGAGCCATCACAGATATGCCCATCCCACAGAATACAGCAGATGTTTGGCGTTTTTTGGGGATGGTCACATACATAGCAAAGTTTATCCCTCAGTTTGCAGACACCACCAAACCACTCAGAGATTTGCTGTCAAAGAACAATGAGTGGTCTTGGGGCCACATGCAACAGACATCATTTGAAAACCTCAAAAAGGAGCTGGCATCACAGAGAGTGTTGGCTCAGTACAGACCACAAGCCAAAACAAAAGTGTCTGCAGACGCATCATCCTTTGGCCTGGGGGCTGTCCTTATGCAGAGACAGGATAACATGGAGTGGCGCCCAATCGCTTACATCTCTCGAAGCCTTTCGGAAACAGAGCAACATTATGCCCAGGTTGAAAAGGAGGCGTTGGCCATCACCTGGGCATGTGAAAGGTTGAGTTCATACCTCATAGGCCTACCATTCACGATAGAGACAGACCATAAACCACTACTGGCCTTGTTGGGGACAAAAGCGTTGGATGACTTACCTCCCAGAGTTCAGCGATTCCGTCTCAGACTGCTGAGGTTCACGTACAAGATAATTTACGTGCCAGGGAAGGCTCTCATCACAGCAGACACACTCTCCAGGGCCCCGGTGAGACGGCCACTGACCGAAGAAGAGGCACAACTGGAAGGGGAAGTGCAGGTCTTCATTAATATGATACGTGAAAACTTACCTGCATCCCAGTCTAAACTTCAACAGATAGCTGAGCACCAACAGAGGGATTCTATCTGTAGCCAGCTGATGTCACAGTGCAAGAGAGGGTGGCCACGGCAGGAAGAGCTGTCCCAGCAACTGAAACCCTATTGGGTCCACCACAGTGAGCTACACATGAATGGTGACCTTCTGATGAAAGGGCAACGGATTGTTATACCAGAGACATTACAGAAGGAAATGCTGTGCAGACTACACGAGGGACATATGGGGACAACCAAATGCAGGCTGAGGGCCCAGCAGTCAGTGTGGTGGCTGGGACTGGGTGCTCAAATCGCAAGAATGGTGGCCCAGTGTGAGGTGTGTGCTAAAAACCAACCATTTCACCCAGAACCAATGATACCCTGAGAGCTGCCACAGCGGCCCTGGCAGAAAGTAGGAGCGGATATGTTTTATTGGGAAAATGACTCTTACTTATTGTTAGTGGACTACTATTCTCGATACATTGAAGTAATTAAAACCCCAATAACCACATCAGCAGGAGTTATCAATGGCTTTAAATCCATTTTTGTTAGACATGGGGTTCCTGAAGTACTAATAACTGATAATGGCCCTCAGTTTTCTTCAGGCACTTTCTCCTCATTTGCCATGGACTATGATTTCAGACATGTGACCAGCAGCCCATACTTTGCACAGAGCAATGGAGAGGCAGAGAGGGCGGTGAAGACTGTCAAGGGGCTATTGAAGAAAAATGCTGACCCATACAGGGCTCTGTTGGCCTACAGGGTCACACCGCTGCATCACGGACCATCGCCAGCAGAACTCCTGATGGGCAGGAGACTGCGCTCACCATTGCCAGTCTCACCTGTTCAACTCAAACCTCAATGGCCAAACAGGAAGGCCTTTGCAGACAAGGACAAACAACTGAAACACACACAGACAGTTGACTTTAATCACAGACACAAAGCTACGGTTAGACCGGAGCTAAAAGCAGGTCAGCGAGTCTGGATCACAAATACAAAAGAATCGGCCACAGTGATTAGAAAAGCAGACACGCCCCGCTCATATGTAGTGGAAACGGACTCAGAAGAGGTGAGGAGAAACAAAGCACACCTCAGACCCCTCCCAGAGATACAAGCCCCACCACCAGCCGTGGAGGACACGGAACAGGCAGCAGGGCCAGAAGAAGGGCAAGGGGAGGGGGGGAGGATACAGAGAGTCCACCCAAGGAGAGAGGTGAAAGCCCCAGGGTGGCTTAAAGACTTTGTAACATAGTATTCAGCACCTAGAATAAAGCATTATAGACAGTGCTATGTTTATGTTTATTCTGTCTGATATCTTTGGTTCAGGTTTAACTTTCCAACAGACTAGGTGACCTACGGTTAAGGCAGTTCTGCCAGTGTGAACATTTATTTAAGGTTTTATCACTACTTTGGGAGAAGGGGAGATGTAGTATGACCCTCGGGATGCCCCGTACCTGGGGCCGTAGAAATGTATCTCTGTGTTGTCATGGAAACAGTTCAGTAAATATGCCAGCAGGCTAAAGACATGCCGTTGTCTGTGTTCATCTATAGTACAAATTACCACAATTTTCATAGACAACTATGCCTAGGGCCTTGAAGTTCTATCACACCACATGTAGCCACTTATATGTTTTCTTACTTGGCATATGTAACTCTTTAGGTATTTACAACACCACTGTTCACTATATGATTAAAGTGTGAAAATTAATTGCAAGAAAAAGTTTATATTAGTTCAAGTTTGCTCTGTGTGGATGTATTTTTCTGTTCCAGTGATGTTCTATGACTAAACCTTGAAGGGAAAAGATATCACCTATGGGGTCAAAGCCTGTTCCCCAATGGTATCTGCTGAAGCCTTTGCTGGAGGCATATATACCCCTCGGGTCCCAGCAAGTTTTCACCAAGGTGGTAGGACCCAGCGATGCATTGCACCACTTTGCATACCTTGTTTATTCGTGTAGCCTGCCATCCAGATAGTAAATAGGCCCTTGCTTTTTGCAATTCATCCACTGGGTTATTATGGAATCAAACTAATCAAGAGTTCTAGACTTTGACGGGTTCTTCTTATTTGCTTTCATGTTGCTTTTCACACGATTGCTGTATGAGATTTTTATAGACAACTATGCCTAGGGCCTTGAAGTTCTATCACACCACATGTAGTCACTTATATGTTTTCTTACTTGGCATATGTAACTCTTTAGGTATTTACAACACCACTGTTCACTATATGATTAAAGTGTGAAAATGAATTGTAAGAAAAAGTTTATATTAGTTCAAGTTTGCTCTGTGTGGATGTATTGTTCTGTTCCAGTGATGTTCTATGACTAAACCTTGAAGGGAAAAGATATTACCTATGGGGTCAAAGCCTGTTCCCCAGTGGTATCTGCTGAAGCCTTTGCTGGAGGCATATATACCCCTCGGGTCCCAGCAAGCTTTCACCAAGGTGGTAGGACCCAGCGATCCATTGCACCACTTTGCATACCTTGTTTATTAGGGTAGCCTGCCATCCAGATAGTAAATATGCACTTGCTTTTTGCAATTCATCCATTGGGTTATTATGGAATCAAACTAATCAAGAGTTCTAGACTTTGACGTGTTCTTCTTAGTTGCTTTCATGTTGCTGTTCTCATGATTGCTGTATGAGATTTTTATAGACAACTATGCCTAGGGCCTTGAAGTTCTATCACACCACATGTAGCCACTTATATGTTTTCTTACTTGGCATATGTAACTCTTTAGGTATTTACAACGATTAAAGTGTGAAAATTAATTGTAAGAAAAAGTTTATATTAGTTCAAGTTTGCTCTGTGTGGATGTATTGTTCTGTTCCAGTGATGTTCTATGACTAAACTTTGAAGGGAAAAGATATCACCTATGGGGTCAAATCCTGTTCCCCAATGGTATCTGCTGAAGACTTTGCTGGAGGCATATATGCCCCTTGGGTCCCAGCAAGTTCTCACCAAGGTGGTAGGACCCAGCGATCCATTTCGCCCCTTTGCATACCTTGTTTATTCGTTTAGCCTGCCCTACAGATAATAAATATGCACTTGCTTTGCAATTTATCCATTGGGTTATTATGGAATCAATTCAATTCAATTCAAATTTATTTGTATAGCGCTTTTCACAATACATATTGTTTCAAAGCAGCTTTACAGAAAGTGCATTTCAGAAATGTACATAGAGAAATACAGTTAGTTAATCACGTATTGATTTAGGGCATAAACATATCGCCAGCGGCGAGTCGTCTCTTCACAGGCGCCGAGTCGTCTCTGCACGGGTGTTGGAGAATCTGTACTTTCCATGAGAGGCTGGATACAAACTGGAGCTGACGATCTGTATTTACCTCGGGACTAGCGTCCCGAGATAACAACAGAAAAGCATATGGGAAATAATTAGCGTAGCTGCTGTTCGCAATATTAATGCATGCAATCTGATTTAACTGTAGTATAAAAGGTAAGTATTATGTGAATGCTTGGCTAAAGAGATGCGTCTTTAATCTAGTTTTAAACTGGGACAGCGAGTCTGAGCCTCAAAGAATATCAGGAAGGCCATTCCAGAGTTTAGGAGCTAAATGTGAAAACGCCCTCCCTCCTTTAGTGGACTTAGATATCCTAGGAATGACCAGAAGCCTCGAATTTAGTGATCTTAAAGAGCGCGATGGATTGTAGGGCGATAGAAGATCCGTTAAATACACGGGAGCTAAACCATTTAGGGCTTTATAAGTCAGTAGCAGTACCTTGTAATTAATAAGGAACTTTATAGGTAACCAATGTAGAGACGACAGAATTGGTGTTATATGATCGTATTTTCTTGATCTAGTAAGAACTCTAGCGGCGGCATTTTTGACTAACTGTAGCTTGTTTATTGAGGATGTAGGACAACCTGCTAATAAAGCATTACAGTAATCTAGTCTCGAGGTCATGAATGCATGAACTAACTTTTCTGCATCAGAAACAGATAGCATGTTACGTAGCTTAGCAATGTTTCTAAGGTGGAAAAAGGCTGTTCTTGTAACATATGAAATATGATTTTCAAAAGACAAGTTGCGGTCTAATATAACACCCAGGTCTTTTACTGTAGAGGATAAAGTAACAGGACACCCTTCTAAATTAAAGTTGTATTGTAAGAGATTTTGTGGGCAGTTTTTTGGACTAATAAGTAATACCTCCGTTTTATCTGAATTTAATAGCAGAAAATTACATGTCATCCAGTATTTTATATCTTTAACACACTCTGTTAATTTAGATAATTTATTGTTTTCATCTGGTCGTGATGAAATATATAATTGAGTGTCATCAGCATAACAGTGGAAATTAATTCCATGTTTTCTTATAATATTACCAAGTGGTAGCATATATATTGAGAATAGCAGAGGGCCTAACACAGATCCTTGCGGTACACCGTAGTTTACTGACGTTATCTTCGATTTTTCCCCATTTACGCAGACAAAATGGTAACGGTCTGATAAGTACGATCTAAACCAGTTTAATGCCTGTCAAACTAATCAAGAGTTCTAGACTTTGACGGGTTCTTCTTATTTGTTTTCACGTTGCTGTTCTCATGATTGCTGTTTGAGATTTTTATAGACAACTATGCCTAGGGCCTTGAAGTTCTATCACACCACATGTAGCCACTCATATGTTTTCTTACTTGGCATATGTAACTCTTTAGGTATTTACAACACGACTGTTCACTATATGATTAAAGTGTGAAAATAAATTGCAAGAAAAAGTTTATATTAGTTCAAGTTTGCTCTGTGTGGATGTATTGTACTGTTCCAGTGATGTTCTATGACTAAACCTTGAAAGGGAAAAGATATTACCTACGGGGTCAAAGCCTGTTCCCCAATGGTATCTGCTGAAGCCTTTGCTGGAGGTATATATACCCCTCGGGTCCCAGCAAGTTTTCACCAAGGTGGTAGGACCCAACGATCCATTGCACCACTTTGCATACCTTGTTTATTCATGTAGCCTGCTACCCAGATAGTAAATATGCCCTTGCTTTTTGCAATTCATTCATTGGGTTATTTTGGAATCAAACTAATCAAGAGTTCTAGACTTTGACGGGTTCTTATTTGTTTTCATGTTGCTGTTCTCATGATTGCTGTATGAGATTGAAGACTAAAATTTTTATCTAATATTGTTTTTAGTATTATTATTACTTTTTATTAATATTATTAATCGGTAGTATTATGTATCTGTGTTATAATTTTTATATACATTTATAATCATTTGTAATCAATTGTATTTTGTGAATCATGGAGGAGAGACTTTGTGAGACTTTGAGTGTGTTGGAGTTAGACTGAAATGTATGTGTAGTGTTTTCACCAAGCATAGCATAAGGAGATACATTGTTAATGGGAACCACATGTTTCTCTGGTGATGTACTGTTTTAGTTACATTATAGTCATGTGTTTCACATCATGTGTTTTTCTGATAATGCAGTTTTCTGGTCAACATATACAATAACTGATAGTCTTTGTCTATGGCAGAGAGATGACGAGATGTTGGCTATAAAAACCAAGCCCTTCTGTCCGAAAAGCAGAAAGAGATGGAAGATGACTGCGAAGCTGAATCACGACCTTCGTTTTATCCATTGTCTCTTTTTCCTATGTCTTATATAAAATAAATAAGAGATATCTTGGCAAAATCACTGGTGTCTGTTTCCATGAAATCAAACAACAGGGGAAAGCAAGATTTTTAAATCAACAATTGGCGTCACAGAACAGGATTTGCATATCCAGGCATTGTCTCAATCATTGATCGCAGGTAAGACTTTGTTTTTATTCTTATAAAATAGTTCTAAGTCTGCCTGATGATTAGAGACAGTGACTGAAACTGCTTAAAAGAACTGTGTGATTTCAAGTACCAGTGTTTTGCCAATGAATATAAGACATAGTAATAAAAAAATAAAAAAATAATAATTCAATTTAATTTGGCTTATTTAAGTTCTCTGAAAAGTAAACCTCTAAAAGTATTTGATATGCTGGGATAGAGATAGATCTTTTTTAGGAAGAAGACTATCTAGTCAAAAATTTGGGAAATTAGCTGTAAGACGGTTAAGCTAGGAAATTTGATAGGATACTTGTTAGACATGAGCGGTTAAGTGTGGCGAGTTCCCAGAGAAAGGGGTAAAGATAGTCTCTAAAACATTAACACGCTGGAGTAATACAAGTATGAAAAGGCAGCGATACTGATGACAGGAGTGGTTAATAGTGGCGAGTTCCAGAGGGGTAAAAATAGTCTCTAAAGCATTAACACACTAGAGTCATACAAGTATGAAGGTGCCGATGTAACTAGATAAGATCGCAGGCATTTCTGATTTTGACCGTAAAGCTTTTCAAATATTTGAGAATACTATTCTGAGTAAGCTTAAAGGGAAAAGAAAATTCAAAGAAATGAATCTGAGATAAAACCTAAAAAAAGGAAAAAGAAAACAAAGAAATTAATCTGAGAGAAAATCCACAAATATAAAAAAAATAAAATAAAAAAATTGTTTTGAGTTAACTGGAAACTAAACAAAAATACTGAAAAACATTGAAGTTAACTTTTCTATAAATTTTCTTTTGTTCTGTGAAGGGAGAAAGAGTGAGGCAGCCCCTCCCTTCAGAATTTGCTCCATACCTTCACACACACATATACTGTAGTTTGGAGAAGGGAGGGAGAGAGAGAGAAGAAGGGTAGCCTCTGACACACACACACACACACACACACATACATACATACATGCACATATGCATACACACACATACATAGGCTTGCAGTTCTGAGCGCACACACATAATATACAGAGAGAGCGAGAGAGAAGCAGAGTACCATAGCCCCACCCTTAGAGAAACACACTCACAGACACACACATCCCTGCTGTTCTGAGCAGCACAAAGTAACTTTGCAAGATGGCAGAAAGTGACTGTAACAGCAGAACAATTTCGGCTTGGTACCTTGAAAGAAAGAACAAGAAACAAGCTAAACTTTTGAAAAAAGGACTTGACATAAATGCAAATATGGATGCACAGTTACACTGGTTCATGTCTCAAAAAGACAAGATAAAATCCAAAGCATTCCCAATTTTGGCGGCTCATCGGATTGTGAGACAAGGTGGAATTTGTTGCGATATAAATGGCGGTCCAGTTCCACTTGCTGAAGCAATGAAGCCTCAAATCGAAGCATTTAATAAGTTGAACAAAATCATGTCTATTAAATGTTCAGATGGAGAAAATACAACCAATGATGATTCGTTTGATCCAGATTGGACAAATATAATAACTGAAGCGGAAAGAAAATATTCACAACCACCAGTGAAATCCGCAACCACAGTAACGCCTCCTCCTTATAAACCAATCTATCCAGCTTTGCCCGAACAATATACAAGTTCATCTAAACCTGTGACACAGTCTCAACTTTCGAGATCAAATGGAAGTCCAGTTGACAAAATGTATATTGCATCTGTACAAGCAGCTCCAATAATAACAAGATCTAAATCAGCCCAGCCAAACAGAGACATGCTACGATGTACACCAGCTCGTAATTATGGATCTGACTGGGATGATGAGACAAGAGATGACGACATGATCACAGTCGACAAGATCGGTCCTGAATTTTCTTCACCTGTTGTTAAAAGGGAAGACTTACAATCTGAAATGATGACAGAAGAGAGACCATTCACACCAGGAGAACGTCAAGCCATTCTCACAGCCTTGCCTCCTCTGAAGAGACAAGATCCAAACACGGAGTTTTGGCGAGAATTAGACTCTCTGGTTGAAGCACATCAAATGACATTAAAAGACATACACACCATTGTGAAAGCTAAAATCCCAAGAGACAGATGGGAACGCTTGCCAGCTTCGATAACCACAGCCCAATGGATAAATTTGTGGGTTGATGACCAGGGGCGACCCTTGGGTCTTTGGCAAGCATTAGATGTGTTTCGAAAAGAAATCCAAGAAATCTTGGGCAGTGGAAAAATTCCTTTCACATTAGTGACATTGATTAAGCAAAAGGATGATGAATCTCCAGATGAATATGCTCTGCGTAAGTGGAATGCTTACGAGAGATGGGCTCTCTGTGCTAAGAAACAACCTGACAGAGATGATGTACAGTTCACTGACACACTTGTGGATGGACTTAGTACAAAATACCAACAAGCCTTATCACTTGGAGTCAATCCAGGTGAGACATATGATCAAATTTTACAATGGGCGGGGCGTTTAGAGATGGCTATGAGATCAAACAAGGAAGAAGGAAACAAGCCAAATCGAAGAGGAGTGGCAACAGCTCAATACAACATGGACACAAAGAAGAGGATGATTTTCTGCACCAACTGTGGAAAGCGTGGCCACTCAATAAAAGATTGTTGGGCTAAAGGAGGTGGAGCAGAAGGTCAAGGTCCATCATTTAAACAAGTCAGTGCGAAAAAACATGATGAAACCTCTCAAGGGAAGACGTGGACTGAAGCACAAGTCCGTCAGCTCATAGAGGGAATTGTGCATCCACAATAGGAATCAGCGGCCCCCTGTATTAGTAAGAAAAGAGACAATCGCCTTTTCGTCAATGCATTAATAGGGGGCCACCCATGTGACATTTTGGTCGACACAGGAGCGGCGATTTCAATAACAGATCTGAACCTACCTACAACAGATGAAACTATGGAAGTTGAAGGAGTTGGAGGAGGTATCACTAAATTTCGCAAAAGTATACAAGTTCCTTTGCAAATACATGAAGATGAAGTCTTATGGACATCTTTCTGGGTGGGTCCGAATTCACAAGGAAGCCTTATTGGCATGGACATTCTTCCATTGTTGAACATGATCATATTTACTGACAGTCGTCAAATTGCTACAACAGCTGGGATAATACCACACGAAGATCGCACATGTAATCTAACGTCTGTTGGTACAGCAAAACCAATTATCAGAGATTGGGGAAAAGACGGTGTGTGGGGACTTCTGTGCAGTTTATATCCAGATGTTTGGGCTAAACACAAATTGGATTGCGGTAAAGCCAACATTAACCCTGTTGTTATTGAGGGACCGATACATGCCCCTCATAAACAATACCCTATCCGACCTGAAGCAAGACAAGCTGTGGAAGAGATAGTGGCAGACTTGGAAGCTGAAGGAATCATCAGACAATCTTCATCAACCACTAATAGTCCTGTATGGCCTGTCAAGAAATCGGATAACTCATGGAGATTAACCATCGATTACACAAGACTTAACAGTGTAACACCAAAACCGCATCCTATTGTGGCCAATCCTGCCACCATTCTGAATGATGTTCCAGGAAATGCAAGAATTTTCACGGTACTAGATGTACTGTCGGCTTTCTGGTCTATACCTATTGATGAAAGATCTCAAGAGAAATTGGCCTTCACAGTGGGTGCAAAACAGTATGTCTGGAACAGACTCCCACAAGGTCTTAATCTTTCTCCTGTGGTATTTCACAGAACTTTGGACCAGTTCTTAACGGAGCGAAAAGCTGAAATTGAGAGCTCAGGAAGTGTTTGCCTCCAATACGTGGATGACTTGTTGATTGCAAGCCCAGATGAAAACAGCCATATATTTGCTCTGAATGTTGTCCTACAAGCCCTTAAGAAAGGAGGATTCAAAGTCAATCCCGACAAAGCACAGCTGGCCAAAACCAAGGTTATCTACTTGGGCCAAGAAATATCTGTCGAGGGGAGGAGAATGACAACAGAGCGTGTAGAGGCATTACGGCAACTCCCAAAACCTCTAACAGTTACAGGAATACGGAAGGTGATGGGACTTTTCAACTATTGTCGCCAATATATACCTGATTTTGCCAGCATCACTAGTCCTCTCATCGACTTGTACAAGGGAGGAAAGCCTGGAGTGGAGCAGATAACCTGGACACCAGAAGCTGAGGAAGCATTTACTTCTATGAAAGAGAAACTGACATCAGCCCCAGCCTTGGGACTTCCCGATGGACGATTACCATTCCATTTGTGGACCAGGGTGGGAAATGAGACCTACTCAGCAGTACTGTGTCAAAAACCAGGTGATCGATACAGACCAGTTGGATATTTTTCCACAAAGATTCCTGTCACAATGATTGGTCAACCACGATGTATACAAGCTCTCGATGGTGCCACATGGGCAGTGGATGCTGTCGAAAATTTGATAGGGGCACAAACTATCATATTGCACACTCCACACAGTATAGTGACGTTGTTGAACAACACAAACATCAAGACCATAACTGATGCAAGAAGAGCAAAATGGGAAGCAACTTTGTTGAACAAGGATTTGAGAGTGGAAATAATTAGAGACACATCTCTTAACCCTGCAACAATGATGCTAGAAACACATGAGGGAACACCACATGAGTGTGAAAAACAAGTAGAAGAGGAAAGCCATGGTCCTGTTAATCCAATCCCTCTTGAAAATCCAGATAAGGAGTTATGGGTTGATGGATCCAGTTATTATGTTGATGGAAAACGACATACTGGATGGGCTGTAGTGGAAGTAGATGGAACTGTTGTGAAAAAAGGAGCTCTTCCGGGGCAATTTTCAGCACAAGTAGCTGAGCTCATGGCACTTACGGAAGCTTTTGAACTATCAGAAGGAGATCGAGTCAACATCTACACAGATAGTCGTTATGCTTTTGGCGTGGTCCATGACTATCTTGCTCTGTGGAAAAGACGTGGACTTATCACTAGTAGCGGGAGCGAAATACAACACGCTTCCATAATTCGTCGCTTGATTGCAGCATGTCACTTACCAAGAGAAGCAGCCGTGATCAAAGTAAAATCACATCAATCAGACAAGTCCAAAGAAAGTCAAGGAAACGCGGCAGCAGATGCAGCAGCTAGAGAAGCAGCTTTACTACCTCTTACTCCTGTTACCATGGTACAGGAAAACAGCAAAGATAATCCTGAGCGCCATCTTCTGTCATATCAAACAGAGACAGATGAAGAGAAAGAACAATGGATAAAAGCAGGAGCGAAAGAAGATGATCAAGGCATTTGGAGAATTCCAACAGGACAAGTGGTGATGCCTATTGGAACAAGAAGAGAACTAATGCAGCTGTATCATGGAAAAGTGCATGCTGGAGCAAAAGCAATGAAAGCTCAAATCAGCGAGACGTGGTGGTGGCCACGAATGATGAGAGACATTGATGATTACTGTAGAAGATGCTTAATTTGCATGAAAGCAAATGTGGGAAAATCTGTAAAGGTGCGAATGTCACATGCACCCAGACCAACAGGTCCATGGACACACCTCCAAATCGATTTCACAGGACCTTTATCACCCAGTGGAGGGTACCAATACATTCTAGTAATCATTGACAGATTTACTAGGTGGGTGGAAGCATTCCCTACGAGAACTTGCACTGCTGAAGCGGCAGCACGAGTAATGGTGGAAGAAGTTTTTCCTCGCTGGGGTCTTCCATATGAAATTGATTCTGACAATGGAACTCACTTCACTGGAAAACTGATGAAGGAAGCAATGAAATTGATGGGGATTAAACAGAAATTCCACATTCCGTACCATCCGGAAAGCTCGGGGATGGTAGAACGAATGAACAGATCGTTAAAAACCGCTCTTACCAAAGCCATTCTGCAAACTGGCCAAGGTTGGCATAAGTTATTACCTGCTATTCTGTGGAACTTGAGAACAACTCCAAACAGAGTTACGGGACTAACTCCTTTTGAACTGATGACTGGAAGAGCAATGGTTCTACCTCCTGATGCTCCGCCACCTGCGGGAACGGGAGGAGATTCTACTTTGTTCCAAGAGAAGTTACGACACTATCTCACAATGCTGGACAAAGCTACCAAAAACAATAATAAGAAAGTGCGCGAAGCTCAACAGCAATGGGATGAAAAACATACCACTACTGACATTCCACACATTCCTGAGTTAGGCAGTTTTGTTATGGTCAAACGCATTGCTAGGAAAGGTTTAGAACCTAGATGGGAGGGACCATATGAGATACTCTTAACAACCGACACAAGTGTTTGCCTTAAAGGGAAGGGGGTAGGAACAGATAGATGGTATCATTGGTCACAAGTTAAACCTTGCTTAGTGAATGAACAAAATGATAATGATGGCTTATGGCCTGATATTGAGCACTGTTCATCCATTAGCTTTAAAGATTGGGAACAAAGAAGTGATGTTTAATTATTTCTCTGCTTCCATTTCAGGGTTCAATTCCATTGACATTGATTAGAGATGGTTGCAAGTTATTCTCAATACCCAACGACAATGGTATGCTTATTTTTAATTTTACTTGGCATTTACCAAGGAAGCCAGGCTTTATGGACTCCTCGAGTTCAAGAAATCACTCGGAATGCAACTCTGAAATCTGGCCAACATTTTACTCTTCCCTTTATTTCCAAATGGGGATTATGGGATTGGGTGCCACTTAATGATAAAGACCTTGCTAAATATCGTGAGGGCATCTATGGTGGATGTAACTTTCATCATCAATGTTACAAAAGCAGAATAATCTGGCCGGTGAAAGATGGGGGATATTCTGGTAGTGCTCAAAGACGAGAAATTTGTTCAAAAGAACAATGTGAAATTGTGGGGTTAGACCTCATAACATCTTCTAATGTGGAAATTAATTTCATATTGAATCGTACCCACATGCTTACAATATGGGATTCATTAGCTCAAGGCTGTATCTATCCTATAGTGTTGCCATGTGAGGGGTTTCTAAGGGATACTTCCTCGGGGACAACAAGATTCAAGGGAAATTATGTACGAGTATGGCATTCAGAAGATGAGAATGAATATTGTGAGACTGAACTAGAAACTGGGGAAATTGGACGGTGTTTTTATCTTTCTGCGGAAAAGACAAACAGAGCTAAAACTTGTCCAAGTACAACTACTGCACCAGCTCATGGTATCTTGTTAGCAAAAGAAACCAAAACCTTGATAAATGAAGCCCACATGGTGCGACAACGCATTAATTATAACTTGATATCTCTTCTTACCGTTTTTGATCAGTCCTATTGTGGAAATTTCACAAAAATACGGAGTTGGTTGGAAAAAGAAATTAAATATTATACCTCTAAAGATCCTCTGAGAGGTCGAAATCGTAAATCTCGAAGTATATGGGGAGACATAGCGGGGGTATTTGGTTCTGTCAATTCAATTAGTAATACTGCTCAAATGAACCAACTAAGCAAATACACTCAGTGGGTGGGAACAATGACTGGGAAAGGACTCACTGAGGCTCTTCAAGGTTCTCTACATATTATAGCAGCGGGTGAGCATCTTAATAATGCAGCGAAGGAATTGGCAGATGCATTAACGAAATCGTCTAATTTTGAGATGCATCGTGCGGCATGTTTATTTTTGGCTCAGAATTTGAAGGACCAAATGGTAGAGGATATTCAAGTTATTCGAATGGGTCAAGTTCCTGAACGAATAGCGGAATCTTTGTTAGTGGTTTTTGGTAATCAACTTAATTTGACTTCTGCTAAACATGTCCCATTAGTTAAAATTGCCATTAATGAAAATTTGTTGTCAGGTTCTGGAACTTTACCTTTGTTTATAGTATGGCCTCAATATGGGAAGCGCAATATTATGACAGTTAGACGATTCCAATCAATGGGGGTTAGACAAGGGAATTCAGTAATTAGATTAGGAAAGAATGGATATTGGACTGAAGGTGATACACCAATGATTTCTACCACAGACTGTTGTGTTGAGGAACATGAGTGGGTAATTTGCTCATGCTCTACAATGTTTAGTTTATCTCTTAATGGATCTGCAGTTTGGGAAGTAGTTCCTTTAGATCAAGCCACAGGTGCATGGCAGGTGTCAGAAGCACAGTGGTGCATATTACATGATGGGATAAGTGAAAATATGATATACGGAGGGAAGTTGTGTCCAATTCCTCCTGATCCGTTTTGTCTTGAGATTCTCTATCCTCTTCACTTGGGTGGAATTCATGTTCCACATGTGCAATTGTTGCAGTTAGAGCCACAATGGTGGAATAATGATTTAGTAGAAGAAAGGAATTATGAACTCTTTGAAATGGTTAGAATAGTTAAAAAGAGTGTTAAAGCAGCTCAAGAGGAGGGAATTCAAGCAATGGGTCATGTTATCGTAGCGAATGGAATAGCTAAATTAATGTCTGAGACTAAATTATCGCAAATTCCAGGAAATCTGTCGTGGTCAGAATGGATAGTTTTGACTATGGTAGTAGTCTTGGTGATTTTATTAGTAATACTACTCATCATATGTGTTACTAGAAGGAAAAGTACCAAACCTGTTAAATTGGTTACTATTAACCAAATGGATAGATCCGAGAATGGGAAATTTGGAGTGAAATAGGAGATTTTACACATTCTATAATACTTACAAAACACAACCTCACAAACAATGAACACCCACTTACTGATTTTCAACCCCAAGGGATAGAATCCTTTAACATCAACGTTTATTTTAGTTTGTTGTTTTGGCCAGGAACTTGAGGAGTTAAGTAATTAACGAGTCGAGGCACTGGCAGAAGACGTATTAGTTTTTCTTTTCTTAGATGATTGGGGTTCATTTTTTTTTAAATGCATACACATAGATGTTAAATGACACATAGTATGCGGGGACATGACATGGGTTGGGTTCTTTGTTATTTTGTTTTTTTTTGTTTTGTTTCTCTTCTTTTCTGTTTCTATTCTTTTGTCATTTATGTCTATTCTTTTGGTCTGCTATTTCTCCTCACTGTCAATTTCAATAGGTTGGCCACCTGGGAATGATGGTGTGGAACTGACGGCCGTAGTTCCAGTGGAGGGACTGAAGACTAAAATTTTTATCTAATATTGTTTTTAGTATTATTATTACTTTTTATTAATATTATTAATCGGTAGTATTATGTATCTGTGTTATAATTTTTATATACATTTATAATCATTTGTAATCAATTGTATTTTGTGAATCATGGAGGAGAGACTTTGTGAGACTTTGAGTGTGTTGGAGTTAGACTGAAATGTATGTGTAGTGTTTTCACCAAGCATAGCATAAGGAGATACATTGTTAATGGGAACCACATGTTTCTCTGGTGATGTACTGTTTTAGTTACATTATAGTCATGTGTTTCACATCATGTGTTTTTCTGATAATGCAGTTTTCTGGTCAACATATACAATAACTGATAGTCTTTGTCTATGGCAGAGAGATGACGAGATGTTGGCTATAAAAACCAAGCCCTTCTGTCCGAAAAGCAGAAAGAGATGGAAGATGACTGCGAAGCTGAATCACGACCTTCGTTTTATCCATTGTCTCTTTTTCCTATGTCTTATATAAAATAAATAAGAGATATCTTGGCAAAATCACTGGTGTCTGTTTCCATGAAATCAAACAACAGGGGAAAGCAAGATTTTTAAATCAACAGAGATTTTTATAGACAACTATGCCTAGGGCCTTGAAGTTCTATCACACCACATATAGCCACTTATATGTTTTCTTACTTGGCATATGTAAGGTATTTACAACGATTAAAGTGTGAAAATTAATTGCAAGAAAAAGTTTATATTAGTTCAGGTTTGCTCTGTGTGGATGTATTGTATTGTACCAGTGATGTTCTATGACTAAACCTTGAAGGGAAAAGACATCACCTATGGGGTCAAAGCCTGTTCCCCAATGGTATCTGCTGAAGCCTTTGCTGGAGGCATATATACCCCTCGGGTCCCAGCAAGTTTTCACCAAGGTGGTAGGACCCAGCGATCCATTGCACCACTTTGCATACCTTGTTTTTTCGTGTAGCCTGCCATCCAGATAGTAAATATGCACTTGCTTTTTGCCATTCATCCA
The DNA here is from genome assembly GCF_964197995.2 of Scardinius erythrophthalmus. Lineage (NCBI taxonomy): Eukaryota > Metazoa > Chordata > Actinopteri > Cypriniformes > Leuciscidae > Scardinius > Scardinius erythrophthalmus. Next base: position 36,933,398 of record NC_138229.1, read on the forward strand.
TTGGGTTATTATGGAATCAAACTAATCAAGAGTTCTAGACTTTGACGGGTTCTTCTTATTTCCTTTCATCTTGCTTTTCACATGATTGCTGTATGAGATTTTTATAGACAACTATGCCTAGGGCCTTGAAGTTCTACCACACCGCATGTAGCCACTTATATGTTTTCTTACTTGGCATATGTAACTCTTTAGGTATTTGCAACGATTAAAGTGTGAAAATTAATTGCAAGAAGAAGTTTATATTAGTTCAAGTTTGCTCTGTGTGGATTTATTTTTCTGTTCCAGTGATGTTCTATGACTAAACCTTGAAGGGAAAAGATATCACCGATGGGGTCAAAGCCTGTTCCCCAATGGTATCTGCTGAAGCCTTTGCTGGAGGCATATATACCCCTCGGGTCCCAGCAAGTTTTCACCAAGGTGGTAGGACCCAGCGATCCATTGCACCACTTTGCATACTTTGTTTATTCGTGTGGTCTGCCATCCAAATAGGAAATATGCACTTGCTTTGCAATTCATCCATTGGGTTATTATGGAATCAAACTAATCAAGAGGTCTAGACTTTGACGGGTTCTTCTAATTTGTTTTCATGTTGCTGTTCTCATGATTGCTGTATGAGATTTTCATAGACAACTATGCCTAGGGCCTTGAAGTTCTATCACACCACATGTAGCCACTTATATGTTTTCTTACTTGGCATATGTAACTCTTTAGGTATTTACAACACAACTGTTCACTATATGATTAAAGTGTGAAAATTAATTGCAAGAAAAAGTTTATATTAGTTCAAGTTTGCTCTGTGTGGATGTATTGTACTGTTCCAGTGATGTTCTATGACTAAATCTTGAAGGGAAAAGATATCACCGATGGGGTCAAAGCCTGTTCCCCAATGGTATCTGCTGAAGCCTTTGCTGGAGGCATATATACCCCTCGGGTCCCAGCAAGTTTTCACCAAGGTGGTAGGACCCAGCGATCCATTGCACCACTTTGCATACTTTGTTTATTCGTGTGGTCTGCCATCCAGTAGGGCTGGGCGATTTAAATCGCGATATTGTTATGCGCATCTCATCAGTAAAGCCGGTTCCTTGATTAGTAGTAAATCGCCATCACCTGCTTTCAGATGGAGCGGCATTTACTACAAAGAGCCGTAGTTAACTGACAAGCTGAGCCAAATCACATCAATATCGCGGACGTATCACCAGTGATATTTAATGCGATATGGCTCAGCTTGTCAGTTAACTACGGCTCTTTGTACACAGCAAAAGCTCCAGTGTTAAATTAACACTCCTGGGAGTGTATGAGTCCACACTCAAGAGTGTTTAAGTTAATGAGATAACTAAGTGATTAATTTAGTGATGATTGAACATTATTGAAGACACCTGATGTTAACAAGTAGAATCACTGAAGGAGAAAATTGCAAATTGTATGTTATTGTGATGGGTAGTTGCTTTAGTTGGGCTCTGACCCTTTTATGTGTACTTTAGATTTTGTTTGGTGGTTGTATCTGAGTTAAAACTGCCAGTAGAACAAAGAATAAAAAGGGATCTGCATAACTGTGAATCTGAAGAAATGGCCAGAATTTTTGATATAATATAAAGGTTTCCTTTAAAGTTGTTAAAAAAAATAATTCTTTTAGGCACACACAGACGTCAAGATTCAGTCTATGCATCTCAACAATGGTGAGGAGCAGAATATTCAATGAGGAAAAGTAAATTACATAGACAATTCAGATCATAATTTATTCATACCGCAATGCATGATGGGAGCCATTAATGAATTGTGATTGGTGGCAGCCACTGCAACATGCTTTATTATTGTCACCATTGTTGAGATTCACAGGCTGATTGTTGATGTCTTTGTTTTAATTGAATATGTCTGAATGTCTTTTTTATCAGAACAATGTTTATTAAATATTTTGAATTATAGGTAAAGTACTGATAATCATAGGCTGAAGAATCACTAAACTGCTGCTAACAAGTTAAACCAAACTATCTCAATATGTTTCATTTTTCAGATCACAGCATGATTATGTCATAACATAGCCAAAACTATAAGATAACATTTTACTTTGTTCAGTTAACTGTTATAAATCAATAACAGCAGACAAACAACAGTAAATATTAAAATAAACATATAATGGTCTAGAGCCCAACTAAAGCAAACACCCATCACCTTAATGGTAACTTACAATTTGTGATTTTCTTCTTCAGTGATTCTGCTTGTTAACATCAGGTGTCTTCAATAATGCTCAATCATCACTAAATTAATCACTTAATTATCTCCTCAGCCCTAAATGCCGCTCCATCTGAAAGCAGGTGATGGTGATTTACTACTAATCAAGGAACCGGCTTTACTGACGAGATGCGCATAACAATATCGCGATTTAAATCGCCCAGCCCTAGTGTTTCTGCTCGTCTCTTTTTCTGTTCTCTTCTTTCCTTCAGTGATTCTGCTTGTTAACAGGCTTATTAAGGATGAGATGACTCCATATTTAATATACACATGTTTTGTGGCTCAGATAAGGTCCAGTTCTGGTTTATTTCTTTGCTCTTGGCTGACATGTGGCATTTCTATGGCCTGCTTGTGACCCAGATCTGGCAAACAGGAGTGGGCCACCTGAGGCCACCTAAGGTCCGTCATTCCACGCTGCATGTGGGCCAGATCCGCATTCGGAACACAGTTTAAGATATTTTAGATTTAGTCCGAGAGCTTTCTTTTCCTCCATTAAAGTCAATGGACGTGTCACTGTTCACGTCCAGAAAGGCAATACAGACATCATCAAAGTAGTCCATGTGACATCAGTGGCTCAATCTTAAGTTTATCAAGCGTCGAGAACACTTTTTGTGTGCAAAAACAAACAAAAATAACGACTTTATTCCACTATTCATTTCCTTCTCTCTGGGCCTCGTAGTGTTTTTGCGCAGCGTGTCGGTGTTGCACGTCACCACGTAGGCTCACTATCTCGGGCTTGGAACGACATGAGGGTGAGTCATTAATGACATAATTTTCATTTTTGGGTGAACTAACCCTTTAAGTAACCATCATTTTACATATTTTTGTATAATTCAAATACAGAAAGAGAAGAACAGCCACCTAAAATGGCACAGTTACACAGTACATCACGTGCAAGCATATAGCACGTGTGTTAAAGGGGTCATATAATGGTACATGCACTTTTACAAGTTGATTGTACTGAAATGCGTGTTGGCAGTGCCTGTACACAACCATCATAAAATGATAAAAATCCATCCAGTGTTTTTTTTTTATCTTATGTTTCCCCCTCTCCTGAATCAAGCTGTTCGATTTTGTGACGTCACAAAATCGACGCCCCTCCCACAATGGTTGATTGACAGCAGCGTTTAATAAGGAACACAGCAGTCATTTTGATGTTCCTAAATCCGAACCACTGAAGACGCAGTGGCTGAGTTTGTTTTCGAAGGGAATTCCCACGATCAACGTCAATGCTTTCATGTTTGCGCGAATCATTTCACCAGACTGCTTTACAAACGAGGGTCAGTATAAAGCTGGTTTTGCTAAGAAGCTGCTCCTGAAAAAAGGATCGGTAAGTTACCAACTATTTGTGTTCCTGCTGCACCTCCAGAAGAAGTGAGTGAGTGTAACGTTTTATTGACCTTTATATTAATCTTTATATTAATCTTTGCAAATCGCTTGCTGCACGCTTCACGATGAATGCAGCTATTTTTACACTCGGGGTACATTATGGCATGTTTTCTATGTATGACGTTCTCAATATAATTCATAATCCCACGTTTATAATGAGCAACGCGTTATGGTTATTGTGTTATTGTGTTAAACGGTGCACACACAGAACAGAGGGGCGGGGTGAGCAAAGCTCATTATCATTTAAAGACACATGCACTCAAACGGCGTGCTGAAAACAGAGCTGTTTTTGACCAGGTAAAATTTGCGTTTTCTTACAATAGGCTACGTGCACGTGGCCGCCATTTTGGATTTCGGATCAGCGAGTGTGCGGTTAGACACTTCCGGTTTCGCATTACGCCCGGTGCAGGGAGCCGGAGAAAGACGAAAATTATCTTTTATAGTTATTTATAGAATCAATTATCACTTAAAAATACTACTAAGATCCATATTACTATCACACGATAGCCAATGGCAATTAAATGCACGGATGCATAGTCAGATTAATGAATGAAATACAACTGTTCACGAACAGAAGATTGTATTTGACTCGTGCTGCATACACATACGCAATTACAATTATGCCTACTGTAAATTTAGAGTTACAACTACGATTAGAGTTGTTTACATAAAATACACTGTGAACATTCACACGTTTGCCCTGTGATAGGCTACAATTCGCTCCGTGCACGGCGACAGTTGTTCGAACTTGAGTGTGTGGGCCAGTACTTCCAGTGAAAACTACGGTGATCTGACAGCGAGAGACAACAGCGACCAAGTTCCATTACCACAGAGATATTTTTTCACAAGGAGTATTCAAGAGAGGTGACTTGCCTTTCAGACGATGACAGCCTCAGCTCTTCATCGTTGTATGCCGTTTTGTACCATTTCGTCACGTTACAACAGAGAAGTCAGCTTTCATGCATTCCCCGTTGACGCTGCGGTACGGGCTGAGTGGATACAGGAGATCCGGAGGGAGGACTTCAACCCGACCAAATATTTAAATGCATATAATTTTCAGTGTATTTCACCTGTGCGTTTCTATGCTTTCTATTACTGCATTTATTTTGTGCAAGTGAGATGAGTAAAGTTGATCTGTTTATGAGTTGGCTATATGAGTAAAGTTTATCTGTTTCATAAATAATAATAATAATAATCTGTCTGGTGTTTATAAGCAACACATACAGTACTACGTGTAAAATATACACAAACTTACCTATATTTGTTTGTGGTACCTACAGTAAAAAATGTAAATGTAAAATATGTGATGATAATATTGATCGAGCAATTGATGTAAGTAAAAATGCATGCAGAATTGAGAAAATAGTATTTATGGATATAAATTGTAGCCTATCACAGGGCTAACGTGCATTTAATGCAAACAACTGTAATCGTAGTTGTAACTCTATATTTAGGCTACAGTAGGCATAACTGTCATTGCGTATGTGTATGCAGCAGGAGTCAAATACAATCTTCTGTTCGTGAACATTAATATTTCATTCATTAATCTGACTATGCATGCGTGCATTTAATTGCCATTGGCTATCGTGTGATAGTAATATGGATCTTAGTAGTATTTTAAGTGATAATTGATTCTATAAACAACTACAAAAGATCCATTTCGGCTTTCTCCGGTTCCCTGCACCAGGTGTAATGCGAAACCGGAAGTGTCTAACCGCACACTCGCTGATCTGAAATCCAAAATGGCGGCCACGTGCACGTAGCCTATACTAATGAGAATTTTTAATTAAAGTATATTACAAACTTTTAATTTAGACCCTAAAGAATCATATTAGCTTGTACAAAAATGACATTATATGACCCCTTTAATGCTAATACTCAATTCGGTTTAATATAGTTTTACACAACATGACAAATCCGAATATAAAACATACCTGGGATAAACATGACCAAAAGCTGGTTAGTGTACATCAATGCATCAGCGTTGCTCTGAAGTCTTAAATAAAATCAACAGAGATTCCAAGTTCACAAGTAGGTTAACACACACACATCAATTCATCATCGCAAATAACACATTTGACTCGACTGACTGAACTAGGAACTGACAGACAATTGAAGTAAACTTGTGTGTAGCATTAAAGTCCAACCTTGCACTTGAAAACAATCTAAAACTTTTTTATGATGCAGCGCTTATTGATACGACTTACCAGCAGCGAGAGATGTGAGTCTCTGCTGGTGGTGACGTAGCTTTGCCCGCAATATCACGCACACAAATGTGAGTGACGCAACAGCCAATGTCGGGTTTGCATAATACGTTTGCATGATTTAACAGCAATTTTTAAGCTCCGTTACATATATATAGAGCTAATTTGCTACATATTTGGTGGAGAACGTGAAATGTTTTAAGCTTTGTATTGTGAGCAAACGCATTGTCAATTTATGTGTGTTTATTTGATGCGCGCTCAGAGTGAGAGAAGTTGCAACGTGAACTCATTTCTGTGAAAACTGAAAATCTCAAAGCCGATTTCAGTTCAGTACGTTAACAGTTTTGTCTAACATTTAGTCATTGTTAATTATTAAAATATAAACTGCAGTTCATAATATTAAAATTGTTTCTGTAAAGATGAAAGAAACCTCTTTACAGCACATTTTAATATTATCAAGATTGCCTGTTAGAATGAAGCAATCTTCTTTCAGTGTGATAAAAGATTGATTTTGAGTGATGTTCCTCTTCTCATCTTTTTAAAGGCCTATCTTTTGTATAGCTAAATTGAAGTTACTATGTGCTCCAGTTTCAATTCAGCTAAGGCGATCTCACTCCCTTTAGGTTAAACATTAGCTTAGCTAACTAATGCATACCTTATGCAAATCTAATCAGAAAACACTGCAGGCCAGTATCTGATTGATATGTAAATTGGAGTCCTTAACCTTGATCAAGTGATAATTTGTAACAGCAGTGAAGAAACACTGTTGTGTATATTTGTATTGCGTATTGGTAGCGAAGAAATCTTGCCTCACACTCTTGTGCAGTAAACTGGCACAAAAGGATCCGCTGAGATCTAAAAAATTGTACTTGTGATAGTTGCAGTATATCAGCCGTTAAGAAGAGAGTAATCTCACTAAACACGTTCAGATTTAATCACACTGGAAGTTAGTCTAGTCACAACACCTCTGACTAACGCTAGAGAGCAGTCTGTTTATCACTTCTCTTGACCTCCCGACATCTTTTGGCCACCTTGTGGCCATCCTCAGCTAGGTCGGCTTTCCTCTCTCTACCTCTTTGTTTTTTCATAAAAAATTTTTAATTTCATTTTCTCCTTTGATTATTTTATTTAGCTTATTCTGCTTACCTTTTTACTCTTATTATTTGATATTAGTTAGCTCGTTTCCTGTCTTTCTTTACACACTTATTTAAGTTTAGTTTAAATAAAGTTTGAATTTAAATTTTAAGTTCCCCTTTGTTGTCATCTGTGTTTTATTGATAGGTAGCACTCCCCCTAGTGCTTGTGTGGTGAAGGAATGGTTGACGTCACTTAGGGATGTCTCGATACCACTTTTTGCAGAACGAGTCCGATACCGATACTTTGATTTTTGGTACTCGCCGATACCGATACCGTAACCAATACCTGAATTTTCACTGCATTTTTAATTTTTAAATGTATTAGTAGATAAACCAAAAGAATATCATATTAGTTGGCTTAATTTGTTCATCAAATATATATTTCTTTCAGTTATTTTCATGCTTAGTTAAGCCTGCTAAAATGCATTGTATGAGCTTCTGTTACTGTCACTGTTCATTCTATTGCTCAATCATATTTTATCTTTCATTTAATAGCCACAGCAATATTTAGAGCTGCTTCAGCAGGGCTCAGTGCTGAGGATCGGGTCAGCGGTTCAAATGTTTGTCAAAACCAGTGAAATATAAATTATTTAATCCAATTTTGATATTACAAAAACTACCAGCATAATTAATGTGAATTTAAAACAAGCAGTCAGTAATTGAACAAAATAAGAACAAACAATCGAATTACAAAAAGGACAAATAAATACAATAGAACAAAGAAAGACAAATGAAATAAACAGTGTTTTTAGAGTTTTTCGGGTAGATCTAACTTGTACAGACATTTCAAAAAAGTAATCAAATGTGAAAAAAGCCTTCATTACTGTATAAATTATATATAGATGGATATTTTTGTAAAGTTGAAAAGGGTAGCCTATTTAGTCAAGAGCAGTGAGTATTTCTTTGTCCTTTGTTTGATTAACATTAGACTGCTGCTGCCCCTTTAAGACCGAACGCACCGCACCGACCGCATTTGAACATGCTACGTTCATTTGAGATATAACCGACTTTGTTTACTATAGGATACTCGCCAAGACAGGCGTTATTACACAATTTTGTGTGAATTCGTCCGTACAAGCGCAAGATGTGAAAGACTATTTAATTCAGTATTCGCGCGCTGAGACGCTGCTTGGATGTTTGCGTTCATGAAACTTGACCTGCACATGTCCAGTAATAATGTAGGGAACCACTCATTATACTTAAATCAGGTAACAGTTCATGTTTTACTTTACTTACATTTAGTTTTCATCCAAATAACATGTGCTGAGTGAGTGAACGATCAGCAATCAAGAGCATTAAACAGAAGTGCGCTCACTCGCTCTCTCTCTCTCTCTCTCTCTCTCTCTCTCTCGTCAGTTAACGTTAATAATAAGCTACCTGATGCCTCGTTTTATTTTCTTTGCCATTGACATCCGACTGAACAAACTTTCCACTGATGTCTGTTTAAAGGGATGTGCTCGACCAGCTCGCGCGTCTATGCCTCACAGTTCACCTCCACAAAGCACTCGCGGCGGCCAGTTTCGTTTTGCAAAATGTACGTGGTATCGGTACGTGGTATTTTCTTCTAGAATGATCATTTTTATAAAGCTTGTATATATAAGTTCAGTCATTTCACTTAAATGACAATTAATAGGTAATTTGCATTGCCATTTAAGTGAAATTATTGAACTTAAATATACAAGCTTGATAAAAATGATCATTCTAGAAGAAAATTTCAGATGGCACTTAGAGGCTTTTGCATATGAACTCTTCATAAATCATGGGTTTGCATACATAATATGAGATTTTTCACACAGGAAAAAAGAACCTAGTACAAGGTTGAATATCTTAATATATTTTTTCTTAAATAATTCATTATAATACATTTAAAAATGCATTTAAAAATATATATATATATTTATAGGCCTAGGCCTGAGGGATGAAACGAGAGTTAAATTCAACAAGAAAAAGAGGAAAACATAAAGCAGTTAGCCACTTTTGCTTGTGGATAAAAATGTTTGGATATAAAATAAAGAAATTAACAACATTCATGAGATGAACATTTTGGGATTTCGTAATAAAAATAAATAATATCGTAAGGATAAAACGGTGGGTCACATTAGTAGGGTTAAATATAAGAACTTTAATCAAATGTATATAAATGTATTCACAAAATAAATGGGCAGCAGTTTCTTCAAAATGGTCAAGTCAAGTCAAGTCAAGTCAAGTCAAGTTTATTTATATAGCGCTTTTCACAACACAGGTTGTATCAAAGCAGCTTCACAGTAATAAATTAGAACAATACATCAATGTTTGTTTCTAGTGGAACGTCTACGTTCGGTAATGCTGATCAATAGTATCGTTGATTGATTAATTCAATTTAATATCCCCAAATATCCCCAACTGAGCAAGCCAAAGGCAACAGTGGCAAGGAACCGAAAAACTCCATCAGGTGACCTAATGGAGAAAAAAAAACCTTGGGAGAACCCGGGCTCAGTCGGGGGCCAGTTCTCCTCTGGCGTTTATGAACTAGAGGTCGGATTTAACTGTAGGATTAAAAGTATTATATGAATGCCTGGCTGAAGAGATGCGTCTTTAATCTAGTTTTAAACTGGGAGAGTGAGTCTGAGCAACGAACAGTATCCGGAAGACTATTCCAGAGTTTTGGTGCTAAATGTGAAAATGCTCTCCCTCCTTTGGTGGATCTGGATATCGTAGGTATGACCAAAAGCCTCGAATTTAGTGATCTTAAAGAGCGCGATGGATTATAGGGCGATAGAAGATCGGTTAAATAGACTGGAGCTAAGCCGTTTAGGGCTTTATAAGTCAGTAGCAATACCTTGTAATTAATACGGGACTTTATAGGTAACCAATGTAGGGATGATAAAATCGGTGTTATATGATCATATTTTCTTGATCTAGTTAGAACTCTAGCGGCGGCATTTTGGACTAACTGTAGCTTGTTTATTAAGGATGCAGGACAACCGGCTAATAACGCATTACAGTAATCTAGTCTCGAGGTCATGAATGCATGAACTAACTTTTCTGCGTCAGAAACTGATAGCATATTACGTAGCTTAGCAATGTTTCTAAGGTGGAAAAAGGCTGTTCTTGTAACATATGAAATATGATTTTCAAAAGACAGGTTGCTGTCTAATATAACACCCAGGTCTTTTACTGTAGAGGATGAAGTAACAGGACATCCTACTATGTTAAAGTTGTATTGTGAGAGGTTTTGTGGGTGGTTTTTTGAACCGATAAGTAGTACCTCTGTCTTGTCTGGATTTAATAAAAGAAAATTATGCGTCATCCAATCTTTTATATCTTTAACACACTCTGTCAATTTGGATAATTTAGCGTTTTCATCTGGCCGTGATGAAATATAGATTTGAGTGTCATCAGCATAACAATGGAAACTAATTCCATGTTTCCTTATAATATTTCCAAGTGGTAGCATATATATTGAGAATAATAGAGGGCCTAACACAGATCCCTGCGGCACTCCATAGTTTACTGGAGTTATGATAGATTTTTCTCCATTTAAATAAACAAAATGGTAGCGGTCAGATAAATACGATCTAAACCAGCTTAATGCTTGTCCTTGAACACCAGTATAATTTTGTAGTCGATCTAAGAGTATTGTATGATCTATAGTATCGAACGCAGCACTAAGATCAAGTAAAACTAATATTGAGATACAGCCTTGGTCAGAAGCTAAAAGTAAATCATTTGTGATTTTAACGAGCGCAGTTTCAGTGCTATGATGCGGCCTGAATCCAGACTGAAACTTTTCATAGGTGTCATTTTCTTGTAAGAAAGAGCCCAGTTGAGCGGACACAACTTTTTCTAGTATTTTAGACATAAAAGGTAGATTTGAAATGGGTCTATAATTTACTAGATTATTCGGATCTAATTGTGGTTTCTTAATGAGAGGTTTTATAACTGCCAGTTTAAATGTTTTTGGAACATAACCTAAAGATAAAGACGAGTTAATAATATTGAGGAGAGGCTCTTCCACTACAGGTAACACTTCTTTCAATAGTTTAGTTGGTATGGGATCTAATAAACATGTTGTTGTTTTAGATGAAGTAAAAAGTTTATTTAACTCTTTTTGTTCTATAGTTGTGAAGCACTGTAATTGTTCTTGCGGCGTGATAATTGAGGCTGAATTATAAGGCGCGATTGAGGATTGAACGTTTACAATTGTGATTCTGATGTTTTCTATTTTCTCAGTGAAGAACTTCATGAAATCATTACTACTAAACTGTAATGGAATACTTTGTTCAGGAGACATCTGTTTATTTGTTAGTCTCGCCACGGTGTTAAATAAGAACTTAGGATTGTTATGGTTGTTTTCTATTAGTTTGCGTAGATGCTCAGCCCTGGCCGCTTTAAGGGCCTTTTTATAACGTGACATACTGTCTTTCCATGCGATTCTAAAGACCTCTAAGTTGGTTTGTTTCCATTTACGCTCTAAATTACGGGTTTCTCTCTTTAGAACACGCGTAGTATTGTTGTACCATGGTGCTTTACTTTTCTCTCTGACCTTTTTTAATCTAATGGGCGCAACAATATCCAATGATCCAGAGAGAATGGTGCTCGTAGTGCTAGTTAATTCCTCAAGTTCATCTGTTTGTTTGGGTTCACTGAGCAGCTGAGACAGATCCGATAAGCTGTTTGAAAAATTATCTATGGTGGATGGAAGGATTGTTCTGCCTAATCGATAACGCGGCGCAGCATGATATATTACAGGAGTACGTAATATGCAAGTTACCATGTAATGGTCAGTGACATCGTCACTTTGTGGAATGATATCTATATCGGTTGGATCGGTTCCATGTGATATAATTAAATCGAGTGTATGATTAAATCGATGAGTCGGTCCGGTAATGTTTTGCTTGACCCCAAAGGAGTTTAATAAATCTGTAAACGCAGCCCCTAACGCATCATTTTGATTATCTACATGGATATTAAAGTCTCCAACAATTAATGCTTTATCGAAGTTAACTAATAGGTCTGAGAGAAAATCTGCAAACTCTTTTAGGAAATCAGCGTAAGGCCCAGGCGGTCTATATACGGTAGCCAAGGCTAGAGATAATAGGGATGTTTTTCGAACATCTAAGAGCGTAACATTTAGTACAAGTACTTCAAATGAAATAAACTTATAACCCGTTTTCTGAGTAACATTGAGAAAATCTCTATAGATTGTTGCAACACCGCCGCCACGACCATTCAGACGGGGCTCGTGCTTATAGGAGTATCCTGCTGGAGTAGACTCATTTAAACCAAAATAATCATTTGGTTTAAGCCAGGTTTCAGTAAGGCAAAGTACATCGAAGCTATTATCTGTGACTATTTCATTTACAATAACTGCCTTAGGTGTGAGTGATCTAATGTTTAGAAGACCTAGCTTTAAAAATTGTTTTTGATTACCAATAGCAACATTTTCTGGTTTAATAACAATTAGATTTTTTCTAGATCCTGCAGTAGATTTATGATTTGATCTCACTAAACGAGGAATAGACACAGTTTCTATGCAATGTTCTACACTATTTATATCAGTTAAATTGGTGCAGCAGAGACTATGATTTGGACTTTTGTTTACTAGTCAAAAGGTATTTAACATTTTGGAGATGTTATCTGACAGAAGATCCGATCCGAATCTGTTTGGGTGTAAGCCATCAGCACGGTAAAGCCTAGGACGCTCCCAAAACAGATTCCAATTATTTACAAAGAGAAGTTTCTGCTCATTGCACCATGACATTAACCATTCATTAAGCGCAAATAATCTACTAAACTTTTCATGACCTAGTCGATACGTGGGAAGCGGTCCTGACACAATAATCGTTATATCAGGCGATGTGCTGCATACCGTATCGATCAGATTCCTGAAGTCTTTCTTCAAAACCTCCGTTTGGCGCAGTCTGATGTCGGCCCCTCCCGCGTGCAGGACAACGGTTCCGACGCGCTCGTTCAGAATCTCGGGAACGTGAGCAGCGATTTCAGAAACACGAGCACCAGGAAAGCAGTGACTATGCACCTTACTTTTATTTAACGTAACGTGTACGTGTCGAACGATGGAATCGCCGATGATCACAGCATCGCGTTCTGTTTCGCGAAGAGGGGAGAAGCGGTTTTGTGTGGATATCTCGAAAACCGGGAGGGTCGGAGAGAGTTTTCTTGGTCTAGACCTGACTCGCGACTTCAGCTGCGGAAAAATCCAGGCTTCGTGATGGCATGTTGGAGCCGGAGTGAACGAGACCATGGCTGATCGCGACCTCGACGTTCGGGACCGATGTTGAGGAACGCACGGAGTAGACGAGGTCGGAGTCAGCGGGTTAGTAACATTAATCTCTGATTTGTGTGCCTCGGCACGTGATGTTTCGAGAGCCAAACGCCGGTCTATCAGCTCGGCTTTTCTTACTAAAAGGTCGTGGATCTGTTTCTCAACAGCTTCCAGCTCAGACTGCACCGCGTGCAGCTCAAATGTGTCCTCACCTGCACCAAAAGGTAGACTACTTACATTTGATATATTCGCCATTTTAACAGATGGACAGTAAGTTAAGTTAGCAACGACGCTACCAGTGGTTCTATCAATATTAATACTAATTTATGGCTTAAGTCTTGGATATAATCCGTCTTTTCAGTGGTACGGGTGTAGAGTAGACGCACGATAGGCGAAAAAATGTTTGTTTGTAACTTAAATGAGTGCGGAGAAGACGCGTTCAGCCGTGATCCACGGACGTAACCTATAAGAGTATCCAGCGTTGGATCACAAGGCTTGAGACGCGTCTGCTCAACAATCCGGCGTTATAACTATGAGGTGAGGAAAAGTAGAAAATGTTCGTTGTAAGTGAGTTTAAAGAGAAATCAAGAATTATAAATCAATCGATGGAGCTCCAAAGACAACAACGCGCTCAGACGCGACCCAAAATCAATATCAAGATATTTACAGATAGATGAATTAAACGTGTCGTTCAAATCTTTTAAGTTGTTGCGCGTGTGATAACGCGTCGTAGGTCACATGATAACGTCAACATGGCAGATGTCCGGTTCGCATTCATACTCAACGAGATTTGGCTATAAAGTACCTACTCTTTTAGCGCTCGTTAAGTAAGTACTCATTGAAATTATGTTAAAAATTACCTACTCATTGAGTATGCGGTTTCGGACGCAGCCTTGCATTGGTCTTTTTGTGTTTTTCTTCTCTTGCCACCAGTATGTCCAGATCATCCAACTCTGCCACCCACTGGGACCACCTAGAGGCCTGGCTGAGCGACCTGACCAATGCCTTCCTGCCCAGAGCCGCCGGTGACCTACAGCAACTTAGCCAGGAGCAGCTGGACGACGACTTGGCTGGCTGAACAGGCTGATGGCCAATGATCCGACCTGGAGCAAAAAGCAGCAGAGCTAAAGCTCCAGACTGAGGAGGCTAGGAGGAACCGGGCACACGCTCAAAGTCGTCTAGACCAGCTGACCCTAGAGGCCCAGGACCAGCACAGAACAACGGATGAGAAGGACCCAGAGCTACAGGAGGAAGTGAGAAGACTACAAGATGCCCTGACGGATCTCCGTTCAGATTTAGCGCACAGGGAGCAATTGGAGAAGGACATCAGAGAGGAACTAAATTAAAAACTCCAAGATGCTGAAGCTCTCCGTGGGAGGGCAAGGACTGAACTGAAAGAAAGGGATTCCAGGGTCAGAGCCTGTAAAGGCCACCTGAAAACAACCCGAGCTGAAGTCCAAGCTCTGATTCAGCAACAGGACTGCTTAAAAGATGAACTTGAGACAGTTCAAAGGGAACTGAAACATTCCTATGATCTGCAAAATGACCAGAAAGGGGAAATGCACACCACAGAATTTCCTTGACCGGTGGGCCCAGGCCTCCCTTCCAAGAGCTTCTAGTCTGAAAGGGGGGGGGTGAGAGCCCATTGCTCAATGTCACCAGCCTGCATCCGAGGACCCCCATCAGCAGTAAGGGGGTGGGAGCCCTTCCAGAGGACTCCTGCCACTAGTCACGGCGTGCCTCACATAGACCTTGATAAGCTGGCCAGAAACATCCCTACTTTCACCCCGGACCAGTCTACTGGTTCTCCCCTGAGTGGGGGGGGGGACTAATATAAACCTTTTCTTACAATTAATTTTCACACTTTAATCGTTGTAAATACCTAAAGAGTTACATATGCCAAGTAAAAAAACATATAAGTGTGATATATACATGTGGTGTGATAAAACTTCAAGGCCGTAGGCATAGTTGTCTATAAAAATCTCATACAGCAATCATGTGAAAAGCAACATGAAAGCAAATAAGAAGAACCCGTCAAAGTCTAGAACTCTTGATTAGTTTGATTCCATAATAACCCAATGGATGAATTGCAAAAAGCAAGTGCATATTTACTATCTGGATGGCAGACTACACGAATAAACAAAGTATGCAAAGTGGTGCAATGTATCGCTGGGTCCTACCACCTTGGTGAAAACTTGCTGGGACCCGAGGGGTATATATGCCTCCAGCAAAGGCTTCAGCAGATACCATTGGGGAACAGGCTTTGACCCCATAGGTGATATCTTTTCCCTTCAAGGTTTAGTCACAGAACATCACTGGAACAGAGCAATACATCCACACAGAGCAAACTTGAACTAATATAAACTTTTTCTTACAATTCATTTTCACACTTTAATCATATAGTGAACAGTGGTGTTGTAAATACCTAAAGAGTTACATATGCAGAGTAAGAAAACATATAAGTGGCTACATGCGGTGTGATAGAACTTCAAGGCCCTAGGCATAGTTGTCTATAAAAATCTCATACAGCAATCATGTGAAAAGCAACATGAAAGCAAATAAGAAGAACCCGTCAAATGCCAGAACTCTTGATTAGTTTGATTCCATAATAACCCAATGGATGAATAGCAAAAAGCAAGTGCATATTTACTATCTGGATGGCAGACTACAAGAATAAACAAGGTATGCAAAGTGGTGCAATGGATCGCTGGGTCCTACCACCTTGGTGAAAACTTGCTAGGATCTGAGGTGTATATATGCCTCCAGCAAAGGCTTCAGCAGATACCATTGGGGAACAGGCTTTGACCCAATAGGTGATATCTTTTCCCTTCAAGGTTTAGTCATAGAACATCAATGGAACAGAACAATACATCCACAAAGAGCAAACTTGAACTAATATAAACTTTTTCTTACAATTTATTTTCACACTTTAATCGTTGTAAATACCTAAAGAGTTACATATGCCAAGTAAGAAAACATATAAGTGGCTACATGTGGTGTGATACAACTTCAAGGCCCTAGGCATAGTTTTCTATAAAAATCTCATACAGCAATCATGAGAACAGCAACATGAAAACAAATAAGAAGAAACCGTAAAAGTCTAGAACTCTTGATTAGTTTGATTCCATAATAACCCAATGGATGAATTGCAAAAAGCAAGTGCATATATATTATCTGTAGGGCAGGCTAAACGAATAAACAAGGTATGCAAAGGGGAGAAATGGATCGCTGGGGCCTACCACCTTTGTGAAAACTTGCTGGGAGCTGAGGTGTATATATGCCTCCAGCAAAATCTTCAGCAGAGACCATTGGGGATCAGGCTTTGACCCCATAGGTGATATCTTTTCCCTTCAAGGATTAGTCATAGAACATCACTGGAACAGAACAATACATCCACACAGAGCAAACTTGAACTAATATAAACTTTTTCTTACAATTCATTTTCACACTTTAATCGTTGTAAATACCTAAAGAGTTACATATGCCAAGTAAGAAAACATATAAGTGGTTACATGTGGTGTGAAAGAACTTCAAGGCCCTAGGCATAGTTGTCTATAAAAATCTCATACAGGAATCATGAGAACAGCAACATGAAAACAAATAAGAAGAAACCGTAAAAGTCTAGAACTCTTGATTAGTTTGATTCCATAATAACCCAATGGATGAATTACAAAGCAAGTGCATATATATTATCTGTAGGGCAGGCTAAACGAATAAACAAGGTATGCAAAGGGGCGAAATGGATCGCTGGGTCCTACCACCTTGGTGAAAACTTGCTGGGACCCGAGGGGTATATATGCCTCCAGCAAAGGCTTCAGCAGATACCATTGGGGAACAGGCTTTGACCCCATAGGTGATATCTTTTCCCTTCAAGGTTTAGTTATAGAACATCACTGGAACAGAACAATACATCCACACAGAGCAAACTTGAACTAATATAAACTTTTTCTTGCAATTAATTTTCACACTTTAATCGTTGAAAATACCTAAAGAGTTACATATGCCAAGTAAGAAAACATATAAGTGGCTACATGTGGTGTGTTAGAACTTCAAGGCCCTAGGCATAGTTGTCTATAAAATCTCATACAGCAATCATGTGAAAAGCAACATGAAAGCAAATAAGAAGAACCCGTCAAAGTCTAGAACTCTTGATTAGTTTGATTCCATAATAACCGAATGGATGAATTGCAAAAAGCAAGTGCATATTTATTATCTGGAGGGCAGGCTACACGAATAAAGGTATGCAAAGGGGCGAAATGGATCACTGGGTCCTACCACCGTGGTGAAAACTTGCTGGGACCCGAGGGGTATATATGCCTCCAGCAAAGGCTTCAGCAGATACCATTGGGGAACAGGCTTTGACCCCATAGGTGATATCTTTTCCCTTCAAGGTTTAGTCATAGAACATCACTGGAATAGAACAAAACATCCACACAGAGCAAACTTGAACTAATATAAACTTTTTCTTGCAATTAATTTTCACACTTTAATCGTTGTAAATACCTAAAGAGTTACATATGCCACGTAAGAAAACATATAAGTGGTTACATGTGGTGTGAAAGAACTTCAAGGCCCTAGGCATAGTTGTCTATAAAAATCTCATACAGCAATCATGAGAACAGCAACATGAAAACAAATAAGAAGAAACCGTAAAAGTCTAGAACTCTTGATTAGTTTGATTCCATAATAACCCAATGGATGAATTACAAATCAAGTGCATATATATTATCTGTAGGGCAGGCTAAACGAATAAACAAGGTATGCAAAGGGGAGAAATGGATCGCTGGGTCCTACCACCTTGGTGAAAACTTGCTGGGACCCGAGGGTTATATATGCCTCCAGCAAAGGCTTCAGCAGATACCATTGGGGAACAGGCTTTGACCCCATAGGTGATATCTTCTCCCTTCAAGGTTTAGTTATAGAACATCACTGGAACAGAACAATACATCCACAGAGAGCAAACTTGAACTAATATAAACTTTTTCTTGCAATTAATTTTCACACTTTAATCGTTGTAAATACCTAAAGAGTTACATATGCCAAGTAAGAAAACATATAAGTGGCTACATGTGGTGTGATAGAACTTCAAGGCCCTAGGCATAGTTGTCTATAAAAATTTCATACAGCAATCATGAGAACAGCAACATGAAAACAAATAAGAAGAACCCGTCAAAGTCTAGAACTCTTGATTAGTTTGATTCCATAATAACCCAATGGATGAATTGCAAAGCAAGTGCATATTTATTATCTGTAGGGCAGGCTAAACGAATAACCAAGGTATGCAAAGGGGCGAAATGGATCGCTGGGTCCTACCACCTTGGTGAAAACTTGCTGGGACCCGAGGGGTATATATGCCTCCAGCAAAGGCTTCAGCAGATGCCATTGGGGAACAGGCTTTGACCCCATAGGTGATATCTTTTCCCTTCAAGGTTTAGTCATAGAACATCACTGGAACAGTACAATACATCCACACAGAGCAAACTTGAACTAATATAAACTTTTTCTTGCAATTAATTTTCACACTTTAATCATATAGTTAACAGTGGTGTTGTAAATACCTAAAGAGTTACATATGCCAAGTAAGAAAACACATAAGTGGCTATATGTGGTGTGATAAAACTTCAAGGCCCTAGGCATAGATGTCTATAAAAATCTCATACAGCAATCATGAGAACAGCAACATGAAAACAAATAAGAAGAACCCGTCAAAGTCTAGAACTCTTGATTAGTTTGATTCCATAATAACCCAATGGATGAATTGCAAAGCAAGTGCATATTTATTATCTTGATGGCAGGCTAAACGAATAAACAAGGTATGCAAAGGGGCGAAATGGATCGCTGGGTCCTACCACCTTGGTGAAAACTTGCTGGGACCCGAGGGGTATATATGCATCCAGCAAAGGCTTCAGCAGATACCATTGGGGAACAGGCTTTGACCCCATAGGTGATATCTTTTCCCTTCAAGGTTTAGTCATAGAACATCACTGGAACAGTACAATACATCCACACAGAGCAAACTTGAACTAACATAAACTTTTTCTTACAATTAATTTTCACACTTTAATCATATAGTGAACAGTCGTGTTGTAAATACCTAAAGAGTTACATATGCCAAGTAAGAAAACATATAAGTGGCTACATGTGGTGTGACAGAACTTCAAGGCCCTAGGCATAGTTGTCTATAAAAATCTCATACAGCAATCATGTGAAAAGCAAGATGAAAGCAAATAAGAAGAACTCGTCAAAGTCTAGAACTCTTGATTAGTTTGATTCCATAATAACCCAATGGATGAATTGCACAAAGCAAGTGCATATTTACTATCTGGAGGGCAGACTACACGAATAAACAAGGTATGCAAAGTGGTGCAATGGATCGCTGGGTCCTACCACCTTGGTGAAAACTTGCTGGGACCCGAGGGGTATATATGCCTCCAGCAAAGGCTTCAGCAGATACCATTGGGGAACTGGCTTTGACCCCATAGGTGATATCTTTTCCCTTCAAGGTTTAGTCATAGAACATCACTGGAACAGAAAAATACATCCACACAGAGCAAACTTGAACTAATATAAACTTTTTCTTACAATTAATTTTCACACTTTATTCATATAGTGAACAGTCGTGTTGTAAATACCTAAAGAGTTACATATGCCAAGTAAGAAAACATATAAGTGGCTACATGTGGTGTGATAGAACTTCAAGGCCCTAGGCATAGTTGTCTATAAAAATCTCATACAGCAATCATGTGAAAAGCAACATGAAAGCAAATAAGAAGAACCCGTCAAAGTCTAGAACTCTTGATTAGTTTGATTCCATAATAACCCAGTGGATGAATTGCAAAAAGCAAGGGCATATTTACTATCTGGATGGCAGGCTACACGAATAAACAATGCATGCAAAGTGGTGCAATGGATCGCTGGGTCCTACCACCTTGGTGAAAACTTGCTGGGACCCGAGGGGTATATATGCCTCCAGCAAAAGCTTCAGCAGATACCATTGGGTAACAGGCTTTGACCCCAAGGTAATATCTTTTCCCTTCAAGGTTTAGTCATAGAACATCACTGGAACAGTACAATACATCCACACAGAGCAAACTTGAACTAATATAAACTTTTTCTTGCAATTAATTTTCACACTTTAATCGTTGAAAATACCTAAAGAGTTACATATGCCAAGTAAGAAAACATATAAGTGGCTACATGGGGTGTGTTAGAACTTCAAGGCCCTAGGCATAGTTGTCTATAAAATCTCATACAGCAATCATGTGAAAAGCAACATGAAAGCAAATAAGAAGAACCCGTCAAAGTCTAGAACTCTTGATTAGTTTGATTCCATAATAACCGAATGGATGAATTGCAAAAAGCAAGTGCATATTTATTATCTGGAGGGCAGGCTACACGAATAAAGGTATGCAAAGGGGCGAAATGGATCACTGGGTCCTACCACCGTGGTGAAAACTTGCTGGGACCCGAGGGGTATATATGCCTCCAGCAAAGGCTTCAGCAGATACCATTGGGGAACAGGCTTTGACCCCATAGGTGATATCTTTTCCCTTCAAGGTTTAGTCATAGAACATCACTGGAATAGAACAAAACATCCACACAGAGCAAACTTGAACTAATATAAACTTTTTCTTGCAATTAATTTTCACACTTTAATCGTTGTAAATACCTAAAGAGTTACATATGCCACGTAAGAAAACATATAAGTGGTTACATGTGGTGTGAAAGAACTTCAAGGCCCTAGGCATAGTTGTCTATAAAAATCTCATACAGCAATCATGAGAACAGCAACATGAAAACAAATAAGAAGAAACCGTAAAAGTCTAGAACTCTTGATTAGTTTGATTCCATAATAACCCAATGGATGAATTACAAATCAAGTGCATATTTATTATCTGTAGGGCAGGCTAAACGAATAAACAAGGTATGCAAAGGGGAGAAATGGATCGCTGGGTCCTACCACCTTGGTGAAAACTTGCTGGGACCCGAGGGGTATATATGCCTCCAGCAAAGGCTTCAGCAGATACCATTGGGGAACAGGCTTTGACCCCATAGGTGATATCTTCTCCCTTCAAGGTTTAGTTATAGAACATCACTGGAACAGAACAATACATCCACAGAGAGCAAACTTGAACTAATATAAACTTTTTCTTGCAATTAATTTTCACACTTTAATCGTTGTAAAAACCTAAAGAGTTACATATGCCAAGTAAGAAAACATATAAGTGGCTACATGTGGTGTGATAGAACTTCAAGGCCCTAGGCATAGTTGTCTATAAAAATATCATACAGCAATCATGTGAAAAGCAAGATGAAAGGAAATAAGATGAACCCGTCAAAGTCTAGAACTCTTGATTAGTTTGATTCCATAATAACCCAATGGATGAATTGCAAAAAGCAAGTGCATATTTACTATCTGGATGGCAGGCTACACGAATAAACAAGGTATGCAAAGTGGTGCAATGGATTGCTGGGTCCTACCACCTTGGTGAAAACTTGCTGGGACCCGAGGGGTATATATGCCTCCAGCATAGGCTTCAGCAGATTCCATTGGGGAACAGGCTTTGACCCCATAGGTGATATCTTTTCCCTTCAAGGTTTAGTCATAGAACATCACTGGAACAGTACAATACATCCACACAGAGCAAACTTGAACTAATATAAACTTTTTCTTGCAATTAATTTTCACACTTTAATCATATAGTGAACAGTGGTGTTGTAAATACCTAAAGAGTTACATATGCCAAGTAAGAAAACACATAAGTGGCTATATGTGGTGTGATAAAACTTCAAGGCCCTAGGCATAGATGTCTATAAAAATCTCATACAGCAATCATGAGAACAGCAACATGAAAACAAATAAGAAGAACCCGTCAAAGTCTAGAACTCTTGATTAGTTTGATTCCATAATAACCCAATGGATGAATTGCAAAGCAAGTGCATATTTATTATCTGGATGGCAGGCTAAACGAATAAACAAGGTATGCAAAGGGGCGAAATGGATCGCTGGGTCCTACCACCTTGGTGAAAACTTGCTGGGACCCGAGGGGTATATATGCATCCAGCAAAGGCTTCAGCAGATACCATTGGGGAACAGGCTTTGACCCCATAGGTGATATCTTTTCCCTTCAAGGTTTAGTCATAGAACATCACTGGAACAGTACAATACATCCACACAGAGCAAACTTGAACTAACATAAACTTTTTCTTACAATAAATTTTCACACTTTAATCATATAGTGAACAGTCGTGTTGTAAATACCTAAAGAGTTACATATGCCAAGTAAGAAAACATATAAGTGGCTACATGTGGTGTGACAGAACTTCAAGGCCCTAGGCATAGTTGTCTATAAAAATCTCATACAGCAATCATGTGAAAAGCAAGATGAAAGCAAATAAGAAGAACTCGTCAAAGTCTAGAACTCTTGATTAGTTTGATTCCATAATAACCCAATGGATGAATTGCACAAAGCAAGTGCATATTTACTATCTGGAGGGCAGACTACACGAATAAACAAGGTATGCAAAGTGGTGCAATGGATCGCTGGGTCCTACCACCTTGGTGAAAACTTGCTGGGACCCGAGGGGTATACATGCCTCCAGCAAAAGCTTCAGCAGATACCATTGGGTAATAGGCTTTGACCCCAAGGTAATATCTTTTCCCTTCAAGGTTTAGTCATAGAACATCACTGGAACAGTACAATACATCCACACAGAGCAAACTTGAACTAATATAAACTTTTTCTTACAATTAATTTTCACACTTTAATCGTTGTAAATACCTAAAGAGTTACATATGCCAAGTAAGAAAACATATAAGTGGCTACATGTGGTGTGATAGAACTTCAAGGCCCTAGGCATAGTTGTCTATAAAAATATCATACAGCAATCATGTGAAAAGCAAGATGAAAGGAAATAAGAAGAACCCGTCAAAGTCTAGAACTCTTGATTAGTTTGATTCCATAATAACCCAATGGATGAATTGCAAAAAGAAAGTGCATATTTACTATCTGGATGGCAGACTACACGAATAAACAAAGTTTGCAAAGTGGTGCAATGGATCGCTGGGTCCTACCACCTTGGTGAAAACTTGCTGGGACCCGAGGGGTATATATGCCTCCAGCAAAGGCTTCAGCAGATACCATTGGGGAACAGGCTTTGACCCCATAGGTGATATCTTTTCCCTTCAAGGTTTAGTCATAGAACATCACTGGAACAGTACAATACATCAACACAGAGCAAACGTGAACTAATATAAACTTTTTCTTGCAATTAAATTTCACACTTTAATCGTTGTAAATACCTAAAGAGTTACATATGCCAAGTAAGAAAACACATAAGTGGATATATGTGGTGTGATAGAACTTCAAGGCCCTAGGCATAGATGTCTATAAAAATCTCATACAGCAATCATGAGAACAGCAACATGAAAACAAATAAGAAGAACCCGTCAAAGTCTAGAACTCTTGATTAGTTTGATTCCATAATAACCCAGTGGATGAATTGCAAAAAGCAAGGGCATATTTACTATCTGGATGGCAGGCTACACGAATAAACAAGGTATGCAAAGTGGTGCAATGGATCGCTGGGTCCTGCCACCTTGGTGAAAACTTGCTGGGACCCGAGGGGTATATATGCCCCCAGCAAAGCCTTCAGCAGATACCATTGGGGAACAGGCTTTGACCCCATAGGTAATATCTTTTCCCTTCAAGGTTTAGTCATAGAACATCACTGGAACAGAACAATACATCCACACAGAGCAAACTTGAACTAATATAAACTTTTTCTTACAATTAATTTTCACACTTTAATCATATAGTGAACAGTGGTGTTGTAAATACCTAAAGAGTTACATATGCCAAGTAAGAAAACATATAAGTGGCTACATGTGGTGTGATAGAACTTCAAGGCCCTAGGCATAGTTGTCTATAAAAATCTCATACAGCAATCGTGTGAAAAGCAACATAAAAACAAATAAGAAGAACCCGTCAAAGTCTAGAACTTTTGATTAGTTTGATTCCATAATAACCCAATGGATGAATTGCAAAGCAAGTGC
The DNA here is from genome assembly GCF_964197995.2 of Scardinius erythrophthalmus. NCBI lineage: Eukaryota > Metazoa > Chordata > Actinopteri > Cypriniformes > Leuciscidae > Scardinius > Scardinius erythrophthalmus. The sequence continues at coordinate 36,957,677 of NC_138229.1, forward strand.
ATATTTATTATCTGGATGGCAGGCTAAACGAATAAACAAGGTATGCAAAGGGGCGAAATGGATCGCTGGGTCCTACCACCTTGGTGAAAACTTGCTGGGACCCGAGGGGTATATATGCCTCCAGCAAAGGCTTCAGCAGATACCATTGGGGAACAGGCTTTGACCCCATAGGTGATATCTTTTCCCTTCAAGGTTTAGTCATAGAACATCACTGGAACAGAACAATACATCCACACAGAGCAAACTTGAACTAATATAAACTTTTTCTTACAATTAATTTTCACACTTTAATCATATAGTGAACAGTCGTGATGTAAATACCTAAAGAGTTACATATGCCAAGTAAGAAAACATATAAGTGGCTACATGTGGTGTGATAGAACTTCAAGGCCCTAGGCATAGATGTCTATAAAAATCTCATACAGCAATTGTGTGAAAAGCAACATGAAAGCAAATAAGAAGAACCCGTCAAAGTCTAGAACTCTTGATTAGTTTGATTCCATAATAAACCAATGGATGAATTGCAAAAAGCAAGTGCATATTTACTATCTGGATGGCAGACTACACGAATAAACAAAGTATGCAAAGTGGTGCAATGGATCGCTGGGTCCTACCACCTTGGTGAAAACTTGCTGGGACCCGAGGGGTATATATGCCTCCAGCAAAGACTTCAGCAGATACCATTGGGGAACAGGCTTTGACCCCATAGGTCAGGGGTCGGGAACCTTTTTGACCAAAGAGCCATTTTTTTTCATTTTTGGATAATGCATTTTTCCAAAAGAGCCACAGTATAAAAATAAAAAATAAAAATAATATATATATATATATATATATATATATATATATATATATATATATATATATATAGATAAGTGGTTTATACTTATATATACCTCAATATATATATATTATTAAAGATGTGCTTTTTCAATAAAAAAATCAACAGTAGTAATTATTAGGTCCATAGACAACTAAAAACAAACAAATATTCAGCAAACAATAAATAAGTTGCAACCAAATGATGAGCATAAATCCTGTTTTGTGTGCGTGTGTGTGAGAGAGATAAGAGTAAATGCACACAGTACTATCTGCTATGTTTACGTGAATATACTCGACTTGGCATTTTGATGTATTTCTGTGTTTATTTGGCCGTTTAGGCGCGCAACCGAAGACAAAGGCTGCTTGTCCGTGTTGCGCTCGGAGCGCGCGCACAGCATGCTTTCAGAAGAATTCAGTTCTCTTTCGCGACTTATCACGCTTTTAACATTTATTTTCAATATAAAGCACATCCTGTTCTTTTCTTTCTCATTAATTCATGTTTTGTTAGTAATAACTTTAAACAGAATCGTTTACTGAAATCTGCGCGGATTATCAAAAATATGACACATTTAGGACATACAATTGTCTCTGCGCAAAAGTGAAAGTAGGCTTACCAGCGGGTGAAATGTCTCTTTGCGCAGCAAAGCACCCGTTTCAATAAAATTATATATTTAAGTTTATAAAACCTACATTTTCGCTGCTGTTTTAAAATAGTTTTCGCCTGCTTGAATCCAGTGCAGGAGCTGTTAGGTTACCACAGAAACGTAAGCGGTAGATTGCTGTGGTGACTCGTGACACTCGCGAACAGCATTGAACACACACTTTTGCCGGTACAACTTTAATATTATTATTATCATAAACTTTTCATTAACTTCAGTAGGCTGTACTACAACAAGGGAATTGTAATTGGCTGCTTTTTCTGCAGAGAGCCGATCTCTGTTGATGTGTTTCATCGTGATGTGTTTCATCGATGGTTTGTTGGTAAAGGGTGAGAGACCTCGCGAGCCACATGATTTTTGCCAAAGAGCCATATGTGGCTCGCGAGCCATAGGTTCCCGACCACTGCCATAGGTGATATCTTTTCCCTTCAAGGTTTAGTCATAGAGCATCACTGGAACAGAACAATACATCCACACAGAGAAAACTTGAACTAATATAAACTTTGTCTTGCAATTAATTTTCACACTTTAATCGTTGTAAATACCTAAAGAGTTACATATGCCAAGTAAGAAAACATATAAGTGGCTACATGCGGTGTGATAGAACTTCAAGGCCCTAGGCATAGTTGTCTACAAAAATATCATACAGCAATCATGTGAAAAGCAACATGAAAGCAAATAAGAAGAACCCGTCAAAGTCTAGAACTCTTGATTAGTTTGATTCCATAATAACCCAATGGATGAATTGCAAAGCAAGTGCATATTTATTATCTGTAGGGCAGGCTTAACGGATAAACAAGGTATGCAAAGGGGCGAAATGGATCGCTGGGTCCTACCACCTTGGTGAAAACTTGCTGGGACCCAAGGGGTATATATGCCTCCAGCAAAGGCTTCAGCAGATACCATTGGGGAACAGGCTTTGACCCCATAGGTGATATCTTTTCCCTTCAAGGTTTAGTCATAGAACATCACTGGAACAGTACAATACATCCACACAGAGCAAACTTGAACTAATATAAACTTTTTCTTGCAATTAATTTTCACACTTTAATCGTTGTAAATATCTAAAGAGTTACATATGCCAAGTAAGAAAACATATAAGTGGCTACATGCGGTGTGATAGAACTTCAAGGCCCTAGGCATAGTTGTCTATAAAAATATCATACAGCAATCATGTAAAAAGCAACATGAAAGCAAATAAGAAGAACCCGTCAAAGTCTAGAACTCTTGATTAGTTTGATTCCATAATAACCCAATGGATGAATTGCAAAGCAAGTGCATATTTAATATCTGTAGGGCAGGCTAAACGAATAAACAAGGTATGCAAAGGGGCGAAATGGATCGCTGGGTCCTACCACCTTGGTGAAAACTTGCTGGGACCCGAGGGGTATATATGCCTCCAGCAAAGGCGTCAGCAGATACCATTGGGGAACAGGCTTTGACCCCATAGGTGATATCTTTTCCCTTCAAGGTTTAGTCATAGAACATCACTGGAACAGTACAATACATCCACACAGAGCAAACTTGAACTAATATAAACTTTTTCTTACAATTAATTTTCACACTTTAATCGTTGTAAATACCTAAAGAGTTACATATGCCAAGGAAGAAAACATATAAGTGGCTACATGTGGTGTGATAGAACTTCAAGGCCCTAGGCATAGTTGTCTATAAAAATATCATACAGCAATCATGTGAAAAGCAAGATGAAAGCAAATAAGAAGAACCCGTCAAAGTCTAGAACTCTTGATTAGTTTGATTCCATAATAACCCAATGGATGAATTGCAAAGCAAGTGCATATTTATTATCTGTAGGGCAGGCTAAATGAATAAACAAGGTATGCAAAGGGGCGAAATGGATTGCTGGGTCCTACCACCTTGGTGAAAACTTGCTGGGACCCGAGGGGTATATATGCCTCCAGCAAAGGCTTCAGCAGATACCATTGGGGAACCGGCTTTGACCCCATAGGTGATATCTTTTCCCTTCAAGGTTTAGTCATAGAACATCAATGGAACAGAACAATACATCCACACAGAGCAAACTTGAACTAATATAAACTTTTTCTTGCAATTTATTTTCACACTTTAATCATATAGTGAACAGTCGTGTTGTAAATACCTAAAGAGTTACATATGCCAAGTAAGAAAACATATGAGTGGCTACATGTGGTGTGATAGAACTTCAAGGCCCTAGGCATAGTTGTCTATAAAAATCTCAAACAGCAATCATGAGAACAGCAACGTGAAAACAAATAAGAAGAACCCGTCAAAGTCTAGAACTCTTGATTAGTTTGACAGGCATTAAACTGGTTTAGATCGTACTTATCAGACCGTTACCATTTTGTCTGCGTAAATGGGGAAAAATCGAAGATAACGTCAGTAAACTACGGTGTACCGCAAGGATCTGTGTTAGGCCCTCTGCTATTCTCAATATATATGCTACCACTTGGTAATATTATAAGAAAACATGGAATTAATTTCCACTGTTATGCTGATGACACTCAATTATATATTTCATCACGACCAGATGAAAACAATAAATTATCTAAATTAACAGAGTGTGTTAAAGATATAAAATACTGGATGACATGTAATTTTCTGCTATTAAATTCAGATAAAACGGAGGTATTACTTATTAGTCCAAAAAACTGCCCACAAAATCTCTTACAATACAACTTTAATTTAGAAGGGTGTCCTGTTACTTTATCCTCTACAGTAAAAGACCTGGGTGTTATATTAGACCGCAACTTGTCTTTTGAAAATCATATTTCATATGTTACAAGAACAGCCTTTTTCCACCTTAGAAACATTGCTAAGCTACGTAACATGCTATCTGTTTCTGATGCAGAAAAGTTAGTTCATGCATTCATGACCTCGAGACTAGATTACTGTAATGCTCTATTAGCAGGTTGTCCTACATCCTCAATAAACAAGCTACAGTTAGTCAAAAATGCCGCCGCTAGAGTTCTTACTAGATCAAGAAAATACGATCATATAACACCAATTCTGTCGTCTCTACATTGGTTACCTATAAAGTTCCGTATTAATTACAAGGTACTGCTACTGACTTATAAAGCCCTAAATGGTTTAGCTCCCGTGTATTTAACGGATCTTCTATCGCCCTACAATCCATCGCGCTCTTTAAGATCACTAAATTCGAGGCTTCTGGTCATTCCTAGGATATCTAAGTCCACTAAATGAGGGAGGGCGTTTTCACATTTAGCTCCTAAACTCTGGAATGGCCTTCCTGATATTGTTTGAGGCTCAGACTCGCTGTCCCAGTTTAAAACTAGATTAAAGACGCATCTCTTTAGCCAAGCATTCACATAATACTTACCTTTTATACTACAGTTAAATCAGATTGCATGCATTAACCCTCTGAGGTCTGAGCTGTTTTCTGGGCCCTGGAGGTGTTCTGACATGCTCTGACATTTGTGGTTATTTCTGTTACTTGTGACATTTTCATGGCTAAAGTCTAATTACACTGTATTCAGCACAAACTCTGCTACAATAATATATCAGCAGCATGTATGTAAAAGTTTGTAGTTTTGAGATAATGACATTTATGCGTGGTTTGTGAAAATACAAAAATAAATTCTCACTGAAATAAGGTCATGAAACCCATACTGATTATTTCTTCACAAGACTTTTGAAAATTGTATCACGTAGCCTAGAATATTTGCTCTAAAACTATGTGAGAATCACCCTGACTGCTCATTCAGAGAAGACAATATATTGATTTAAAAATTTTACGACGTGTTTTGTGTTAGAAAGCAATATGCGAAGGGGCGGATCACCTCATTAATATGAAAGCTTTCCACACCTGAGAAAGACAAAGAACCTCCCTAATGGCCCTATTAGGAGCTTATCAGGGCCCATCATTCTGACCAACCTTGCACAAAGAATGAGGAGATTTAAAAAAGAATGGCTTTTAAAATTGTTTGGATTTATTTACAACACAACATAATCCAAAGATACACAACAAAAAAGCACTTATTGAAGAAAGAGACCTTTGTGCCATTCCTAAAAACATTGTACATACCTTTCATTTTCTAAGGTGTTTGATTTTCACTTTACCATGTTCATGTACAGAGACATGTACTGTGAATGTTGAAGTCAGCAGGACTCAGTGGCATCTGGGCCCTGAAAAAAAAAAAAGTGAACATACTGATATCAAGAGAAAGGCCTGCACGATTTTGGGAATACATTTTAGATTTTTCTTGTTAAAATTGCTTTTTAATTCACAGAATACACACACACTCACACAAATGTTTCCAACAATATATAATGAACACCAGGTTTGTTGTGCTTTGTAGGTATAGGCTATGCGCAGTGCTGCATAAAATAATAACAATATAGCAGCCTATATATATTTTCAAAAAGATTTCAGTAACAACTAAGCTAGAGAAAAATATATTGATTATCATGTTACTTCAAATGTTTCCATTCGTTATGATGATATGAAATGAGATAATAGTAAAAACATGAAGCCGTTTGGAGCGTTTTGCTTTTCCAAAATATGATACATTCAAACGCGATCGCGATCAAAAATATGATACATTAAAACGCGATCGCGATCAAAAATATGATACATTAAAACGCGATTGCGATCAAATATAAAACATTATGGTTAGGCCTACCATATACATAGCCTATCTACGTTTGAGCAGATATCCACAACAGTAAACACGGGTCTAAATATTATAATATTCACCATATATCTAGCAACAGTTCAAATGCAATGTGAAATTTATGCAACAATAGCAAACTAATATGTAAGAATTTCTTACCTTATCTTTCTTGTCTTCAAATATCGTTCTTCTTCTTCTGATGTAAATCCAATGTAAGCTCAGGCACGTCTTTCAAACTCGACGAAAAGTGAAGTGAAGTGTTTTGTTGTTGAGGTAATGAGGGCGATCGCGTTCCATGTGGAGATTTGCATGTGAATATCTTTTGCGCGAGTGGGCGTGGCCGAATTAAAAATAATTAGGAAGCGTTTGAGAAGCTGGAAATCTTGTTGGTTTTATACAAATTACTTAAACAGAGAATATTTGTTTTCGTTTTGAATCCGATCATTTAAAATACACACTTAAATGTTTATAAAGGTGTATGGCTCATAAATGTGTAACAAGTATTCGCTGAGTTTTGTTTCAGTTTATAGACGTGCTCAAGAAAAAAAAGTTCACCGCGACGGAGAGGCAGAACGCACACACTGTTTATTTTCTTTATTTTACAAAAGCACAATGTTTTGATTTGATTGGAAGTGGACACATACAAAAGTAGAAATACCACAGATTTTTTTTTATATTTATTTTTTCTGTATGACCATAAATGACGGAGAAATTTAAGTTTAAATTGCTACAATGTGGAGAAAATCCAGCAAAACGCGCCGGCGCGTTTGTCGACCTCAGAGGGTTAATATTGCGAACAGCAGCTACGCTAATTATTTCCCATATGCTTTTCTGTTGTTATCTCGGGACGCTAGTCCCGAGGTAAATACAGATCGTCAGCTCCAGTTTGTATCCAGCCTCTCATGGAAAGTACAGATTCTCCAACACCCGTGCAGAGACGACTCGGCGCCTGTGAAGAGACGACTCGCCGCTGGCGATATGTTTATGCCCTAAATCAATACGTGATTAACTAACTGTATTTCTCTATGTACATTTCTGAAATGCACTTTCTGTAAAGCTGCTTTGAAACAATATGTATTGTGAAAAGCGCTACACAAATAAATTTGAATTGAATTGAATTGATTCCATAATAACCCAATGGATGAATTGCAAAGCAAGTGCATATTTATTATCTGTAGGGCAGGCTAAACGAATAAACAAGGTATGCAAAGGGGCGAAATGGATCGCTGGGTCCTACCACCTTGGTGAAAACTTGCTGGGACCCAAGGGGCATATATGCCTCCACTAAAGTCTTCAGCAGATACCATTGGGGAACAGGATTTGACCCCATAGGTGATATCTTTTCCCTTCAAAGTTTAGTAATAGAACATCACTGGAACAGAACAATACATCCACACAGAGCAAACTTGAACTAATATAAACTTTTTCTTACAATTAATTTTCACACTTTAATCGTTGTAAATACCTAAAGAGTTACATATGCCAAGTAAGAAAACATATAAGTGGCTACATGTGGTGTGATAGAACTTCAAGGCCCTAGGCATAGTTGTCTATAAAAATCTCATACAGCAATCATGTGAAAAGCAACATGAAAGCAAATAAGAAGAACACGTCAAAGTCTAGAACTCTTGATTAGTTTGATTCCATAATAACCCAATGGATGAATTGCAAAAAGCAAGTGCATATTTACTATCTGGATGGCAGGCTACCCTAATAAACAAGGTATGCAAAGTGGTGCAATGGATCGCTGGGTCCTACCACCTTGGTGAAAGCTTGCTGGGACCCGAGGGGTATATATGCCTCCAGCAAAGGCTTCAGCAGATACCACTGGGGAACAGGCTTTGACCCCATAGGTAATATCTTTTCCCTTCAAGGTTTAGTCATAGAACATCACTGGAACAGAACAATACATCCACACAGAGCAAACTTGAACTAATATAAACTTTTTCTTACAATTCATTTTCACACTTTAATCATATAGTGAACAGTGGTGTTGTAAATACCTAAAGAGTTACATATGCCAAGTAAGAAAACATATAAGTGGCTACATGTGGTGTGATAGAACTTCAAGGCCCTAGGCATAGTTGTCTATAAAAATCTCATACAGCAATCGTGTGAAAAGCAACATGAAAACAAATAAGAAGAACCCGTCAAAGTCTAGAACTCTTGATTAGTTTGATTCCATAATAACCCAGTGGATGAATTGCAAAAAGCAAGGGCCTATTTACTATCTGGATGGCAGGCTACACGAATAAACAAGGTATGCAAAGTGGTGCAATGGATCGCTGGGTCCTACCACCTTGGTGAAAACTTGCTGGGACCCGAGGGGTATATATGCCTCCAGCAATGGCTTCAGCAGATACCATTGGGGAACAGGCTTTGACCCCATAGGTGATATCTTTTCCCTTCAAGGTTTAGTCATAGAACATCACTGGAACAGAACAATACATCCACACAGAGCAAACTTGAACTAATATAAACTTTTTCTTACAATTCATGTTCACAATTTAATCATATAGTGAACAGTGGTGTTGTAAATACCTAAAGAGTTACATATGCCAAGTAAGAAAACATATAAGTGGCTACATGTGGTGTGATAGAACTTCAAGGCCCTAGGCATAGTTGTCTATGAAAATCTCATACAGCAATCATGAGAACAGCAACATGAAAACAAATAAGAAGAACCCGTCAAAGTCTAGAACTCTTGATTAGTTTGATTCCATAATAACCCAATGGATGAATTGCAAAGCAAGTGCATATTTATTATCTGTAGGGCAGGCTAAACGAATAAACAAGGTATGCAAAGGGGCGAAAGGGATCGCTGGGTCCTACCACCTTGGTGAAAACTTGCTGGGACCCGAGTGGTATATATGCCTCCAGCAAAGGCTTCAGCATATACCATTGGGGAACAGGCTTTGACCCCATAGGTGATATCTTTTCCCTTCAAGGTTTAGTCATAGAACATCACTGGAACAGAACAATACATCCACACAGAGCAAACTTGAACTAATATAAACTTTTTCTTACAATTAATTTTCACACTTTAATCGTTATAAATACCTAAAGAGTTACATATGCCAAGTAAGAAAACATATAAGTGGCTACATGCGGTGTGATAGAACTTCAAGGCCCTAGGCATAGTTGTCTATAAAAATCTCATACAGCAATCATGAGAACAGCAACATGAAAACAAATAAGAAGAACCCGTCAAAGTCTAGAACTATTGATTAGTTTGATTCCATAATAACACAATGGATGAATTGCAAAAAGCAAGTGCATATTTACTATCTGAATGGCAGGCTACCCTAATAAACAAGGTATGCAAAGTGGTGCAATGGATCGCTGGGTCCTACCACCTTGGTGAAAACTTGCTGGGACCCGAGGGGTATATATGCCTCCAGCAAAGGCTTCAGCAGATACCTTTGGGGAACAGGCTTTGACCCCATAGGTGATATCTTTTCCCTTCAAGGTTTAGTCATAGAACATCACTGGAACAGTACAATACATCCACACAGAGCAAACTTGAACTAATATAAACTTTTTCTTACAATTAATTTTCACACTTTAATCATATAGTGAACAGTGGTGTTGTAAATACCTAAAGAGTTACATATGCCAAGTAAGAAAACATATAAGTGGCTACATGAGGTGTGATAGAACTTCAAGGCCCTATGCATAGTTGTCTATAAAAATCTCATACAGCAATCATGAGAACAGCAACATGAAAACAAATAAGAAGAACCCGTCAAAGTCTAGAACTCTTGATTAGTTTGATTCCATAATAACCGAATTGATGAATTGCTAAAAGCAAGTGCATATTTACTATCTGGATGGCAGACTACACGAATAAACAAGGTATGCAAAGTGGTGCAATGGATCGCTGGGTCCTACCACCTTGGTGAAAACTTGCTGGGACCCGAGGGGTATATATGCCTCCAGCAAAGGCTTCAGCAGATACCTTTGGGGAACAGGCTTTGACCCCATAGGTGATATCTTTTCCCTTCAAGGTTTAGTCATGGAACATCACTGGAACAGAACAATACATCCACACAGAGCAAATTTGAACTAATATAAACATTTTCTTACAATTAATTTTCACACTTTAATCGTTGTAAATACCTAGAGTTACATATGCCAAGTAAGAAAACATATAAGTGGCTACATGTGGTGTGATAGAACTTCAAGGCCCTAGGCATAGTTGTCTATAAAAATATCATACAGCAATCATGTGAAAAGCAAGATGAAAGCAAATAAGAAGAACCCGTCAAAGTCTAGAACTCTTGATTAGTTTGATTCCATAATAACCCAATGGATGAATTGCAAAAAGCAAGTGCATATTTACTATCTGGATGGCAAGCTACACGAATAAATAAGGTATGCAAAGTGGTGCAATGGATCGCTGGGTCCTACCACCTTTTTGAAAACTTGCTGGGACCCGAGGGGTATATATGCCTCCAGCAAAGGCTTCAGCAGATACCTTTGGGGAACAGGCTTTGACCCCATAGGTGATATCTTTTCCCTTCAAGGTTTATTCATAGAACATCACTGGAACAGAACAATGCATCCACACAGAGCAAACTTGAACTAATATACACTTTTTCTTACAATTAATTTTCACACTTTAATCATATAGTGAACAGTGGTGTTGTAAATACCTAAAGAGTTACATATGCCAAGTAAGAAAACATATAAGTGGCTACATGTGGTGTGATAGAACTTCAAGGCCCTAGGCATAGTTGTCTATAAAAATTTCATACAGCAATCATGAGAACAGCAACATGAAAACAAATAAGAAGAACCCGTCAAAGTCTAGAACTCTTGATTAGTTTGATTCCATAATAACCCAATGGATGAATTGCAAAGCAAGTGCATATTTATTATCTGTAGGGCAGGCTAAACGAATAACCAAGGTATGCAAAGGGGCGAAATGGATCGCTGGGTCCTACCACCTTGGTGAAAACTTGCTGGGACCCGAGGGGTATATATGCCTCCAGCAAAGGCTTCAGCAGATGCCATTGGGGAACAGGCTTTGACCCCATAGGTGATATCTTTTCCCTTCAAAGTTTAGTCATAGAACATCACTGGAACAGAACAATACATCCACAAAGAGCAAACTTGAACTAATATAAACTTTTTCTTACAATTAATTTTCACACTTTAATCGTTGTAAATACCTAAAAGTTACATATGCCAAGTAAGAAAACATATAAGTGGCTATATGTGGTGTGATAGAACTTCAAGGCCCTAGGCATAGTTGTCTATAAAAATATCATACAGCAATCATGTGAAAAGCAACATGAAAGCAAATAAGAAGAACCCGTCAAAGTCTAGAACTCTTGATTAGTTTGATTCCATAATAACCCAATGGATGAATTGCAAAAAGCAAGTGCATATTTACTATCTGGATGGCAGACTACACGAATAAACAAAGTATGCAAAGTGGTGCAATGGATCGCTGGGTCCTACCACCTTGGTGAAAACTTGCTGGGACCCGAGGGGTATATATGCCTCCAGCAAAGGCTTCAGCAGATACCATTGGGGAACAGGCTTTGACCCCATAGGTGATATCTTTTCCCTTCAAGGTTTAGTCATAGAACATCACTGGAACAGTACAATACATCCACACAGAGCAAACTTGAACTAATATAAACTTTTTCTTGCAATTCATTTTCACACTTTAATCATTGTAAATACTGTTGAAGATTTTATTATTTAGAAAATAAGTAATTTAACTGGTTTTTGTACACTATTATTTCCTTGTCTGTGGGTGACTTTGGCTGACTTTGGAACCTGAGAGCACAAGGTGTTGTTACAGCAGAAAATTCTATTTCAGTAATGTCACATGGTACAAAACTATTTCTCAAAATACCTATAGAATGTATTACCATGTTTGGGACAAGGAGAGGGTATATACTTTTGCTGGGCAATCTTTCTGGAGGGTCTTTCTGCAGAGGGGCACTCGGCTTTGTTTTGTTAATAAAGTCTAATTTTTTCTGATGTCAAATATCTTTGAAGTCATTCCCCTGAAAAGAATTAAACCACAACAAATGGCGCCCAACGTGGGGCGTGGCTTAGGAGCTGAAGGAGCCACGAAGGGATCGCTGGTGACTGACACAGACAACAGTGGCCGCTGTACTTTGAGGTGAGCAGTTTTTGCTTTTGAATAAGGTATGTGTTAGTCACCAGTGGCCCGGATGTGGTAAGACAAGCTTCTCCAAATTTAAAGAACTTAAAAAGTGATGTTTGATGTCAGAAAGAAATTGCATGCATTGTCTTTGTATGTCAAGTAGTTTGTAAAGGCGCGGGGGAGCTCCCAATAGCGCTTTACCATTATTTATGCAATCCGGTGAGGATTTTATGAATACTGGTACTGCTGGTTTGGCGCAAGGATTTGTATTTACTTATAAAGGATATCAGTGGTTTATCTGTGTTTACTTTGATAAGTATAGCATGTGCACAGATGGTTAGCTCACGGTTACCGTTTTGTTAAACAAAGTTTTAACAAGAGTCTGCTCAGGTGAAGCTGGAAAATAGAGGCTTTAAAAGTCTATAGGTTTAGGTAGCGGTTACCGCCTTGAATGCATGTGCAAGGGTCTGCTCAGGCTATCTAAATCCTAGGAATAGGATAGTTAAAAGTGTCATTGTACTAAGGAGTGAATATTTTAATGTATTGTTCAGATCTGACAGAGAAGGAAAAAAAAAGTGTGTTAGATCATGTTGGTGTGCCTGTAGGATCCTGTGACTGTGCCTGTGGTTGAAAATAAGTGACCTCTGACCCTGGTTGCTTGAAGGGACAGAGAATGTGTGACTGACCTGTGAATGAAGGGACTGAAATGGTGTGTATTAGAAAAAAAAGAAAGAAAAGTAAGGGAAAACAATTGTTTCAAGACATTAACTATAAAGAATATTGTAGTATAAAATAAGTAAAAATAATAAGATATATATTTAATCAATAAATGTAATGATGAATATTAATAGATGAATATAAATAAGATTGCACATGCTTAATATATTATATATTATATCTGAAGACGTCTAAAATTTGTATCTCATTATCCCTGACGACAGAGTGGAAAAAGTATTCCATTGCAGATTAATAAATTGTGTTAAGAGAAAAATAATTGGTGCAGTGTGCTGAAGGTTAGCAAGATTGAGTGACCAAGTTTCAAAAGTCAAAAATACTTTACAGAAGTTGATGAGAGTAAAAAATAAGTGGAATTCCTTGATGTTTGTTGAGAAACATACTAGATTATTGTGAACACAGCATGCAAATATAGAAGAAAGATTGAAGTCTGATTTTATGATAGGGAAAATTATTCAACTGTATTATTCTCAGATAATCAAAGTTAGAATTATTGCTGATATTGCTTTTTCCTGCAATGAAGAACTGCTTACTAATAGAATGAGGGAAATGCTATGGTCAACCAGTGAGATTTTTATATAAAAGAAATAGTGAAAAGATGCAGGTTAAAAAGTGGAATGTAGATAAAGAGCTAATAGCTTATATGTAAAAGTCCAATTTGACTCATGCAGATCTCTGACAGATGGCTTCAGTGTCTTGTGGAAGCAACAAGAGGGCAAAGGGCAAAGACATGAATGCAGAGACACTGACGCAGAGAAGAAGAAGAGAGGAGTGGGTGAGGGGTTCTCAGATCCCCTCCTGAAGTTCAAAAAGACTCAGAAAGACTGAAATAATGTTGGAAAAGGTGAATCTTTCACTTGAGACTTTTCCTGAAAACAAAGAAAAATCCTGAGATGCAAAACTGTTACAGGATTGATCAAAATCCCAAACTGAGAAGAGACAGAGAAACAGCAGAGCCTATATTCCACTCTGCAATGGCCTTTGAGTGACAGCAAGGCTGAAAAACGTGTCAACAGACACTGATCTAAAAACAGAAGAAACTGACCCTTACGGCACCACAGGTGTGACAAACCTAATGAACACTCTAGAGACTGCTTCAAATTTGGTTAAATAATATATTAACATTATTCATTCTGATTATTCACTGGTCTCATGGCAATTCTTTATATTCTCTGCTAAACTAACCCTCTCTGCTTTTTCAATAGGTACAAGTCCAGCTCTATAAGAAAAGAAAATACAGAGAAGTGGGTGTTCAACTCACTACATAGTTAAAACTGAGGCTGGATTTGGTATAGTGAGGACTATTATATCAGACAACTATAGGGCTAAAAGCATGATACAATTATTCTCTGGCAAAGAAAAAGAAAGACACAAAATGTCAAGAAATTATTATTTTTGCTTGCAAAACAAAAACACTGGTCACTCAATCTTGTTTTAATAATTGTTTTATAGAGATAGATTGGAGAAGGATACATAACTCCAAAAGTCAAAACTGGGATAATGAGATGGAAATATTATTGGCCATGGATCCAAGATTAGACAGAGATCTCCAATTTTATTCTTAAAGAAGCTCATGAGCAAAAACAAAAAGAATATGAAAAAGTAGACCAAACAAATGACAAAATGCATTTGAGAAATTACAATTGGCTGTCTTACTCTCAACTGCACCATACTAAGGCCTATTATTCTGAAATATTTAATCTATTAGAGTTTGGAAAAAAAACAAGAAAAAAGGGATTATAACAACAGTAGTAAACTAAGCATTAAGATAACTGACACTTCTGAATAGTGTTTGAATAGCTGTTGTGACGTTGTCTGTCAGACCTTTGGAATTCCACAGCTAAAATTATAAGTTCCGCATTTAGAGCGCAACCTGTGGAAGAAGAATGTGTGATGGCCGATGAGTGACTGATTATGAATGAGTGAGGGATGGGGTACACAGAGGCAAATCCATTATTTTGCCTGCAGCTGTATCTAAATTTCATATGTGGGCCCACAGGGCATATTCTGCCCAATAAAATAATGACCATGGATGGATTTGTTTAAAATCCTGGTCGAAACTGTAATGACAATAGAAAAAGAAAATGGAAAAAAAACATTGTAAAAGAAAACAAAACGATACTACATTTTGCGCAGCGCCTAACAAATCTGACTTTCCTTGCAGAATATCATGATGGAGAATAACACATCTGACTTTCTTTTTAGAATATCATGAAGGAGCTGACGTTTTGTCAAAAGACTGAAATATTGTCTTGTAACTTTTGTCTTTTAGCAAAGTGGGTTGAGTGTTGTCCAAAATGCCTGATAACTAGTATGCTGATAGTGGGACTCAAAACAATGAGATAACTGAGCTGAATTGACTAATTGTAAAAAGTAATATAGGGGTAAAGCCCTACTGCTAATGAGCAGAAAACACACAAAAGAGGCCAGAACACCACTCAGCCCACATGATCATTTTACAGGTGACACCAAGAAGGACAATGGAGCAGATAAGCAGATGATCTAATGTGGTTGTCACTAACAGAACTAAAAGAAATAATGAAAGTTGCATTCGCAGAGTTCAGGTTTCTGGGACGATTCAAACAAAAAGAACCAGTGACTGTGCTTTGTCATCTCAGAAAAGGCTTGAACATTGATCAGCAAAGTGACATTTGAGTCCATGGCTCTCAACTTAAAATACACCAAACGACTCCAGGAACCCCCCACACAGCAAATGAGGGTTCAAGGACATGCTGGCAATGACCTTCCCTTGCCAATGAGAGAAAAGGAAAAAGCCAATTACAACTCACAATGATCAACATGAATGGAAAAAGAAGAACTTTAAATGAAAAGTTGCAGAATAAGAAACTTTCAAGGAGTTGTGCAAAGAAGAGAGAATCAACAGAGATGAGTACAAGTTCAAACAATAGTCAACATCAACCAAACTGTCTTTAAATGTAATGTTAAAGCCATTGAATATACTAGTAGCAACTTAATAATAACCCAACAAGAGAAAAAATTATTGAATCAAAGAATATATCAAAAACAATGTAAACGATAATGAAAAATCAGAAAACAAATGAAAATAATGAATGATAAGCGACTAATTCTAGTAACTGTCATAGCACAGTGAGAATTAAGACAAGTCATGAAGGAAAATACAAATCAACCTAAATAACATTTTAAAATAGATCATAATGGGTACTAGAATGTAATTTGTCAATAAAGGGGTATAAGTAATTAATTTAAGACTACAGTTGAAAATTAAAGAAAAGATTAACACTGACCATTAACAAATATTTGATTTCATTTATGATTTGAATTATGATTTGATTCAATATGCTATTGACTGATTTATGGTGCTAATGGAACGACCACCACAATTGTAAGTTGTTCGAACTCAATAAGAAACAGGCCCTATGAACAATTTATATGGTATCAGAGGAGGGTAAGAACGACAGGTTATTGCACAAAAACATACTTTTTGAATGCGCATGGTATTAACCTGCGCAAGGGGGGAGTAAAGAGACATTAAGAATTAGTAAATTAATTAAGAATTAGGAAAGAATTAGGAAAATTAAATTAAATTAAGAATAAGGACAATTAAATAAAAGGCATTTTTTGCAATTTTTGACTGTATACAAGAGAAATTTGCGACAAAAATAAAGGTAGGAAAGGAACAGTGACAAAAATAGGCCATATATCAGTACCAGAAGGACTAATAAAACTCTTGGTAATGGATTATATGAACAAGATAGAGATGGGTAAAAGCAATGAAATCAGCAGAGGAGGGTCAAGAGAAGTAATTAAATATTAGAGAAGTATTCCCTAGATTTTAAATTCTATCAGAAATAAGTTTAGATAATGGGTCAGCAGTCATTCCAGAAAAATTGAAGATTAACATTAATTGTATGCAAAAACTTAAATTACAGAAAAGGAAGTTTTAACAATAATTAAGTTATAATGCTTTATGTTTGAAAAGGTTAAGGAAAAAACTTAGATATATGGAAAAAAGAAATGACCGTACAATGAATATGTAAGATAGTACACTGTTAACCCTTGCTGTAAAAAAAGGCCAAATTCTGACAATATCATACCATTTTCCCTTAAAACAGTAATATACCGTAGAAAACAAAAGTAGCCTACAGGAATATACTGTGAATTAACAGCGCTCAAAGTCGACATTTAGAGGCTGTTTTCCCAATCACACCCTATACCCTCATTCACTAATCCCTACATTAGTTCACTAATATAGTCCACTTGACAGAGTGAATGAAAATAAGTGAGTGAATTGAGACACTGATGAACACCTGATAAGCAGAATCACTGAAGGACAGAGAAACAAGAACAGAAAAAAGAGAAACACAAAAACTACAATTGACAATCATTGTAATTTATTGTCATGGTTTCACAGCGGTGGTAATGTAACACTTTTAATTGAGGATGAATTCCTTAGTGAATGAACAGGAAATATGATGATTTTGTCATTATAATCGCAATCATTCATAAACTGTGTGTGCACAAGTGTGACTTGCAAAAACACAGCTGAAGCAGCAAAAGAAAAACTAATGTTTTAGCATCAGCATCCCAACTAAAGCAAGCACTGATCTCTATAATGGTAACTTCAAACAAACATTTTCAATTAAACATCTTAATAACAACTTCTGTAGATGTATGACAGAAATAAAGTCATACTGGTTAAAGGGATACTTCACCTCTGGGAAGATGAATGTGTATTTAAAATAGGTCATTTAAGTAGAAGAAATGTGGAGAAATTTTTGAATTTGGAGCTTTCTAGACTGAGAAAAGCCAGAAAATGTATTTTTGGCTTATGTGGATGAAAGACAACAACTCCCAGAATGCACTTAATTCGCTGCCTTAGGAGGCCACGCCTACCGGTTAGAGAGCACATTTGAAAACAACAAGGCTAGCCTAAGTAAGTGATGAGTTTGCCAGGGATTTAGAGACCCAAAATGTCCGGGATTCGGCTTTTGCGTTCTACAGTCGCCATTCATCATGTTTACTGTGGCGAGCAGGACGAGGCTGACGGCCACGGGAGAACGGCGCGAGGCCGGTGGCTTCATTACTGAGACGCGCCGGGTCTCGCATCTCTCACGGAGGAGCGGGAATTTTCTTAGCAATGTTAAAACGCACATCAACCGATCACTTGTTTAGCGTTCATGTAAACACTACAGTCAGATTCACCGATCGGAATTAATTCAGTTAGATTGAAACGAGAGGTGTGCATGTAAACAATGAATGGCGACCGCAGAACGCAAAAGCCGAATCCCGGACATTTTTAACAGTCTCGCCCGACGGACAAGTCCGGGAAAAGGAAGATGGTAACCCCTACTTACTCAGCTTTCTCCTATTATTCAGCTTTCTCCACAGAACAAGAGCATGCTAGCTTAGCTTCCAAAGAAAGACGGCTGATACTGTGTACATTCTGTGAGTGAGATCCCACCCTCTATGGGCGGGTTGAAAACATGCGGAACAACGCCATCTACTGGCTGTAGTCTTTAGCCTCTGGACAGAAAATCCTCCGATGACGCAAAATGACGATTTTTGCGTCATCGGAGGATTTTTTCCAGACAAAAAATACATAAATCTCTCCTCTCAGGGGGATATGAGGGGGGAAAGCATGGTAATTCGAAAATACTACAGGTTTTCTACTAATACAAAGCTTAATGCTAAATCCTGAAGTAACCCTTTAATAATAAGTGTAATAATGTGTAATGGCTGGAAGTCAGTTGTAGGTCTTGTGTTTCTCTATTTTTTGTTCCAACAGCAGGTGTTCATCACTAATGCTCAACAATCACTTACATATTCCCTTAATTATCTCACTGCAACACTGTCTCGATGTTACTTTTACTCGTTGTAGTGTGGATTTCCCTGTGGGGTTGAAAGGGTTACCAGTGTAAAATATAAAGACACACCCACAAAATGTATTTTAACAGTAATAAACTGTAAGTTATAAAACAGGTTTATACTGGCAACACTGTTGACAGTAGTTTACTGTAAAATGTATTTTTTGGGTCACCATTGTGCAGAAGAGTAGAGCCTGTGCTTCAGTCCAGGAGAAGATCTACAAGCATTGGTGATATGCTGCATGTTGCTTTATTTAACAGACAGTGACTGTGTAGTTGCTGGTCCAGTGGAAATCTCTTTATTTACAAAAGTTTTGTTGTGGTTTCAAATGAAAGACGTTCACAGTAATACTTTGCTCATGTTATTAATGCAGTATAAATTTTAGTTAATACATTTAAATGACAGTTGGTCAATTTAAGGCAGTCGGTTTCTGCAAGTGAAATTAGTTAACTTGAGTTTTAGTGCATTTTTACAGTAAAGAACTGCACAATTAACAGTAAATTACTGGCAACAGTGTTGCCAGTATTTTACTGTAAAAAAACCCGGTAAGGTCTAACAGTGTATAAAAAGTTATTTTCGAGAGTTATTTTTTCTAATTGTCTAATGAGTTCATTGAATGACTTTTATGAAGTAAATGTAACATTGCTCTTGAAGCTTTCTTAGTTTGAGTGATTACATGTGACATAATTAAGTTAATTCATGATAGTTCATTTAGAAATTAGTAGAAAGGAAGGAAAAGGTATTCAGTTAAGGTATGCTTGAACTGAGGAGCTATACTGAGAAAAAGCTGCAACACGTGAGAATATTTATTGTTTAAATTTGGTAATAAAGTAGACAGAATTTGAAATGTAAAACGTTATAACGAAGAAAATTGTGATTTAATGTAGCTGCACTACAGTGTTATGGTTGTACATCAACTAAAACATGACTGACTAAAAAATTGATTCTTTAAAAATAAGTGAATTGACGTTCCTTCATAAAAATAAGAAGCGAATAAAAAAGAGAAAAAGTTATTTTTACCCAGCCCTATTTTAAATCAGAATTCATATGGATTATGCGAAATAAACATGCAAACTAAATCATTTATTCTTCTATAATCAGCAGAGATTTATTATATAATTTGCCTTTATAATAATGAAAACAATTACATGAAAAAGTAGAATGACTTATGATTAATACGATTGAGTGAAAAATTTAAGGCAAAATTGATTAAAAAAATTAGAAATGTTTTTTGGAGTTGAAATATTGAAAGAGGGTTATTATTCTGTTGTGTACTTCCCATATTAAGAAGATAATGAAAACTAATTTGAGAGGGCAACAAATCATATATTTGAGCTTATAAACCAAATTAAGATTTACAATCATTGGACGTTGATTAAAGTACCTAGGATAAGGATGAAAAAGAAAATGAATAAGCCAGATCCTGGGTGTCTGGGTCGAAGAGGATATCTACACCGCAAGAGAACTCTTAACTGTATAAGGGATTTTTGTGTTTGACATATTCTACATAACTGTGACAATAAGACAATGCTGAACCAATTTCATCCATACACATGTAACAATGTTTGATGGTTGATTAGGGAGGATTCGAGTCTTTTACTTTCTCCATTGAAAAAGAAAAAACATCTGAAAGAAAGAAAAATGTATGGAGAAAGATGTTTGGCTCGATTGCTCCTCCGGAGTATGGTGGCATAATTTCAGTCATTGAAAATAAGAATGAGTGACTTAATTTAGTCACTAAGGTAGTATAACTGAGGGGACTGGATTTTGAAACTACACTCTGGAAAGGATAGCGAATGTGGGGCTTAAATAAGCCCCAGAGGAGGGAATGTTGAAGATTTTATTATTTAGAAAAATAAGTAATTTAACTGGTTTTTGTACACTATTATTTCCTTGTCTGTGGGTGACTTTGGCTGACTTTGGAACCTGATAGCACAAGGTGTTGTTACAGCAGAAAATTCTATTTCAGTAATGTCACATGGTACAAAACTATTTCTCAAAATACCTATAGAATGTATTACCATGTTTGGGACAAGGAGAGGGTATATACGTTTGCTGGGCAATCTTTCTGGAGGGTCTTTCTGCAGAGGGGCTCTCGGCTTTGTTTTGTTAATAAAGTCTATTTTTTTCTGATGTCAAATATCTTTGAAGTCATTCCCCTGAAAAGAATTAAACCACAACAATACCTAAAGAGTTACATATGCCAAGTAAGAAAACATATAAGTGGCTACATGTGGTGTGATAGAACTTCAAGGCCCTAGGCATAGTTGTCTATAAAAATTTCATACAGCAATCATGAGAACAGCAACATGAAAACAAATAAGAAGAACCTGTCAAAGTCTAGAACTCTTGATTAGTTTGATTCCATAATAACCCAGTGGATGAATTGCAAAAAGCAAGGGCATATTTACTATCTGGATGGCAGACCACACGAATAAACAAAGTATGCAAAGTGGTGCAATGGATCGCTGGGTCCTACCACCTTGCTGAAAACTTGCTGGGACCCGAGGGGTATATATGCCTCCAGCAAAGGCTTCAGCAGATACCATTGGGGAACAGGCTTCGACCCCATAGGTGATATCTTTTCCCTTCAAGGTTTAGTCATAGAACATCACTGGAACAGTACAATACATCCACACAGAGCAAACTTGAACTAATATAAACTTTTTCTTGCAATTAATTTTCACACTTTAATCATATAGTGAACAGTGGTGTTGTAAATACCTAAAAAGTTACATATGCCAAGTAAGAAAACACATAAGTGGCTACATGTGGTGTGATAGAACTTCAAGGCCCTAGGCATAGTTGCCTATGAAAATCTCATACAGCAATAATGAGAACAGCAACATGAAAACAAATAAGAAGAACCCGTCAAAGTCTAGAACTCTTGATTAGTTTGATTCCATAATAACCCAGTGGATGAATTGCAAAAAGCAAGGGCATATTTACTATCTGGATGGCAGGCTACACGAATAAACAAGGTATGCAAAGTGGTGCAATGGATCGCTGGGTCCTACCACCTTGGTGAAAACTTGCTGGGACCCGAGGGGTATATATGCCTCCAGCAAAGGCTTCAGCAGATACCATTGGGGAACAGGCTTTGACCCCATAAGTGATATCTTTTCCCTTCAAGGTTTAGTCATAGAACATCACTGGAACAGTACAATACATCCACACAGAGCAAACTTGAACTAATATAAACTTTTTCTGGCAATTAATTTTCACACTTTAATCGTTGTAAATACCTAAAGAGTTACATATGCCAAGTAAGAAAACATATAAGTGGCTACATGCGGTGTGATAGAACTTCAAGGCCCTAGGCATAGGTGTCTATAAAAATCTCATACAGCAATCATGAGAACAGCAACATGAAAACAAATAAGAAGAACCCGTCAAAGTCTAGAACTCTTGATTAGTTTGATTCCATAATAACCCAATGGATGAATTGCAAAAAGCAAGTGCATATTTACTATCTGGATGGCAGGCTACCCTAATAAACAAGGTATGCAAAGTGGTGCAATGGATCGCTGGGTCCTACCACCTTGGTGAAAACTTGCTGGGACCCGAGGGGTATATATGCCCCCAGCAAAGACTTCAGCAGATACCATTTTGGAACAGGCTTTGACCCCATAGGTAATATCTTTTCCCTTCAAGGTTTAGTCATAGAACATCACTGGAACAGTACAATACATCCACACAGAGCAAACTTGAACTAATATAAACTTTTTCTGGCAATTAATTTTCACACTTTAATCATATAGTGAACAGTGGTGTTGTAAATACCTAAAGAGTTACATATGCCAAGTAAGAAAACATATAAGTGGCTACATGTGGTGTGATAGAACTTCAAGGCCCTAGGCATAGTTGTCTATAAAAATCTCATACAGCAATCGTGTGAAAAGCAACATGAAAACAAATAAGAAGAACCCGTCAAAGTCTAGAACTCTTGATTAGTTTGATTCCATAATAACCCAATGAATGAATTGCAAAGCAAGTGCATATTTATTATCTGGATGGCAGGCTTAACGAATAAACAAGGTATGCAAAGGGGCGAAATGGATCGCTGGGTCCTACCACCTTGGTGAAAACTTGCTGGGACCCAAGGGGTATATATGCCTCCAGCAAAGGCTTCAGCAGATACAAATGGGGAACAGGCTTTGACCCCATAGGTGATATCTTTTCCCTTCAAGGTTTAGTCATAGAACATCACTGGAACAGTACAATACATCCACACAGAGCAAACTTGAACTAATATAAACTTTTTCTTTCAATTAATTTTCACACTTTAATCATATAGTGAACAGTGGTGTTGTAAATACCTAAAGAGTTACATATGCCAAGTAAGAAAACATATAAGTGGCTACATGTGGTGTGATAGAACTTCAAGGCCCTAGGCATAGTTGTCTATGAAAATCTCATACAGCAATCATGAGAACAGCAACATGAAAACAAATAAGAAGAACCCGTCAAAGTCTAGAACTCTTGATTAGTTTGATTCCATAATAACCCAATGGATGAATTGCACAAAGCAAGTGCATATTTACTATCTGGAGGGCAGACTACACGAATAAACAAGGTATGCAAAGTGGTGCAATGGATCGCTGGGTCCTACCACCTTGGTGAAAACTTGCTGGGACCCGAGGGGTATATATGCCTCCAGCAAAGGCTTCAGCAGATACCATTGGGGAACAGGCTTTGACCCCATAGGTGATATCTTTTCCCTTCAAGGTTTAGTCATAGAACATCACTGGAACAGAACAATACATCCACATAAAGCAAACTTGAACTAATATAAAATTTTTCTTTCAATTAATTTTCACACTTTAATCGTTGTAAATACCTAAAGAGTTACATATGCCAAGTAAGAAAACATATAAGTGGCTACATGCGGTGTGATAGAACTTCAAGGCCCTAGGCATAGTTGTCTATAAAAATCTCATACAGCAATCATGAGAACAGCAACATGAAAACAAATAAGAAGAACCCGTCAAAGTCTAGAACTCTTGATTAGTTTGATTCCATAATAACCCAATGGGATGAATTGCAAAAAGCAAGTGCATATTTACTATCTGGGTGGCAGGCTACACTAATAAACAAGGTATGCAAAGTGGTGCAATGGATCGCTGGGTCCTACCACCTTGGTGAAAACTTGCTGGGACCCGAGGGGTATATATGCCTCCAGCAAAGGCTTCAGCAGATACCATTGGGGAACAGGCTTTGACCCCATAGGTGGTATCTTTTCCCTTCAAGGTTTAGTCATAGAACATCACTGGAACAGTACAATACATCCACACAGAGCAAACTTGAACTAATACAAACTTTTTCTGGCAATTAATTTTCACACTTTAATCATATAGTGAACAGTGGTGTTGTAAATACCTAAAGAGTTACATATGCCAAGTAAGAAAACATATAAGTGGCTACATGTGGTGTAATAGAACTTCAAGGCCCTAGGCATAGTTGTCTATAAAAATCTCATACAGCAATCATGTGAAAAGCAACATGAAAGCAAATAAGAATAACTCGTCAAAGTCTAGAACTCTTGATTAGTTTGATTCCATAATAACCCAATGGATGAATTGCAAAAAGAAAGTGCATATTTACTATCTGGATGGCAGACTACACGAATAAACAAAGTTTGCAAAGTGGTGCAATGGATCGCTGGGTCCTACCACCTTGGTGAAAACTTGCTGGGACCCGAGGGGTATATATGCCTCCAGCAAAGGCTTCAGCAGATACCATTGGGGAACAGGCTTTGACCCCATAGGTGATATCTTTTCCCTTCAAGGTTTAGTCATAGAACATCACTGGAACAGTACAATACATCCACACATAGCAAACTTGAACTAATATAAACTTTTTCTGGCAATTAATTTTCACACTTTAATCATATAGTGAACAGTGGTGTTGTAAATACCTAAAGAGTTACATATGCCAAGTAAGAAAACATATAAGTGGCTACATGTGGTGTAATAGAACTTCAAGGCCCTAGGCATAGTTGTCTATAAAAATCTCATACAGCAATCATGTGAAAAGCAACATGAAAGCAAATAAGAATAACTCGTCAAAGTCTAGAACTCTTGATTAGTTTGATTCCATAATAACCCAATGGATGAATTGCAAAAAGAAAGTGCATATTTACTATCTGGATGGCAGACTACACGAATAAACAAAGTTTGCAAAGTGGTGCAATGGATCGCTGGGTCCTACCACATTGGTGAAAACTTGCTGGGACCCGAGGGGTATATATGCCTCCAGCAAAGGCTTCAGCAGATACCATTGGGGAACAGGCTTTGACCCCATAGGTGATATCTTTTCCCTTCAAGGTTTAGTCATAGAACATCACTGGAACAGTACAATACATCCAGACAGAGCAAATTTGAACTAATATAAACTTTTTCTTACAATTAATTTTCAGACTTTAATCGTTGTAAATACCTAAAGAGTTACATATGCCAAGTAAGAAAACATATAAGTGGCTACATGTGGTGTGATAGAACTTCAAGGCCCTAGGCATAGTTGTCTATAAACATCTCATACAGCAATCATGTGAAAAGCAACATGAAAGCAAATAAGAAGAACCCGTCAAAGTCTAGAACTCTTGATTAGTTTGATTCCATAATAACCCAATGGATGAATTGCAAAAAGAAAGTGCATATTTACTATCTGGATGGCAGGCTACACGAATAAACAAGGTATGCAAAGTGGTGCAATGGATCGCTGGGTCCTACCACCTTGGTGAAAACTTGCTGGGACCCGAGGGGTATATATGCCTCCAGCAAAGGCTTCAGCAGATACCATTGGGGAACAGGCTTCGACCCCATAGGTGATATCTTTTCCCTTCAAGGTTTAGTCATAGAACATCACTGGAACAGTACAATACATCCACACAGAGCAAACTTGAACTAATATAAACTTTTTCTGGCAATTAATGTTCACACTTTAATCATATAGTGAACAGTGGTGTTGTAAATACCTGAAGAGTTACATATGCCAAGTAAGAAAACATATAAGTGGCTACATGTGGTGTAATAGAACTTCAAGGCCCTAGGCATAGTTGTCTATAAAAATCTCATACAGCAATCATGTGAAAAGCAACATGAAAGCAAATAAGAATAACTCGTCAAAGTCTAGAACTCTTGATTAGTTTGATTCCATAATAACCCAATGGATGAATTGCAAAAAGAAAGTGCATATTTACTATCTGGATGGCAGACTACACGAATAAACAAAGTTTGCAAAGTGGTGCAATGGATCGCTGGGTCCTACCACCTTGGTGAAAACTTGCTGGGACCCGAGGGGTATATATGCCTCCAGCAAAGGCTTCAGCAGATACCATTGGGGAACAGGCTTTGACCCCATAGGTGATATCTTTTCCCTTCAAGGTTTAGTCATAGAACATCACTGGAACAGAACAATACATCCACACAAAGCAAACTTGAACTAATATAAACTTTTTCTTTCAATTAATTTTCACACTTTAATCGTTGTAAATACCTAAAGAGTTACATATGCCAAGTAAGAAAACATATAAGTGGCTACATGCGGTGTGATAGAATTTCAAGGCCCTAGGCATAGTTGTCTATAAAAATCTCATACAGCAATCATGAGAACAGCAACATGAAAACAAATAAGAAGAACCCGTCAAAGTCTAGAACTCTTGATTAGTTTGATTCCATAATAACCCAATGGGATGAATTGCAAAAAGCAAGTGCATATTTACTATCTGGGTGGCAGGCTACACTAATAAACAAGGTATGCAAAGTGGTGCAATGGATCGCTGGGTCCTACCACCTTGGTGAAAACTTGCTGGGACCCGAGGGGTATATATGCCTCCAGCAAAGGCTTCAGCAGATACCATTGGGGAACAGGCTTTGACCCCATAGGTGGTATCTTTTCCCTTCAAGGTTTAGTCATAGAACATCACTGGAACAGTACAATACATCCACACAGAGCAAACTTGAACTAATACAAACTTTTTCTGGCAATTAATTTTCACACTTTAATCATATAGTGAACAGTGGTGTTGTAAATACCTAAAGAGTTACATATGCCAAGTAAGAAAACATATAAGTGGCTGCATGTGGTGTAATAGAACTTCAAGGCCCTAGGCATAGTTGTCTATAAAAATCTCATACAGCAATCATGTGAAAAGCAACATGAAAGCAAATAAGAATAACTCGTCAAAGTCTAGAACTCTTGATTAGTTTGATTCCATAATAACCCAATGGATGAATTGCAAAAAGAAAGTGCATATTTACTATCTGGATGGCAGACTACACGAATAAACAAAGTTTGCAAAGTGGTGCAATGGATCGCTGGGTCCTACCACCTTGGTGAAAACTTGCTGGGACCCGAGGGGTATATATGCCTCCAGCAAAGGCTTCAGCAGATACCATTGGGGAACAGGCTTTGACCCCATAGGTGATATCTTTTCCCTTCAAGGTTTAGTCATAGAACATCACTGGAACAGTACAATACATCCACACAGAGCAAACTTGAACTAATATAAACTTTTTCTGGCAATTAATTTTCACACTTTAATCGTTGTAAATACCTAAAGAGTTACATATGCCAAGTAAGAAAACATATAAGTGGCTACATGTGGTGTGATAGAACTTCAAGGCCCTAGGCATAGTTGTCTATAAACATCTCATACAGCAATCATGTGAAAAGCAACATGAAAGCAAATAAGAAGAACCCGTAAAAGTCTAGAACTCTTGATTAGTTTGATTCCATAATAACCCAATGGATGAATTGCAAAAAGAAAGTGCATATTTACTATCTGGATGGCAGACCACACGAATAAACAAAGTATGCAAAGTGGTGCTATGGATCGCTGGGTCCTACCACCTTGGTGAAAACTTGCTGGGACCCGAGGGGTATATATGCCTCCAGCAAAAGCTTCAGCAGATACCATTGGGGAACAGGCTTTGACCCCATAGGTGATATCTTTTCCCTTCAAGGTTTAGTCATAGAACATCACTGCAACAGTACAATACATCAACGCAGAGCAAACGTGAACTAATATAAACTTTTTCTTGCAATTAATTTTCACACTTTAATCGTTGTAAATACCTAAAGAGTTACATATGCCAAGTAAGAAAACACATAAGTTGCTATATGTGGTGTGATAGAACTTCAAGGCCCTAGGCATAGTTGTCTATAAAAATCTCATACAGCAATCATGAGAACAGCAACATGAAAACAAATAAGAAGAACCCGTCAAAGTCTAGACCTCTTGATTAGTTTGATTCCATAATAACCCAGTGGATGAATTGCAAAAAGCAAGGGCATATTTACTATCTGGATGGCAGGCTACACGAATAAACAAGGTATGCAAAGTGGTGCAATGGATCGCTGGGTCCTACCACCTTGGTGAAAACTTGCTGGGACCCGAGGGGTATATATGCCTCCAGCAAAGGCTTCAGCAGATACCATTGGGGAACAGGCTTTGACCCCATATGTGATATCTATTCCCTTCAAGGTTTAGTCATAGAACATCACTGGAACAGTACAATACATCCACACAGAGCAAACTTGAACTAATATAAACTTTTTCTGGCAATTAATTTTCACACTTTAATCATATAGTGAACAGTGGTGTTGTAAATACCTAAAGAGTTACATATGCCAAGTAAGAAAACATATAAGTGGCTGCATGTGGTGTAATAGAACTTCAAGGCCCTAGGCATAGTTGTCTATAAAAATCTCATACAGCAATCATGTGAAAAGCAACATGAAAGCAAATAAGAATAACTCGTCAAAGTCTAGAACTCTTGATTAGTTTGATTCCATAATAACCCAATGGATGAATTGCAAAAAGAAAGTGCATATTTACTATCTGGATGGCAGACTACACGAATAAACAAAGTTTGCAAAGTGGTGCAATGGATCGCTGGGTCCTACCACCTTGGTGAAAACTTGCTGGGACCCGAGGGGTATATATGCCTCCAGCAAAGGCTTCAGCAGATACCATTGGGGAACAGGCTTTGACCCCATAGGTGATATCTTTTCCCTTCAAGGTTTAGTCATAGAACATCACTGGAACAGTACAATACATCCACACAGAGCAAACTTGAACTAATATAAACTTTTTCTGGCAATTAATTTTCACACTTTAATCGTTGTAAATACCTAAAGAGTTACATATGCCAAGTAAGAAAACATATAAGTGGCTACATGTGGTGTGATAGAACTTCAAGGCCCTAGGCATAGTTGTCTATAAACATCTCATACAGCAATCATGTGAAAAGCAACATGAAAGCAAATAAGAAGAACCCGTAAAAGTCTAGAACTCTTGATTAGTTTGATTCCATAATAACCCAATGGATGAATTGCAAAAAGAAAGTGCATATTTACTATCTGGATGGCAGACCACACGAATAAACAAAGTATGCAAAGTGGTGCTATGGATCGCTGGGTCCTACCACCTTGGTGAAAACTTGCTGGGACCCGAGGGGTATATATGCCTCCAGCAAAAGCTTCAGCAGATACCATTGGGGAACAGGCTTTGACCCCATAGGTGATATCTTTTCCCTTCAAGGTTTAGTCATAGAACATCACTGCAACAGTACAATACATCAACGCAGAGCAAACGTGAACTAATATAAACTTTTTCTTGCAATTAATTTTCACACTTTAATCGTTGTAAATACCTAAAGAGTTACATATGCCAAGTAAGAAAACACATAAGTTGCTATATGTGGTGTGATAGAACTTCAAGGCCCTAGGCATAGTTGTCTATAAAAATCTCATACAGCAATCATGAGAACAGCAACATGAAAACAAATAAGAAGAACCCGTCAAAGTCTAGACCTCTTGATTAGTTTGATTCCATAATAACCCAGTGGATGAATTGCAAAAAGCAAGGGCATATTTACTATCTGGATGGCAGGCTACACGAATAAACAAGGTATGCAAAGTGGTGCAATGGATCGCTGGGTCCTACCACCTTGGTGAAAACTTGCTGGGACCCGAGGGGTATATATGCCTCCAGCAAAGGCTTCAGCAGATACCATTGGGGAACAGGCTTTGACCCCATATGTGATATCTATTCCCTTCAAGGTTTAGTCATAGAACATCACTGGAACAGTACAATACATCCACACAGAGCAAACTTGAACTAATATAAACTTTTTCTGGCAATTAATTTTCACACTTTAATCATATAGTGAACAGTGGTGTTGTAAATACCTAAAGAGTTACATATGCCAAGTAAGAAAACATATAAGTGGCTACATGTGGTGTGATAGAACTTCAAGGCCCTAGGCATAGTTGTCTATAAAAATCTCATACAGCAATCATGTGAAAAGCAACATGAAAGCAAATAAGAAGAACTCGTCAAAGTCTAGAACTCTTGATTAGTTTGATTCCATAATAACCCAATGGATGAATTGCAAAAAGAAAGTGCATATTTACTATCTGGATGGCAGACTACACGAATAAACAAAGTTTGCAAAGTGGTGCAATGGATCGCTGGGTCCTACCACCTTGGTGAAAACTTGCTGGGACCCGAGGGGTATATATGCCTCCAGCAAAGGCTTCAGCAGATACCATTGGGGAACAGGCTTTGACCCCATAGGTAATATCTTTTCCCTTCAAGGTTTAGTCATAGAACATCACTGGAACAGAACAATACATCCACACAGAGCAAACTTGAACTAATATAAACTTTTTCTTACAATTAATTTTCACACTTTAATCATATAGTGAACAGTCGTGTTGTAAATACCTAAAGAGTTACATATGCCAAGTAAGAAAACATATAAGTGGCTACATGTGGTGTGATAGAACTTCAAGGCCCAAGGCATAGTTGTCTATAAAAATCTCATACAGCAATCGTGTGAAAAGCAACATGAAAACAAATAAGAAGAACCCGTCAAAGTCTAGAACTCTTGATTAGTTTGATTCCATAATAACCCAATGGATGAATTGCAAAGCAAGTGCATATTTATTATCTGGATGGCAGGCTTAACGAATAAACAAGGTATGCAAAGGGGCGAAATGGATCGCTGGGTCCTACCACCTTGGTGAAAACTTGCTGGGACCCGAGGGGTATATATGCCTCCAGCAAAAGCTTCAGCAGATACAATTGGGGAACAGGCTTTGACCCCATAGGTGATATCTTTTCCCTTCAAGGTTTAGTCATAGAACATCACTGGAACAGTACAATACTAGCCTGGCTCCGCCCTCCTACGTACTTCCGCTCAATTTCATTTTCCTTCAGTACTACGTCTGGGACTGCTGTATATTCTTAGGTTTCCAGAACCAAATTTTTTGTAGGACCAATCAGCGAACAGAGGGAGTGGCTGAGAACGATGACGTTGATGTAGTGTGTCAGCCGTCAGTTTGAGTTGGAATAATGGCAGCGGAGAAAGACGTGAGAAAAGCTATTCGGTCCTTTGTTGCAAAACGGCCGATTATACAGAAGTTAAAGCCGGAGCAAGAACAATGTTTGCTAAGTTTTGTTGGTGGCAATGATGTTGTGGCCCTCCTCCCCACCGGGTTCGGGAAAAGTTTGATTTCCAGCTCACTCCGTTAGCACTAGAATTCGTGCCAGAATTCCATAACTACTAAACTGCCGCAAGCAGTCATTTTGATCGCTATTCAAAGCTCTGGGCTATCTTTAATGATAAATCCCCAATTGAGAGATTAATACATTTATTGTACTAGGATGTCTTTTAAAAACAAAACAACACCATACTGTACATTTAAACAAGTTTAATTATAATTTATAAATAAATAATATTCGTAGATGCCCTGAACAAAATAGCCTAGCCTATGTTTTCATGTTTCCACTGTTTCCACACACACCATATTCCAGCATTGCAGCCTGTTCATTATAGCCATAATAAAATATAATAATAAAATAGTCAACCTAACATATAAATTCAACTGCTTCTCAGTACTAGTAGGCTACAATTCGTACCATTTTATGCGTGTGATGATTTTTTCCGTCGATATTGGACCGTGAGTGAAGTTCAAAATCCTATGATAAAGAATAGTTTAGCGTTTAAATACATCGCAAATGTTGAAACATTTGGATTCTAATTAGAGAGTTACGTGAGCCCAACGCCGCTTACTTTCACTTTCGCTTATAAAGCATTTCATTTTGGCTTTAAATGTAATGATATTCAGAACAGAACAAGAATGAAAAATAACTAAAGGCTTTAGTTATTTTTACATTCTTGTTCTGTTCTGAATATCATTACATTTAAATGATTTGTGTTGAATATGTTTAGTGTATTTTTTACCACATTTTATTGTTGCGTATATTGGTATAATAATACCGCGAAATTCAGTGCGGTCAATATGACCGTTTATGACCGAAATAGGTAAATAATAGGCTATGTTCATTTGTTTGTTTTTTTGCCTTATGTGTAATTTATATGAAAAACATTTTAAATGAAAATACAGACGCTTTTAGGAAAAGTCAGGTACCAGAAGGATTGTATTTATTTTTTCAACAAAGTTATTGCAGATATAAAATTCAAAACGGTAAAAATGACTGGCAGTTCTAGTGGTGAATGAGTTAGCTAAGGCGAACGATAGGGATGCAAAGCCGATAGTTGTTGTCGTCTCCCCTCTTGTTGCACGAATGGAGGACCAAGTGAAGGAGGCAGAAAAGTTGTTTCTGTATCGCGCAGTAGCCTGGTGATCACTGTACAGCATTTGCGGCAGATCCGAAACGACTGCAGCGGCGTATTGTTAATGATTAGACCCAGCTTCGACAGTTGACTGAATACATCACTGTCCTTAGTGTCAAATATACATTTAGAATTTACAATTGTTCCTTGAACTCTTAAATTCGATTAACAAAACCAGCAGCTCTCGTTGACAGACATCTTATTCTAAACATAATCCTCTGATCATTTGGACTTCTTGTTTCCGCCGGCCGGTTTCGGCGCATGATGACATACGTCACGGCCACACGTTAGCGATTGGCTATGGCAGATCCTGAGTGACTCTGGGCAGATCCAATAGTTTTGAACTTTAACAGAGAACCCGCCTACAAGGAAGTAAACGTTTCTCAATGGAGCGAGGCCAGACTCTCTGTACAAATGAAATGTACTAGAGTCTGGTAGAACCAGGCTAGTACAATACATCCACACAGAGCAAACTTGAAATAATATAAACTTTTTCTTTCAATTAATTTTCACACTTTAATCATATAGTGAACAGTGGTGTTGTAAATACCTAAAGAGTTACATATGCCAAGTAAGAAAACATATAAGTGGCTACATGTGGTGTGATAGAATTTCAAGGCCCTAGGCATAGTTGTCTATGAAAATCTCATACAGCAATCATGAGAACAGCAACATGAAAACAAATAAGAAGAACCCGTCAAAGTCTAGAACTCTTGATTAGTTTGATTCCATAATAACCCAATGGATGAATTGCACAAAGCAAGTGCATATTTACTATCTGGAGGGCAGACTACACGAATAAACAAGGTATGCAAAGTGGTGCAATGGATCGCTGGGTCCTACCACCTTGGTGAAAACTTGCTGGGACCCGAGGGGTATATATGCCTCCAGCAAAGGCTTCAGCAGATACCATTGGGGAGCAGGCTTTGACCCCATAGGTGATATCTTTTCCCTTCAAAGTTTAGTCATAGAACATCACTGGAACAGAACAATACAGCCACACAAAGCAAACTTGAACTAATGTAAACTTTTTCTTTCAATTAATTTTCACACTTTAATCGTTGTAAATACCTAAAGAGTTACATATGCCAAGTAAGAAAACATATAAGTGGCTACATGCGGTGTGATAGAACTTCAAGGCCCTAGGCATAGTTGTCTATAAAAATCTCATACAGCAATCATGAGAACAGCAACATGAAAACAAATAAGAAGAACCCGTCAAAGTCTAGAACTCTTGATTAGTTTGATTCCATAATAACCCAATGGGATGAATTGCAAAAAGCAAGTGCATATTTACTATCTGGGTGGCAGGCTACACTAATAAACAAGGTATGCAAAGTGGTGCAATGGATCGCTGGGTCCTACCACCTTGGTGAAAACTTGCTGGGACCCGAGGGGTATATATGCCTCCAGCAAAGGCTTCAGCAGATACCATTGGGGAACAGGCTTTGACCCCATAGGTGGTATATTTTCCCTTCAAGGTTTAGTCATAGAACATCACTGGAACAGTACAATACATCCACACAGAGCAAACTTGAACTAATATAAACTTTTTCTGGCAATTAATTTTCACACTTTAATCATATAGTGAACAGTGGTGTTGTAAATACCTGAAGAGTTACATATGCCAAGTAAGAAAACATATAAGTGGCTACATGTGGTGTAATAGAACTTCAAGGCCCTAGGCATAGTTGTCTATAAAAATCTCATACAGCAATCATGTGAAAAGCAACATGAAAGCAAATAAGAATAACTCGTCAAAGTCTAGAACTCTTGATTAGTTTGATTCCATAATAACCCAATGGATGAATTGCAAAAAGAAAGTGCATATTTACTATCTGGATGGCAGACTACACGAATAAACAAAGTTTGCAAAGTGGTGCAATGGATCGCTGGGTCCTACCACCTTGGTGAAAACTTGCTGGGACCCGAGGGGTATATATGCCTCCAGCAAAGGCTTCAGCAGATACCATTGGGGAACAGGCTTTGACCCCATAGGTGATATCTTTTCCCTTCAAGGTTTAGTCATAGAACATCACTGGAACAGAACAATACATCCACACAAAGCAAACTTGAACTAATATAAACTTTTTCTTTCAATTAATTTTCACACTTTAATCGTTGTAAATACCTAAAGAGTTACATATGCCAAGTAAGAAAACATATAAGTGGCTACATGCGGTGTGATAGAATTTCAAGGCCCTAGGCATAGTTGTCTATAAAAATCTCATACAGCAATCATGAGAACAGCAACATGAAAACAAATAAGAAGAACCCGTCAAAGTCTAGAACTCTTGATTAGTTTGATTCCATAATAACCCAATGGGATGAATTGCAAAAAGCAAGTGCATATTTACTATCTGGGTGGCAGGCTACACTAATAAACAAGGTATGCAAAGTGGTGCAATGGATCGCTGGGTCCTACCACCTTGGTGAAAACTTGCTGGGACCCGAGGGGTATATATGCCTCCAGCAAAGGCTTCAGCAGATACCATTGGGGAACAGGCTTTGACCCCATAGGTGGTATCTTTTCCCTTCAAGGTTTAGTCATAGAACATCACTGGAACAGTACAATACATCCACACAGAGCAAACTTGAACTAATACAAACTTTTTCTGGCAATTAATTTTCACACTTTAATCATATAGTGAACAGTGGTGTTGTAAATACCTAAAGAGTTACATATGCCAAGTAAGAAAACATATAAGTGGCTGCATGTGGTGTAATAGAACTTCAAGGCCCTAGGCATAGTTGTCTATAAAAATCTCATACAGCAATCATGTGAAAAGCAACATGAAAGCAAATAAGAATAACTCGTCAAAGTCTAGAACTCTTGATTAGTTTGATTCCATAATAACCCAATGGATGAATTGCAAAAAGAAAGTGCATATTTACTATCTGGATGGCAGACTACACGAATAAACAAAGTTTGCAAAGTGGTGCAATGGATCGCTGGGTCCTACCACCTTGGTGAAAACTTGCTGGGACCCGAGGGGTATATATGCCTCCAGCAAAGACTTCAGCAGATACCATTGGGGAACAGGCTTTGACCCCATAGGTGATATCATTTCCCTTCAAGGTTTAGTCATAGAACATCACTGGAACAGTACAATACATCCACACAGAGCAAACTTGAACTAATATAAACTTTTTCTGGCAATTAATTTTCACACTTTAATCGTTGTAAATACCTAAAGAGTTACATATGCCAAGTAAGAAAACATATAAGTGGCTACATGTGGTGTGATAGAACTTCAAGGCCCTAGGCATAGTTGTCTATAAACATCTCATACAGCAATCATGTGAAAAGCAACATGAAAGCAAATAAGAAGAACCCGTAAAAGTCTAGAACTCTTGATTAGTTTGATTCCATAATAACCCAATGGATGAATTGCAAAAAGAAAGTGCATATTTACTATCTGGATGGCAGACCACACGAATAAACAAAGTATGCAAAGTGGTGCTATGGATCGCTGGGTCCTACCACCTTGGTGAAAACTTGCTGGGACCCGAGGGGTATATATGCCTCCAGCAAAAGCTTCCGCAGATACCATTGGGGAACAGGCTTTGACCCCATAGGTGATATCTTTTCCCTTCAAGGTTTAGTCATAGAACATCACTGCAACAGTACAATACATCAACGCAGAGCAAACGTGAACTAATATAAACTTTTTCTTGCAATTAATTTTCACACTTTAATCGTTGTAAATACCTAAAGAGTTACATATGCCAAGTAAGAAAACACATAAGTTGCTATATGTGGTGTGATAGAACTTCAAGGCCCTAGGCATAGTTGTCTATAAAAATCTCATACAGCAATCATGAGAACAGCAACATGAAAACAAATAAGAAGAACCCGTCAAAGTCTAGACCTCTTGATTAGTTTGATTCCATAATAACCCAGTGGATGAATTGCAAAAAGCAAGGGCATATTTACTATCTGGATGGCAGGCTACACGAATAAACAAGGTATGCAAAGTGGTGCAATGGATCGCTGGGTCCTACCACCTTGGTGAAAACTTGCTGGGACCCGAGGGGTATATATGCCTCCAGCAAAGGCTTCAGCAGATACCATTGGGGAACAGGCTTTGACCCCATATGTGATATCTATTCCCTTCAAGGTTTAGTCATAGAACATCACTGGAACAGTACAATACATCCACACAGAGCAAACTTGAACTAATATAAACTTTTTCTGGCAATTAATTTTCACACTTTAATCATATAGTGAACAGTGGTGTTGTAAATACCTAAAGAGTTACATATGCCAAGTAAGAAAACATATAAGTGGCTACATGTGGTGTGATAGAACTTCAAGGCCCTAGGCATAGTTGTCTATAAAAATCTCATACAGCAATCATGTGAAAAGCAACATGAAAGCAAATAAGAAGAACTCGTCAAAGTCTAGAACTCTTGATTAGTTTGATTCCATAATAACCCAATGGATGAATTGCAAAAAGAAAGTGCATATTTACTATCTGGATGGCAGACTACACGAATAAACAAAGTTTGCAAAGTGGTGCAATGGATCGCTGGGTCCTACCACCTTGGTGAAAACTTGCTGGGACCCGAGGGGTATATATGCCTCCAGCAAAGGCTTCAGCAGATACCATTGGGGAACAGGCTTTGACCCCATAGGTGATATCTTTTCCTTTCAAGGTTTAGTCATAGAACATCACTGGAACAGTACAATACATCCACACAGAGCAAACTTGAACTAATATAAACTTTTTCTTACAATTAATTTTCACACTTTAATCGTTGTAAATACCTAAAGAGTTACATATGCCAAGTAAGAAAACATATAAGTGGCTACATGTGGTGTGATAGAACTTCAAGGCCCTAGGCATAGTTGTCTATAAACATCTCATACAGCAATCATGTGAAAAGCAACATGAAAGCAAATAAGAAGAACCTGTAAAAGTCTAGAACTCTTGATTAGTTTGATTCCATAATAACCCAATGGATGAATTGCAAAAAGAAAGTGCATATTTACTATCTGGATGGCAGACCACACGAATAAACAAAGTATGCAAAGTGGTGCAATGGATCGCTGGGTCCTACCACCTTGGTGAAAACTTGCTGGGACCCGAGGGGTATATATGCCTCCAGCAAAAGCTTCAGCAGATACCATTGGGGAACAGGCTTTGACCCCATAGGTGATATCTTTTCCCTTCAAGGTTTAGTCATAGAACATCACTGCAACAGTACAATACATCAACGCAGAGCAAACGTGAACTAATATAAACTTTTTCTTGCAATTAATTTTCACACTTTAATCGTTGTAAATACCTAAAGAGTTACATATGCCAAGTAAGAAAACACATAAGTTGCTATATGTGGTGTGATAGAACTTCAAGGCCCTAGGCATAGTTGTCTATAAAAATCTCATACAGCAATCATGAGAACAGCAACATGAAAACAAATAAGAAGAACCCGTCAAAGTCTAGACCTCTTGATTAGTTTGATTCCATAATAACCCAGTGGATGAATTGCAAAAAGCAAGGGCATATTTACTATCTGGATGGCAGGCTACACGAATAAACAAGGTATGCAAAGTGGTGCAATGGATCGCTGGGTCCTACCACCTTGGTGAAAACTTGCTGGGACCCGAGGGGTATATATGCCTCCAGCAAAGGCTTCAGCAGATACCATTGGGGAACAGGCTTTGACCCCATAGGTGATATCTTTTCCCTTCAAGGTTTAGTCATAGAACATCACTGGAACAGTACAATACATCCACACAGAGCAAACTTGAACTAATATAAACTTTTTCTGGCAATTAATTTTCACACTTTAATCATATAGTGAACAGTAGTGTTGTAAATACCTAAAGAGTTACATATGCCAAGTAAGAAAACATATAAGTGGCTACATGTGGTGTGATAGAACATCAAGGCCCTAGGCATAGTTGTCTATAAAAATCTCATAAAGCAATCATGTGAAAAGCAACGTGAAAGCAAATAAGAAGAACTCGTCAAAGTCTAGAACTCTAGATTAGTTTGATTCCATAATAACCCAATGGATGAATTGCAAAAAGAAAGTGCATATTTACTATCTGGATGGCAGACTACACGAATAAACAAAGTTTGCAAAGTGGTGCAATGGATCGCTGGGTCCTACCACCTTGGTGAAAACTTGCTGGGACCCGAGGGGTATATATGCCTCCAGCAAAGGCTTCAGCAGATACCATTGGGGAACAGGCTTTGACCCCATAGGTGATATCTTTTCCCTTCAAGGTTTAGTCATAGAACATCATTGGAACAGAACAATACATCCACACAGAGCAAACTTGAACTAATATAAACTTTTTCTTGCAATTAATTTTCACACTTTAATCGTTGTAAATACCTAAAGAGTTACATATGCCAAGTAAGAAAACATATAAGTGGCTACATGCGGTGTGATAGAATTTCAAGGCCCTAGGCATAGTTGTCTATAAAAATCTCATACAGCAATCATGAGAACAGCAACATGAAAACAAATAAGAAGAACCCGTCAAAGTCTAGAACTCTTGATTAGTTTGATTCCATAATAACCCAATGGGATGAATTGCAAAAAGCAAGTGCATATTTACTATCTGGGTGGCAGGCTACACTAATAAACAAGGTATGCAAAGTGGTGCAATG
The DNA here is from genome assembly GCF_964197995.2 of Scardinius erythrophthalmus. Taxonomy (NCBI): domain Eukaryota; kingdom Metazoa; phylum Chordata; class Actinopteri; order Cypriniformes; family Leuciscidae; genus Scardinius; species Scardinius erythrophthalmus. The sequence continues at coordinate 36,996,773 of NC_138229.1, forward strand.
GATCGCTGGGTCCTACCACCTTGGTGAAAACTTGCTGGGACCCGAGGGGTATATATGCCTCCAGCAAAGGCTTCAGCAGATACCATTGGGGAACAGGCTTTGACCCCATAGGTGGTATCTTTTCCCTTCAAGGTTTAGTCATAGAACATCACTGGAACAGTACAATACATCCACACAGAGCAAACTTGAACTAATACAAACTTTTTCTGGCAATTAATTTTCACACTTTAATCATATAGTGAACAGTGGTGTTGTAAATACCTAAAGAGTTACATATGCCAAGTAAGAAAACATATAAGTGGCTGCATGTGGTGTAATAGAACTTCAAGGCCCTAGGCATAGTTGTCTATAAAAATCTCATACAGCAATCATGTGAAAAGCAACATGAAAGCAAATAAGAAGAACTCGTCAAAGTCTAGAACTCTTGATTAGTTTGATTCCATAATAACCCAATGGATGAATTGCAAAAAGAAAGTGCATATTTACTATCTGGATGGCAGACTACACGAATAAACAAAGTTTGCAAAGTGGTGCAATGGATCGCTGGGTCCTACCACCTTGGTGAAAACTTGCTGGGACCCGAGGGGTATATATGCCTCCAGCAAAGGCTTCAGCAGATACCATTGGGGAACAGGCTTTGACCCCATAGGTGATATCTTTTCCCTTCAAGGTTTAGTCATAGAACATCACTGGAACAGTACAATACATCCACACAGAGCAAACTTGAACTAATATAAACTTTTTCTGGCAATTAATTTTCACACTTTAATCGTTGTAAATACCTAAAGAGTTACATATGCCAAGTAAGAAAACATATAAGTGGCTACATGTGGTGTGATAGAACTTCAAGGCCCTAGGCATAGTTGTCTATAAACATCTCATACAGCAATCATGTGAAAAGCAACATGAAAGCAAATAAGAAGAACCCGTAAAAGTCTAGAACTCTTGATTAGTTTGATTCCATAATAACCCAATGGATGAATTGCAAAAAGAAAGTGCATATTTACTATCTGGATGGCAGACCACACGAATAAACAAAGTATGCAAAGTGGTGCTATGGATCGCTGGGTCCTACCACCTTGGTGAAAACTTGCTGGGACCCGAGGGGTATATATGCCTCCAGCAAAAGCTTCAGCAGATACCATTGGGGAACAGGCTTTGACCCCATAGGTGATATCTTTTCCCTTCAAGGTTTAGTCATAGAACATCACTGCAACAGTACAATACATCAACGCAGAGCAAACGTGAACTAATATAAACTTTTTCTTGCAATTAATTTTCACACTTTAATCGTTGTAAATACCTAAAGAGTTACATATGCCAAGTAAGAAAACACATAAGTTGCTATATGTGGTGTGATAGAACTTCAAGGCCCTAGGCATAGTTGTCTATAAAAATCTCATACAGCAATCATGAGAACAGCAACATGAAAACAAATAAGAAGAACCCGTCAAAGTCTAGACCTCTTGATTAGTTTGATTCCATAATAACCCAGTGGATGAATTGCAAAAAGCAAGGGCATATTTACTATCTGGATGGCAGGCTACACGAATAAACAAGGTATGCAAAGTGGTGCAATGGATCGCTGGGTCCTACCACCTTGGTGAAAACTTGCTGGGACCCGAGGGGTATATATGCCTCCAGCAAAGGCTTCAGCAGATACCATTGGGGAACAGGCTTTGACCCCATAGGTGATATCTTTTCCCTTCAAGGTTTAGTCATAGAACATCACTGGAACAGTACAATACATCCACACAGAGCAAACTTGAACTAATATAAACTTTTTCTGGCAATTAATTTTCACACTTTAATCATATAGTGAACAGTAGTGTTGTAAATACCTAAAGAGTTACATATGCCAAGTAAGAAAACATATAAGTGGCTACATGTGGTGTGATAGAACATCAAGGCCCTAGGCATAGTTGTCTATAAAAATCTCATAAAGCAATCATGTGAAAAGCAACGTGAAAGCAAATAAGAAGAACTCGTCAAAGTCTAGAACTCTAGATTAGTTTGATTCCATAATAACCCAATGGATGAATTGCAAAAAGAAAGTGCATATTTACTATCTGGATGGCAGACTACACGAATAAACAAAGTTTGCAAAGTGGTGCAATGGATCGCTGGGTCCTACCACCTTGGTGAAAACTTGCTGGGACCCGAGGGGTATATATGCCTCCAGCAAAGGCTTCAGCAGATACCATTGGGGAACAGGCTTTGACCCCATAGGTGATATCTTTTCCCTTCAAGGTTTAGTCATAGAACATCATTGGAACAGAACAATACATCCACACAGAGCAAACTTGAACTAATATAAACTTTTTCTTGCAATTAATTTTCACACTTTAATCGTTGTAAATACCTAAAGAGTTACATATGCCAAGTAAGAAAACATATAAGTGGCTACATGCGGTGTGATAGAATTTCAAGGCCCTAGGCATAGTTGTCTATAAAAATCTCATACAGCAATCATGAGAACAGCAACATGAAAACAAATAAGAAGAACCCGTCAAAGTCTAGAACTCTTGATTAGTTTGATTCCATAATAACCCAATGGGATGAATTGCAAAAAGCAAGTGCATATTTACTATCTGGGTGGCAGGCTACACTAATAAACAAGGTATGCAAAGTGGTGCAATGGATCGCTGGGTCCTACCACCTTGGTGAAAACTTGCTGGGACCCGAGGGGTATATATGCCTCCAGCAAAGGCTTCAGCAGATACCATTGGGGAACAGGCTTTGACCCCATAGGTGGTATCTTTTCCCTTCAAGGTTTAGTCATAGAACATCACTGGAACAGTACAATACATCCACACAGAGCAAACTTGAACTAATACAAACTTTTTCTGGCAATTAATTTTCACACTTTAATCATATAGTGAACAGTGGTGTTGTAAATACCTAAAGAGTTACATATGCCAAGTAAGAAAACATATAAGTGGCTGCATGTGGTGTAATAGAACTTCAAGGCCCTAGGCATAGTTGTCTATAAAAATCTCATACAGCAATCATGTGAAAAGCAACATGAAAGCAAATAAGAAGAACTCGTCAAAGTCTAGAACTCTTGATTAGTTTGATTCCATAATAACCCAATGGATGAATTGCAAAAAGAAAGTGCATATTTACTATCTGGATGGCAGACTACACGAATAAACAAAGTTTGCAAAGTGGTGCAATGGATCGCTGGGTCCTACCACCTTGGTGAAAACTTGCTGGGACCCGAGGGGTATATATGCCTCCAGCAAAGGCTTCAGCAGATACCATTGGGGAACAGGCTTTGACCCCATAGGTGATATCTTTTCCCTTCAAGGTTTAGTCATAGAACATCACTGGAACAGTACAATACATCCACACAGAGCAAACTTGAACTAATATAAACTTTTTCTGGCAATTAATTTTCACACTTTAATCGTTGTAAATACCTAAAGAGTTACATATGCCAAGTAAGAAAACATATAAGTGGCTACATGTGGTGTGATAGAACTTCAAGGCCCTAGGCATAGTTGTCTATAAACATCTCATACAGCAATCATGTGAAAAGCAACATGAAAGCAAATAAGAAGAACCCGTAAAAGTCTAGAACTCTTGATTAGTTTGATTCCATAATAACCCAATGGATGAATTGCAAAAAGAAAGTGCATATTTACTATCTGGATGGCAGACCACACGAATAAACAAAGTATGCAAAGTGGTGCTATGGATCGCTGGGTCCTACCACCTTGGTGAAAACTTGCTGGGACCCGAGGGGTATATATGCCTCCAGCAAAAGCTTCAGCAGATACCATTGGGGAACAGGCTTTGACCCCATAGGTGATATCTTTTCCCTTCAAGGTTTAGTCATAGAACATCACTGCAACAGTACAATACATCAACGCAGAGCAAACGTGAACTAATATAAACTTTTTCTTGCAATTAATTTTCACACTTTAATCGTTGTAAATACCTAAAGAGTTACATATGCCAAGTAAGAAAACACATAAGTTGCTATATGTGGTGTGATAGAACTTCAAGGCCCTAGGCATAGTTGTCTATAAAAATCTCATACAGCAATCATGAGAACAGCAACATGAAAACAAATAAGAAGAACCCGTCAAAGTCTAGACCTCTTGATTAGTTTGATTCCATAATAACCCAGTGGATGAATTGCAAAAAGCAAGGGCATATTTACTATCTGGATGGCAGGCTACACGAATAAACAAGGTATGCAAAGTGGTGCAATGGATCGCTGGGTCCTACCACCTTGGTGAAAACTTGCTGGGACCCGAGGGGTATATATGCCTCCAGCAAAGGCTTCAGCAGATACCATTGGGGAACAGGCTTTGACCCCATATGTGATATCTATTCCCTTCAAGGTTTAGTCATAGAACATCACTGGAACAGTACAATACATCCACACAGAGCAAACTTGAACTAATATAAACTTTTTCTGGCAATTAATTTTCACACTTTAATCATATAGTGAACAGTGGTGTTGTAAATACCTAAAGAGTTACATATGCCAAGTAAGAAAACATATAAGTGGCTACATGTGGTGTGATAGAACTTCAAGGCCCTAGGCATAGTTGTCTATAAAAATCTCATACAGCAATCATGTGAAAAGCAACATGAAAGCAAATAAGAAGAACTCGTCAAAGTCTAGAACTCTTGATTAGTTTGATTCCATAATAACCCAATGGATGAATTGCAAAAAGAAAGTGCATATTTACTATCTGGATGGCAGACTACACGAATAAACAAAGTTTGCAAAGTGGTGCAATGGATCGCTGGGTCCTACCACCTTGGTGAAAACTTGCTGGGACCCGAGGGGTATATATGCCTCCAGCAAAGGCTTCAGCAGATACCATTGGGGAACAGGCTTTGACCCCATAGGTGATATCTTTTCCTTTCAAGGTTTAGTCATAGAACATCACTGGAACAGTACAATACATCCACACAGAGCAAACTTGAACTAATATAAACTTTTTCTTACAATTAATTTTCACACTTTAATCGTTGTAAATACCTAAAGAGTTACATATGCCAAGTAAGAAAACATATAAGTGGCTACATGTGGTGTGATAGAACTTCAAGGCCCTAGGCATAGTTGTCTATAAACATCTCATACAGCAATCATGTGAAAAGCAACATGAAAGCAAATAAGAAGAACCTGTAAAAGTCTAGAACTCTTGATTAGTTTGATTCCATAATAACCCAATGGATGAATTGCAAAAAGAAAGTGCATATTTACTATCTGGATGGCAGACCACACGAATAAACAAAGTATGCAAAGTGGTGCAATGGATCGCTGGGTCCTACCACCTTGGTGAAAACTTGCTGGGACCCGAGGGGTATATATGCCTCCAGCAAAAGCTTCAGCAGATACCATTGGGGCACAGGCTTTGACCCCATAGGTGATATCTTTTCCCTTCAAGGTTTAGTCATAGAACATCACTGCAACAGTACAATACATCAACGCAGAGCAAACGTGAACTAATATAAACTTTTTCTTGCAATTAATTTTCACACTTTAATCGTTGTAAATACCTAAAGAGTTACATATGCCAAGTAAGAAAACACATAAGTTGCTATATGTGGTGTGATAGAACTTCAAGGCCCTAGGCATAGTTGTCTATAAAAATCTCATACAGCAATCATGAGAACAGCAACATGAAAACAAATAAGAAGAACCCGTCAAAGTCTAGACCTCTTGATTAGTTTGATTCCATAATAACCCAGTGGATGAATTGCAAAAAGCAAGGGCATATTTACTATCTGGATGGCAGGCTACACGAATAAACAAGGTATGCAAAGTGGTGCAATGGATCGCTGGGTCCTACCACCTTGGTGAAAACTTGCTGGGACCCGAGGGGTATATATGCCTCCAGCAAAGGCTTCAGCAGATACCATTGGGGAACAGGCTTTGACCCCATAGGTGATATCTTTTCCCTTCAAGGTTTAGTCATAGAACATCACTGGAACAGTACAATACATCCACACAGAGCAAACTTGAACTAATATAAACTTTTTCTGGCAATTAATTTTCACACTTTAATCATATAGTGAACAGTAGTGTTGTAAATACCTAAAGAGTTACATATGCCAAGTAAGAAAACATATAAGTGGCTACATGTGGTGTGATAGAACTTCAAGGCCCTAGGCATAGTTGTCTATAAAAATCTCATAAAGCAATCATGTGAAAAGCAACATGAAAGCAAATAAGAAGAACTCGTCAAAGTCTAGAACTCTAGATTAGTTTGATTCCATAATAACCCAATGGATGAATTGCAAAAAGAAAGTGCATATTTACTATCTGGATGGCAGACTACACGAATAAACAAAGTTTGCAAAGTGGTGCAATGGATCGCTGGGTCCTACCACCTTGGTGAAAACTTGCTGGGACCCGAGGGGTATATATGCCTCCAGCAAAGGCTTCAGCAGATACCATTGGGGAACAGGCTTTGACCCCATAGGTGATATCTTTTCCCTTCAAGGTTTAGTCATAGAACATCATTGGAACAGAACAATACATCCACACAGAGCAAACTTGAACTAATATAAACTTTTTCTTGCAATTAATTTTCACACTTTAATCGTTGTAAATACCTAAAGAGTTACATATGCCAAGTAAGAAAACATATAAGTGGCTACATGTGGTGTGATAGAACTTCAAAGCCCTAGGCATAGTTGTCTATAAAAATCTCATACAGCAATCATGTGAAAAGCAACATGAAAGCAAATAAGAAGAACTCGTCAAAGTCTAGAACTCTTGATTAGTTTGATTCCATAATAACCCAATGGATGAATTGCAAAAAGAAAGTGCATATTTACTATCTGGATGGCAGGCTACCCTAATAAACAAGGTATGCAAAGTGGTGCAATGGATCGCTGGGTCCTACCACCTTGGTGAAAACTTGCTGGGACCCGAGGGGTATATATGCCCCCAGCAAAGCCTTCAGCAGATACCATTGGGGAACAGGCTTTGACCCGATAGGTAATATCTTTTCCCTTCAAGGTTTAGTCATAGAACATCACTGGAACAGAACAATACATCCACACAGAGCAAACTTGAACTAATATAAACTTTTTCTTACAATTAATTTTCACACTTTAATCATATAGTGAACAGTCGTGTTGTAAATACCTAAAGAGTTACATATGCCAAGTAAGGAAACATATAAGTGGCTACATGTGGTGTGATAGAACTTCAAGGCCCTAGGCATAGTTGTCTATAAAAATCTCATACAGCAATCGTGTGAAAAGCAACATGAAAACAAATAAGAAGAACCCGTCAAAGTCTAGAACTCTTGATTAGTTTGATTCCATAATAACCCAATGGATGAATTGCAAAGCAAGTGCATATTTATTATCTGGATGGCAGGCTAAACGAATAAACAAGCTATGCAAAGGGGCGAAATGGATAGCTGGGTCCTACCACCTTGGTGAAAACTTGCTGGGACCCGAGGGGTATATATGCCTCCAGCAAAGGGTTCAGCAGATACCATTGGGGAACAGGCTTTGACCCCATAGGTGATATCTTTTCCCTTCAAGGTTTAGTCATAGAACATCACTGGAACAGAACAATACATCCACACAGAGCAAACTTGAACTAATATAAACTTTTTCTTACAATTAATTTTCACACTTTAATCATATAGTGAACAGTCGTGATGTAAATACCTAAAGAGTTACATATGCCAAGTAAGAAAACATATAAGTGGCTACATGTGGTGTGATAGAACTTCAAGGCCCTAGGCATAGATGTCTATAAAAATCTCATACAGCAATTGTGTGAAAAGCAACATGAAAGCAAATAAGAAGAACCCGTCAAAGTCTAGAACTCTTGATTAGTTTGATTCCATAATAACCCAATGGATGAATTGCAAAAAGCAAGTGCATATTTACTATCTGGATGGCAGACTACACGAATAAACAAAGTATGCAAAGTGGTTGTAACGGAAAGCAGATGATCAGGTCTGCCTTTTTGTTGATTAATCAAATCTAATCAACAAACAAAAGGTACTGATTAACCCCTCAAAACAAAACAACAGTGTTAGCAGATGCTCGGTCAGGTCCCCTGAGTTAATCTCATCAACTCAAGAAGATATTCACACTGAAAAGGAAGGACAAAGTTCGCCACGCGGTTCCACGTGTGCACGACTCTGCATACACACACACAAAACACAGACTCCTTATCATGCCCGACCACTTGTGGTCAAAATTACCTTTTTAAAATGTTTAAAATGTATTTCTTGCTGTGCTTATGATCCTTATACCCGAAATACGATATCTATAAGCTTTATTGATATGTAATCAGTTTAATATGCATGTAATCACGAGAAATCCTGTTTCTTTGTGTTGTTGACTAACAGAATTGTCATTCGCGGTATTGTTTTGTTCAGAAGAACACAACGGTGTTGAATATTTAGCACAGAATATTAGAGGATGCATTATTTGATTAATACCAGTTTTATAAATGTTTATGAACGAAGTTTATTCCGCCAGCATTAGTTAGAAGAGGCGTGTACCTTTCCAAATGAAAGGACATGACCACAATACGTCCTCCCAGGCGATTGGGTCACGCACGCAAGGGGGCGTGACTTGAGCTCCTTCAAAACACAGCGGGCTCTCTCACCTCTCACTCTCTCTCACCTCGCTCTCATCCTTCCTCCTCTTCTACCGGCGCGACGCTTCCCCGAGGAACATCCCGGAAGGCCTCGGACAAACACATGTTCGAGTCGTAGCAGCCGTTCTTTTGCAACTAAGTTATATTTGCCTCTTCCTTCACGGAAGATGAAGACGAACTTTCTCGGTAACGTTACATTTCAGTGAGCCTTTTCAAGCTTCCCGCGACACCGGAAGACGCAGTCGAAACAGGACCTCGTCCGCGCTTTCAGCATCAACCAAACAGAGAACAGACTTGCAAGTATATTTATCTGATTAAAGCTGCTTTCCTGGGGTCCGCCATTTAGGTTTCTGTATGTAACAATTACTAGTTTTTCCCTTCTCTCTATTGCTCTCTTTCTTTCTTTCATTTTATTCTTATCACGTATGTTATTATTGTTTAAATGTTTGTTTGTGTTTATTGTTTGCATTTTTACGTACGTTTCTATTCGTAGCTCATATAATCTTTAGTCACATTTATTAAAATCCATTTATACTTTTCACTGTCTCTGTGTTTGAAAACCCACCATTCTAAAGTCAATGAAACAAAAGATCTTAAGCTACAAGCTCGATATTAGACTACATTCAGTAGATTTAATTAATAAACTCAGAAGGTTTGATGTCCGTGGCCAGGAGATCAAACTTTCTTGGAGTTTGTAAAGAGATAACCCTTCTTAACTGTGATAATCTCACCGTTATTCGCTGGACAAATAACGATTAGATCAGTTACAGAACCAGTTAATCTCTATAATTGATAAAATAAATGTATATGCGACTTATGAATTATGACCATGAGTCATAATTATTAATATTTCCAAAATTCCCTATATTCTTGAGCTAATTCAAATTTACCCAAAGTCGTATTCGCTACATGGTGCAATGGATCGCTGGGTCCTACCACCTTGGTGAAAACTTGTTGGGACCCGAGGGGTATATATGCCTCCAGCAAAGGCTTCAGCAGATACCATTGGGGAACAGGCTTTGACCTCATAGGTGATATCTTTTCCCTTCAAGGTTTAGTCATAGAACATCTCTGGAACAGTACAATACATCAACACAGAGCAAACGTGAACTAATATCAACTTTTTCTTGCAATTAATTTTCACACTTTAATCGTTGTAAATACCTAAAGAGTTACATATGCCAAGTAAGAAAACACATAAGTGGATATATGTGGTGTGATAGAACTTCAAGGCCCTAGGCATAGATGTCTATAAAAATCTCATACAGCAATCATGAGAACAGCAACATGAAAACAAATAAGAAGAACCCGTCAAAGTCTAGAACTCTTGATTAGTTTGATTCCATAATATCCCAGTGAATGAATTGCAAAAAGTAAGGGCATATTTACTATCTGGATGGCAGGCTACACGAATAAACAAGGTATGCAAAGTGGTGAAATGGATCGCTGGATCCTACCACCTTGGTGAAAACTTGCTGGGACCCGAGGGGTATATATGCCTCCAGCAAAGGCTTAAGCAGATACTATTGGGGAACAGGCTTTGACCCCATAGGTGATATCTTTTCCCTTCAAGGTTTAGTCATAGAACATCACTGGAACAGTACAAAACATCCACACAGAGCAAACTTGAACTAATATAAACTTTTTCTTTCAATTAATTTTCACACTTTAATCATATAGTGAACAGTGGTGTTGTAAATACCTAAAGAGTTACATATGCCAAGTAAGAAAACATATAAGTGGCTACATGTGGTGTGATAGAACTTCAAGGCCCTAGGCATAGTTGTCTATGAAAATCTCATACAGCAATCATGAGAACAGCAACATGAAAACAAATAAGAAGAACCCGTCAAAGTCTAGAACTCTTGATTAGTTTGATTCCATAATAACCCAATGGATGAATTGCAAAAAGAAAGTGCATATTTACTATCTGGATGGCAGACCACACAAATAAACAAAGTATGCAAAGTGGTGCAATGGATCGCTGGGTCCTACCACCTTGGTGAAAACTTGCTGGGACCCGAGGGGTATATATGCCTCCAGCAAAGGCTTCAGCAGATACCATTGGGGAACAGGCTTTGACCTCATAGGTGATATCTTTTCCCTTCAAGGTTTAGTCATAGAACATCTCTGGAACAGTACAATACATCAACGCAGAGCAAACTTGAACTAATATAAACTTTTTCTTGCAATTAATTTTCACACTTTAATCGTTGTAAATACCTAAAGAGTTACATATGCCAAGTAAGAAAACACATAAGTGGCTATATGTGGTGTGATAGAACTTCAAGGCCCTAGGCATAGTTGTCTATAAAAATCTCATACAGCAATCATGAGAACAGCAACATGAAAACAAATAAGAAGAACCCGTCAATGTCTAGAACTCTTGATTAGTTTGATTCCATAATAACCCAGTGGATGAATTGCAAAAAGCAAGGGCATATTTACTATCTGGATGGCAGGCTACACGAATAAACAAGGTATGCAAAGTGGTGCAATGGATCGCTGGGTTCTACCACCTTGGTGAAAACTTGCTGGGACCCGAGGGGTATATATGCCTCCAGCAAAGGCTTCAGCAGATACCATTGGGGAACAGGCTTTGACCCCATAGGTGATATCTTTTCCCTTCAAAGTTTAGTCATAGAACATCACTGGAACAGAACAATACATCCACACAGAGCAAACTTGAACTAATATAAACTTTTACTTACAATTAATTTTCACACTTTAATCATATAGTGAACAGTGGTGTTGTAAATACCTAAAGAGTTACATATGCCAAGTAAGAAAACATATAAGTGGCTACATGTGGTGTGATAGAACTTCAAGGCCCTAGGCATAGTTGTCTATAAAAATCTCATACAGCAATCATGTGAAAAGCAACATGAAAGCAAATAAGAAGAACTCGTCAAAGTCTAGAACTCTTGATTAGTTTGATTCCATAATAACCCAATGGATGAATTGCAAAAAGAAAGTGCATATTTACTATCTGGATGGCAGACTACACGAATAAACAAAGTTTGCAAAGTGGTGCAATGGATCGCTGGGTCCTACCACCTTGGTGAAAACTTGCTGGGACCCGAGGGGTATATATGCCTCCAGCAAAGGCTTCAGCAGATACCATTGGGGAACAGGCTTTGACCCCATAGGTGATATCTTTTCCATTCAAGGTTTAGTCATAGAACATCATTGGAACAGAACAATACATCCACACAGAGCAAACTTGAACTAATATAAACTTTTTCTTGCAATTAATTTTTACACTTTAATCGTTGTAAATACATAAAGAGTTACATATGCCAAGTAAGAAAACATATAAGTGGCTACATGTGATGTGATAGAACTTCAAGGCCCTAGGCATAGTTGTCTATAAAAATCTCATACAGCAATCATGTGAAAAGCAACATGAAAGCAAATAAGAAGAACTCGTCAAAGTCTAGAACTCTTGATTAGTTTGATTCCATAATAACCCAATGGATGAATTGCAAAAAGAAAGTGCATATTTACTATCTGGATGGCAGGCTACCCTAATAAACAAGGTATGCAAAGTGGTGCAATGGATCGCTGGGTCCTACCACCTTGGTGGAAACTTGCTGGGACCCGAGGGGTATATATGCCCCCAGCAAAGGCTTCAGCAGATACAATTGGGGAACAGTCTTTGACCCCATAGGTAATATCTTTTCCCTTCAAGGTTTAGTCATAGAACATCACTGGAACAGAACAATACATCCACACAGAGCAAACTTGAACTAATATAAACTTTTTCTTACAATTAATTTTCACACTTTAATCATATAGTGAACAGTCGTGTTGTAAATACCTAAAGAGTTACATATGCCAAGTAAGAAAACATATACGTGGCTACATGTGGTGTGATAGAACTTCAAGGCCCTAGGCATAGTTGTCTATAAAAATCTCATACAGCAATCATGTGAAAAGCAACATGAAAGCAAATAAGAAGAACCCGTCAAAGTCTAGAACTCTTGATTAGTTTGATTCCATAATAACCCAATGGATGAATTGCAAAAAGAAAGTGCATATTTACTATCTGGACGGCAGACCACACGAATAAACAAAGTATGCAAAGTGGTGCAATGGATCGCTGGGTCCTACCACCTTGGTGAAAACTTGCTGGGACCCGAGGGGTATATATGCCCCCAGCAAAGGCTTCAGCAGATACCATTGGGGAACAGGCTTTGACCCCATAGGTGATATCGTTTCCCTTCAAGGTTTAGTCATAGAACATCACTGGAACAGAACAATACATCCACACAGAGCAAACTTGAACTAATATAAACTTTTTCTTACAATTAATTTTCACACTTTAATCGTTGTAAATACCTAAAGAGTTACATATGCCAAGTAAGAAAACATATAAGTGGCTACATGTGGTGTGATAGAACTTCAAGGCCCTAGGCATAGTTGTCTATAAAAATCTCATACAGCAATCGTGTGAAAAGCAACATGAAAACAAATAAGAAGAACCCGTCAAAGTCTAGAACTCTTGATTAGTTTGATTCCATAATAACCCAATGGATGAATTGCAAAGCAAGTGCATATTTATTATCTGGATGGCAGGCTAAACGAATAAACAAGCTATGCAAAGGGGCGAAATGGATAGCTGGGTCCTACCACCTTGGTGAAAACTTGCTGGGACCCGAGGGGTATATATGCCTCCAGCAAAGGGTTCAGCAGATACCATTGGGGAACAGGCTTTGACCCCATAGGTGATATCTTTTCCCTTCAAGGTTTAGTCATAGAACATCACTGGAACAGAACAATACATCCACACAGAGCAAACTTGAACTAATATAAACTTTTTCTTACAATTAATTTTCACACTTTAATCATATAGTGAACAGTCGTGATGTAAATACCTAAAGAGTTACATATGCCAAGTAAGAAAACATATAAGTGGCTACATGTGGTGTGATAGAACTTCAAGGCCCTAGGCATAGATGTCTATAAAAATCTCATACAGCAATTGTGTGAAAAGCAACATGAAAGCAAATAAGAAGAACCCGTCAAAGTCTAGAACTCTTGATTAGTTTGATTCCATAATAACCCAATGGATGAATTGCAAAAAGCAAGTGCATATTTACTATCTGGATGGCAGACTACACGAATAAACAAAGTATGCAAAGTGGTTGTAACGGAAAGCAGATGATCAGGTCTGCCTTTTTGTTGATTAATCAAATCTAATCAACAAACAAAAGGTACTGATTAACCCCTCAAAACAAAACAACAGTGTTAGCAGATGCTCGGTCAGGTCCCCTGAGTTAATCTCATCAACTCAAGAAGATATTCACACTGAAAAGGAAGGACAAAGTTCGCCACGCGGTTCCACGTGTGCACGACTCTGCATACACACACACAAAACACAGACTCCTTATCATGCCCGACCACTTGTGGTCAAAATTACCTTTTTAAAATGTTTAAAATGTATTTCTTGCTGTGCTTATGATCCTTATACCCGAAATACGATATCTATAAGCTTTATTGATATGTAATCAGTTTAATATGCATGTAATCACGAGAAATCCTGTTTCTTTGTGTTGTTGACTAACAGAATTGTCATTCGCGGTATTGTTTTGTTCAGAAGAACACAACGGTGTTGAATATTTAGCACAGAATATTAGAGGATGCATTATTTGATTAATACCAGTTTTATAAATGTTTATGAACGAAGTTTATTCCGCCAGCATTAGTTAGAAGAGGCGTGTACCTTTCCAAATGAAAGGACATGACCACAATACGTCCTCCCAGGCGATTGGGTCACGCACGCAAGGGGGCGTGACTTGAGCTCCTTCAAAACACAGCGGGCTCTCTCACCTCTCACTCTCTCTCACCTCGCTCTCATCCTTCCTCCTCTTCTACCGGCGCGACGCTTCCCCGAGGAACATCCCGGAAGGCCTCGGACAAACACATGTTCGAGTCGTAGCAGCCGTTCTTTTGCAACTAAGTTATATTTGCCTCTTCCTTCACGGAAGATGAAGACGAACTTTCTCGGTAACGTTACATTTCAGTGAGCCTTTTCAAGCTTCCCGCGACACCGGAAGACGCAGTCGAAACAGGACCTCGTCCGCGCTTTCAGCATCAACCAAACAGAGAACAGACTTGCAAGTATATTTATCTGATTAAAGCTGCTTTCCTGGGGTCCGCCATTTAGGTTTCTGTATGTAACAATTACTAGTTTTTCCCTTCTCTCTATTGCTCTCTTTCTTTCTTTCATTTTATTCTTATCACGTATGTTATTATTGTTTAAATGTTTGTTTGTGTTTATTGTTTGCATTTTTACGTACGTTTCTATTCGTAGCTCATATAATCTTTAGTCACATTTATTAAAATCCATTTATACTTTTCACTGTCTCTGTGTTTGAAAACCCACCATTCTAAAGTCAATGAAACAAAAGATCTTAAGCTACAAGCTCGATATTAGACTACATTCAGTAGATTTAATTAATAAACTCAGAAGGTTTGATGTCCGTGGCCAGGAGATCAAACTTTCTTGGAGTTTGTAAAGAGATAACCCTTCTTAACTGTGATAATCTCACCGTTATTCGCTGGACAAATAACGATTAGATCAGTTACAGAACCAGTTAATCTCTATAATTGATAAAATAAATGTATATGCGACTTATGAATTATGACCATGAGTCATAATTATTAATATTTCCAAAATTCCCTATATTCTTGAGCTAATTCAAATTTACCCAAAGTCGTATTCGCTACATGGTGCAATGGATCGCTGGGTCCTACCACCTTGGTGAAAACTTGTTGGGACCCGAGGGGTATATATGCCTCCAGCAAAGGCTTCAGCAGATACCATTGGGGAACAGGCTTTGACCTCATAGGTGATATCTTTTCCCTTCAAGGTTTAGTCATAGAACATCTCTGGAACAGTACAATACATCAACACAGAGCAAACGTGAACTAATATCAACTTTTTCTTGCAATTAATTTTCACACTTTAATCGTTGTAAATACCTAAAGAGTTACATATGCCAAGTAAGAAAACACATAAGTGGATATATGTGGTGTGATAGAACTTCAAGGCCCTAGGCATAGATGTCTATAAAAATCTCATACAGCAATCATGAGAACAGCAACATGAAAACAAATAAGAAGAACCCGTCAAAGTCTAGAACTCTTGATTAGTTTGATTCCATAATATCCCAGTGAATGAATTGCAAAAAGTAAGGGCATATTTACTATCTGGATGGCAGGCTACACGAATAAACAAGGTATGCAAAGTGGTGAAATGGATCGCTGGATCCTACCACCTTGGTGAAAACTTGCTGGGACCCGAGGGGTATATATGCCTCCAGCAAAGGCTTAAGCAGATACTATTGGGGAACAGGCTTTGACCCCATAGGTGATATCTTTTCCCTTCAAGGTTTAGTCATAGAACATCACTGGAACAGTACAATACATCCACACAGAGCAAACTTGAACTAATATAAACTTTTTCTTTCAATTAATTTTCACACTTTAATCATATAGTGAACAGTGGTGTTGTAAATACCTAAAGAGTTACATATGCCAAGTAAGAAAACATATAAGTGGCTACATGTGGTGTGATAGAACTTCAAGGCCCTAGGCATAGTTGTCTATGAAAATCTCATACAGCAATCATGAGAACAGCAACATGAAAACAAATAAGAAGAACCCGTCAAAGTCTAGAACTCTTGATTAGTTTGATTCCATAATAACCCAATGGATGAATTGCAAAAAGAAAGTGCATATTTACTATCTGGATGGCAGACCACACAAATAAACAAAGTATGCAAAGTGGTGCAATGGATCGCTGGGTCCTACCACCTTGGTGAAAACTTGCTGGGACCCGAGGGGTATATATGCCTCCAGCAAAGGCTTCAGCAGATACCATTGGGGAACAGGCTTTGACCTCATAGGTGATATCTTTTCCCTTCAAGGTTTAGTCATAGAACATCTCTGGAACAGTACAATACATCAACGCAGAGCAAACTTGAACTAATATAAACTTTTTCTTGCAATTAATTTTCACACTTTAATCGTTGTAAATACCTAAAGAGTTACATATGCCAAGTAAGAAAACACATAAGTGGCTATATGTGGTGTGATAGAACTTCAAGGCCCTAGGCATAGTTGTCTATAAAAATCTCATACAGCAATCATGAGAACAGCAACATGAAAACAAATAAGAAGAACCCGTCAATGTCTAGAACTCTTGATTAGTTTGATTCCATAATAACCCAGTGGATGAATTGCAAAAAGCAAGGGCATATTTACTATCTGGATGGCAGGCTACACGAATAAACAAGGTATGCAAAGTGGTGCAATGGATCGCTGGGTTCTACCACCTTGGTGAAAACTTGCTGGGACCCGAGGGGTATATATGCCTCCAGCAAAGGCTTCAGCAGATACCATTGGGGAACAGGCTTTGACCCCATAGGTGATATCTTTTCCCTTCAAAGTTTAGTCATAGAACATCACTGGAACAGAACAATACATCCACACAGAGCAAACTTGAACTAATATAAACTTTTACTTACAATTAATTTTCACACTTTAATCATATAGTGAACAGTGGTGTTGTAAATACCTAAAGAGTTACATATGCCAAGTAAGAAAACATATAAGTGGCTACATGTGGTGTGATAGAACTTCAAGGCCCTAGGCATAGTTGTCTATAAAAATCTCATACAGCAATCATGTGAAAAGCAACATGAAAGCAAATAAGAAGAACTCGTCAAAGTCTAGAACTCTTGATTAGTTTGATTCCATAATAACCCAATGGATGAATTGCAAAAAGAAAGTGCATATTTACTATCTGGATGGCAGACTACACGAATAAACAAAGTTTGCAAAGTGGTGCAATGGA
Organism: Scardinius erythrophthalmus; assembly: GCF_964197995.2. Taxonomy (NCBI): domain Eukaryota; kingdom Metazoa; phylum Chordata; class Actinopteri; order Cypriniformes; family Leuciscidae; genus Scardinius; species Scardinius erythrophthalmus. The sequence continues at coordinate 37,014,238 of NC_138229.1, forward strand.
TCGCTGGGTCCTACCACCTTGGTGAAAACTTGCTGGGACCCGAGGGGTATATATGCCTCCAGCAAAGGCTTCAGCAGATACCATTGGGGAACAGGCTTTGACCCCATAGGTGATATCTTTTCCATTCAAGGTTTAGTCATAGAACATCACTGGAACAGAACAATACATCCACACAGAGCAAACTTGAACTAATATAAACTTTTTCTTGCAATTAATTTTTACACTTTAATCGTTGTAAATACATAAAGAGTTACATATGCCAAGTAAGAAAACATATAAGTGGCTACATGTGATGTGATAGAACTTCAAGGCCCTAGGCATAGTTGTCTATAAAAATCTCATACAGCAATCATGTGAAAAGCAACATGAAAGCAAATAAGAAGAACTCGTCAAAGTCTAGAACTCTTGATTAGTTTGATTCCATAATAACCCAATGGATGAATTGCAAAAAGAAAGTGCATATTTACTATCTGGATGGCAGGCTACCCTAATAAACAAGGTATGCAAAGTGGTGCAATGGATCGCTGGGTCCTACCACCTTGGTGGAAACTTGCTGGGACCCGAGGGGTATATATGCCCCCAGCAAAGGCTTCAGCAGATACAATTGGGGAACAGTCTTTGACCCCATAGGTAATATCTTTTCCCTTCAAGGTTTAGTCATAGAACATCACTGGAACAGAACAATACATCCACACAGAGCAAACTTGAACTAATATAAACTTTTTCTTACAATTAATTTTCACACTTTAATCATATAGTGAACAGTCGTGTTGTAAATACCTAAAGAGTTACATATGCCAAGTAAGAAAACATATACGTGGCTACATGTGGTGTGATAGAACTTCAAGGCCCTAGGCATAGTTGTCTATAAAAATCTCATACAGCAATCATGTGAAAAGCAACATGAAAGCAAATAAGAAGAACCCGTCAAAGTCTAGAACTCTTGATTAGTTTGATTCCATAATAACCCAATGGATGAATTGCAAAAAGAAAGTGCATATTTACTATCTGGACGGCAGACCACACGAATAAACAAAGTATGCAAAGTGGTGCAATGGATCGCTGGGTCCTACCACCTTGGTGAAAACTTGCTGGGACCCGAGGGGTATATATGCCCCCAGCAAAGGCTTCAGCAGATACCATTGGGGAACAGGCTTTGACCCCATAGGTGATATCGTTTCCCTTCAAGGTTTAGTCATAGAACATCACTGGAACAGAACAATACATCCACACAGAGCAAACTTGAACTAATATAAACTTTTTCTTACAATTAATTTTCACACTTTAATCGTTGTAAATACCTAAAGAGTTACATATGCCAAGTAAGAAAACATATAAGTGGCTACATGTGGTGTGATAGAACTTCAAGGCCCTAGGCATAGTTGTCTATAAAAATCTCATACAGCAATCGTGTGAAAAGCAACATGAAAACAAATAAGAAGAACCCGTCAAAGTCTAGAACTCTTGATTAGTTTGATTCCATAATAACCCAATGGATGAATTGCAAAGCAAGTGCATATTTATTATCTGGATGGCAGGCTAAACGAATAAACAAGCTATGCAAAGGGGCGAAATGGATAGCTGGGTCCTACCACCTTGGTGAAAACTTGCTGGGACCCGAGGGGTATATATGCCTCCAGCAAAGGGTTCAGCAGATACCATTGGGGAACAGGCTTTGACCCCATAGGTGATATCTTTTCCCTTCAAGGTTTAGTCATAGAACATCACTGGAACAGAACAATACATCCACACAGAGCAAACTTGAACTAATATAAACTTTTTCTTACAATTAATTTTCACACTTTAATCATATAGTGAACAGTCGTGATGTAAATACCTAAAGAGTTACATATGCCAAGTAAGAAAACATATAAGTGGCTACATGTGGTGTGATAGAACTTCAAGGCCCTAGGCATAGATGTCTATAAAAATCTCATACAGCAATTGTGTGAAAAGCAACATGAAAGCAAATAAGAAGAACCCGTCAAAGTCTAGAACTCTTGATTAGTTTGATTCCATAATAACCCAATGGATGAATTGCAAAAAGCAAGTGCATATTTACTATCTGGATGGCAGACTACACGAATAAACAAAGTATGCAAAGTGGTTGTAACGGAAAGCAGATGATCAGGTCTGCCTTTTTGTTGATTAATCAAATCTAATCAACAAACAAAAGGTACTGATTAACCCCTCAAAACAAAACAACAGTGTTAGCAGATGCTCGGTCAGGTCCCCTGAGTTAATCTCATCAACTCAAGAAGATATTCACACTGAAAAGGAAGGACAAAGTTCGCCACGCGGTTCCACGTGTGCACGACTCTGCATACACACACACAAAACACAGACTCCTTATCATGCCCGACCACTTGTGGTCAAAATTACCTTTTTAAAATGTTTAAAATGTATTTCTTGCTGTGCTTATGATCCTTATACCCGAAATACGATATCTATAAGCTTTATTGATATGTAATCAGTTTAATATGCATGTAATCACGAGAAATCCTGTTTCTTTGTGTTGTTGACTAACAGAATTGTCATTCGCGGTATTGTTTTGTTCAGAAGAACACAACGGTGTTGAATATTTAGCACAGAATATTAGAGGATGCATTATTTGATTAATACCAGTTTTATAAATGTTTATGAACGAAGTTTATTCCGCCAGCATTAGTTAGAAGAGGCATGTACCTTTCCAAATGAAAGGACATGACCACAATACGTCCTCCCAGGCGATTGGGTCACGCACGCAAGGGGGCGTGACTTGAGCTCCTTCAAAACACAGCGGGCTCTCTCACCTCTCACTCTCTCTCACCTCGCTCTCATCCTTCCTCCTCTTCTACCGGCGCGACGCTTCCCCGAGGAACATCCCGGAAGGCCTCGGACAAACACATGTTCGAGTCGTAGCAGCCGTTCTTTTGCAACTAAGTTATATTTGCCTCTTCCTTCACGGAAGATGAAGACGAACTTTCTCGGTAACGTTACATTTCAGTGAGCCTTTTCAAGCTTCCCGCGACACCGGAAGACGCAGTCGAAACAGGACCTCGTCCGCGCTTTCAGCATCAACCAAACAGAGAACAGACTTGCAAGTATATTTATCTGATTAAAGCTGCTTTCCTGGGGTCCGTCATTTAGGTTTCTGTATGTAACAATTACTAGTTTTTCCCTTCTCTCTATTGCTCTCTTTCTTTCTTTCATTTTATTCTTATCACGTATGTTATTATTGTTTAAATGTTTGTTTGTGTTTATTGTTTGCATTTTTACGTACGTTTCTATTCGTAGCTCATATAATCTTTAGTCACATTTATTAAAATCCATTTATACTTTTCACTGTCTCTGTGTTTGAAAACCCACCATTCTAAAGTCAATGAAACAAAAGATCTTAAGCTACAAGCTCGATATTAGACTACATTCAGTAGATTTAATTAATAAACTCAGAAGGTTTGATGTCCGTGGCCAGGAGATCAAACTTTCTTGGAGTTTGTAAAGAGATAACCCTTCTTAACTGTGATAATCTCACCGTTATTCGCTGGACGAATAACGATTAGATCAGTTACAGAACCAGTTAATCTCTATAATTGATAAAATAAATGTATATGCGACTTATGAATTATGACCATGAGTCATAATTATTAATATTTCCAAAATTCCCTATATTCTTGAGCTAATTCAAATTTACCCAAAGTCGTATTCGCTACATGGTGCAATGGATCGCTGGGTCCTACCACCTTGGTGAAAACTTGTTGGGACCCGAGGGGTATATATGCCTCCAGCAAAGGCTTCAGCAGATACCATTGGGGAACAGGCTTTGACCTCATAGGTGATATCTTTTCCCTTCAAGGTTTAGTCATAGAACATCTCTGGAACAGTACAATACATCAACACAGAGGAAACGTGAACTAATATCAACTTTTTCTTGCAATTAATTTTCACACTTTAATCGTTGTAAATACCTAAAGAGTTACATATGCCAAGTAAGAAAACATATACGTGGCTACATGTGGTGTGATAGAACTTCAAGGCCCTAGGCATAGTTGTCTATAAAAATCTCATACAGCAATCATGTGAAAAGCAACATGAAAGCAAATAAGAAGAACCCGTCAAAGTCTAGAACTCTTGATTAGTTTGATTCCATAATAAACCAATGGATGAATTGCAAAAAGAAAGTGCATATTTACTATCTGGATGGCAGACCACACGAATAAACAAAGTATGCAAAGTGGTGCAATGGATCGCTGGGTCCTACCACCTTGGTGAAAACTTGCTGGGACCCGAGGGGTATATATGCCCCCAGCAAAGGCTTCAGCAGATACCATTGGGGAACAGGCTTTGACCCCATAGGTGATATCGTTTCCCTTCAAGGTTTAGTCATAGAACATCACTGGAACAGAACAATACATCCACACAGAGCAAACTTGAACTAATATAAACTTTTTCTTACAATTAATTTTCACACTTTAATCATATAGTGAACAGTCGTGTTGTAAATACCTAAAGAGTTACATATGCCAAGTAAGAAAACATATACGTGGCTACATGTGGTGTGATAGAACTTCAAGGCCCTAGGCATAGTTGTCTATAAAAATCTCATACAGCAATCATGTGAAAAGCAACATGAAAGCAAATAAGAAGAACCCGTCAAAGTCTAGAACTCTTGATTAGTTTGATTCCATAATAACCCAATGGATGAATTGCAAAAAGAAAGTGCATATTTACTATCTGGATGGCAGACCACACGAATAAACAAAGTATGCAAAGTGGTGCAATGGAACGCTGGGTCCTACCACCTTGGTGAAAACTTGCTGGGACCCGAGGGGTATATATGCCCCCAGCAAAGGCTTCAGCAGATACCATTGGGGAACAGGCTTTGACCCCATAGGTGATATCGTTTCCCTTCAAGGTTTAGTCATAGAACATCACTGGAACAGAACAATACATCCACACAGAGCAAACTTGAACTAATATAAACTTTTTCTTACAATTAATTTTCACACTTTAATCGTTGTAAATACCTAAAGAGTTACATATGCCAAGTAAGAAAACATATAAGTGGCTACATGTGGTGTGATAGAACTTCAAGGCCCTAGGCATAGTTGTCTATAAACATCTCATACAGCAATCATGTGAAAAGCAACATGAAAGCAAATAAGAAGAACCCGTCAAAGTCTAGAACTCTTGATTAGTTTGATTCCATAATAACCCAATGGATGAATTGCAAAAAGAAAGTGCATATTTACTATCTGGATGGCAGACCACACGAATAAACAAAGTATGCAAAGTGGTGCAATGGATCGCTGGGTCCTACCACCTTGGTGAAAACTTGCTGGGACCCGAGGGGTATATATGCCTCCAGCAAAGGCTTCAGCAGATACCATTGAGGAACAGGCTTTGACCCCATAGGTGATATCTTTTCCCTTCAAGGTTTAGTCATAGAACATCACTGGAACAGAACAATACATCAACGCAGAGCAAACTTGAACTAATATAAACTTTTTCTTGCAATTAATTTTCACACTTTAATCGTTGTAAATACCTAAAGAGTTACATATGCCAAGTAAGAAAACACATAAGTGGCTATATGTGGTGTGATAGAACTTCAAGGCCCTAGGCATAGTTGTCTATACAAATCTCAAACAGCAATCATGAGAACAGCAACATGAAAACAAATAAGAAGAACCCGTCAAAGTCTAGAACTCTTGATTAGTTTGATTCCATAATAACCCAGTGGATGAATTGCAAAAAGCAAGGGCATATTTACTATCTGGATGGCAGGCTACACGAATAAACAAGGTATGCAAAGTGGTGCAATGGATCGCTGGGTTCTACCACCTTGGTGAAAACTTGCTGGGACCCGAGGGGTATATATGCCTCCAGCAAAGGCTTCAGCAGATACCATTGGGGAACAGGCTTTGACCCCATAGGTGATATCTTTTCCCTTCAAAGTTTAGTCATAGAACATCACTGGAACAGAACAATACATCCACACAGAGCAAACTTGAACTAATATAAACTTTTTCTTACAATTAATTTTCACACTTTAATCATATAGTGAACAGTGGTGTTGTAAATACCTAAAGAGTTACATATGCCAAGTAAGAAAACATATAAGTGGCTACATGTGGTGTGATAGAACTTCAAGGCCCTAGGCATAGTTGTCTATAAAAATCTCATACAGCAATCATGTGAAAAGCAACATGAAAGCAAATAAGAAGAACTCGTCAAAGTCTAGAACTCTTGATTAGTTTGATTCCATAATAACCCAATGGATGAATTGCAAAAAGAAAGTGCATATTTACTATCTGGATGGCAGACTACACGAATAAACAAAGTTTGCAAAGTGGTGCAATAGATCGCTGGGTCCTACCACCTTGGTGAAAACTTGCTGGGACCCGAGGGGTATATATGCCTCCAGCAAAGGCTTCAGCAGATACCATTGGGGAACAGGCTTTGACCCCATAGGTGATATCTTTTCCCTTCAAGGTTTAGTCATAGAACATCATTGGAACAGAACAATACATCCACACAGAGCAAACTTGAACTAATATAAACTTTTTCTTGCAATTAATTTTCACACTTTAATCGTTGTAAATACATAAAGACTTACATATGCCAAGTAAGAAAACATATAAGTGGCTACATGTGATGTGATAGAACTTCAAGGCCCTAGGCATAGTTGTCTATAAAAATCTCATACAGCAATCATGTGAAAAGCAACATGAAAGCAAATAAGAAGAACTCGTCAAAGTCTAGAACTCTTGATTAGTTTGATTCCATAATAACCCAATGGATGAATTGCAAAAAGAAAGTGCATATTTACTATCTGGATGGCAGGCTACCCTAATAAACAAGGTATGCAAAGTGGTGCAATGGATCGCTGGGTCCTACCACCTTGGTGAAAACTTGCTGGGACCCGAGGGGTATATATGCCTCCAGCAAAGGCTTCAGCAGATACCATTGGGGAACAGGCTTTGAAAACATAGGTGATATCTTTTCCCTTCAAAGTTTAGTCATAGAACATCACTGGAACAGAACAATACATCCACACAGAGCAAACTTGAACTAATATAAACTTTTTCTTACAATTAATTTTCACACTTTAATCATATAGTGAACAGTGGTGTTGTAAATACCTAAAGAGTTACATATGCCAAGTAAGAAAACATATAAGTGGCTACATGTGGTGTGATAGAACTTCAAGGCCCTAGGCATAGTTGTCTATAAAAATCTCATACAGCAATCATGTGAAAAGCAACATGAAAGCAAATAAGAAGAACTCGTCAAAGTCTAGAACTCTTGATTAGTTTGATTCCATAATAACCCAATGGATGAATTGCAAAAAGAAAGTGCATATTTACTATCTGGATGGCAGACTACACGAATAAACAAAGTTTGCAAAGTGGTGCAATAGATCGCTGGGTCCTACCACCTTGGTGAAAACTTGCTGGGACCCGAGGGGTATATATGCCTCCAGCAAAGGCTTCAGCAGATACCATTGGGGAACAGGCTTTGACCCCATAGGTGATATCTTTTCCCTTCAAGGTTTAGTCATAGAACATCATTGGAACAGAACAATACATCCACACAGAGCAAACTTGAACTAATATAAACTTTTTCTTGCAATTAATTTTCACACTTTAATCGTTGTAAATACATAAAGAGTTACATATGCCAAGTAAGAAAACATATAAGTGGCTACATGTGATGTGATAGAACTTCAAGGCCCTAGGCATAGTTGTCTATAAAAATCTCATACAGCAATCATGTGAAAAGCAACATGAAAGCAAATAAGAAGAACTCGTCAAAGTCTAGAACTCTTGATTAGTTTGATTCCATAATAACCCAATGGATGAATTGCAAAAAGAAAGTGCATATTTACTATCTGGATGGCAGGCTACCCTAATAAACAAGGTATGCAAAGTGGTGCAATGGATCGCTGGGTCCTACCACCTTGGTGAAAACTTGCTGGGACCCGAGGGGTATATATGCCCCCAGCAAAGGCTTCAGCAGATACAATTGGGGAACAGTCTTTGACCCCATAGGTAATATCTTTTCCCTTCAAGGTTTAGTCATAGAACATCACTGGAACAGAACAATACATCCACACAGAGCAAACTTGAACTAATATAAACTTTTTCTTACAATTAATTTTCACACTTTAATCATATAGTTAACAGTCGTGTTGTAAATACCTGAAGAGTTACATATGCCAAGTAAGAAAACATATAAGTGACTACATGTGGTGTGATAGAACTTCAAGGCCCTAGTTATAGTTGTCTATAAAAATCTCATACAGCAATCGTGTGAAAAGCAACATGAAAACAAATAAGAAGAACCCGTCAAAGTCTAGAACTCTTGATTAGTTTGATTCCATAATAACCCAATGGATGAATTGCAAAAAGAAAGTGCATATTTACTATCTGGATGGCAGGCTAGCCTAATAAACAAGGTATGCAAAGTGGTGCAATGGATCGCTGGGTCCTACCACCTTGGTGAAAACTTGCTGGGACCCGAGGGGTATATATGCCTCCAGCAAAGGCTTCAGCAGATACCATTGGGGAACAGGCTTTGACCCCATAGGTGATATCTTTTCCCTTCAAGGTTTAGTCATAGAACATCATTGGAACAGAACAATACATCCACACAGAGCAAACTTGAACTAATATAAACTTTTTCTTGCAATTAATTTTCACACTTTAATCGTTGTAAATACATAAAGACTTACATATGCCAAGTAAGAAAACATATAAGTGGCTACATGTGATGTGATAGAACTTCAAGGCCCTAGGCATAGTTGTCTATAAAAATCTCATACAGCAATCATGTGAAAAGCAACATGAAAGCAAATAAGAAGAACTCGTCAAAGTCTAGAACTCTTGATTAGTTTGATTCCATAATAACCCAATGGATGAATTGCAAAAAGAAAGTGCATATTTACTATCTGGATGGCAGGCTACCCTAATAAACAAGGTATGCAAAGTGGTGCAATGGATCGCTGGGTCCTACCACCTTGGTGAAAACTTGCTGGGACCCGAGGGGTATATATGCCTCCAGCAAAGGCTTCAGCAGATACCATTGGGGAACAGGCTTTGACCCCATAGGTGATATCTTTTCCCTTCAAAGTTTAGTCATAGAACATCACTGGAACAGAACAATACATCCACACAGAGCAAACTTGAACTAATATAAACTTTTTCTTACAATTAATTTTCACACTTTAATCATATAGTGAACAGTGGTGTTGTAAATACCTAAAGAGTTACATATGCCAAGTAAGAAAACATATAAGTGGCTACATGTGGTGTGATAGAACTTCAAGGCCCTAGGCATAGTTGTCTATAAAAATCTCATACAGCAATCATGTGAAAAGCAACATGAAAGCAAATAAGAAGAACTCGTCAAAGTCTAGAACTCTTGATTAGTTTGATTCCATAATAACCCAATGGATGAATTGCAAAAAGAAAGTGCATATTTACTATCTGGATGGCAGACTACACGAATAAACAAAGTTTGCAAAGTGGTGCAATAGATCGCTGGGTCCTACCACCTTGGTGAAAACTTGCTGGGACCCGAGGGGTATATATGCCTCCAGCAAAGGCTTCAGCAGATACCATTGGGGAACAGGCTTTGACCCCATAGGTGATATCTTTTCCCTTCAAGGTTTAGTCATAGAACATCATTGGAACAGAACAATACATCCACACAGAGCAAACTTGAACTAATATAAACTTTTTCTTGCAATTAATTTTCACACTTTAATCGTTGTAAATACATAAAGAGTTACATATGCCAAGTAAGAAAACATATAAGTGGCTACATGTGATGTGATAGAACTTCAAGGCCCTAGGCATAGTTGTCTATAAAAATCTCATACAGCAATCATGTGAAAAGCAACATGAAAGCAAATAAGAAGAACTCGTCAAAGTCTAGAACTCTTGATTAGTTTGATTCCATAATAACCCAATGGATGAATTGCAAAAAGAAAGTGCATATTTACTATCTGGATGGCAGGCTACCCTAATAAACAAGGTATGCAAAGTGGTGCAATGGATCGCTGGGTCCTACCACCTTGGTGAAAACTTGCTGGGACCCGAGGGGTATATATGCCCCCAGCAAAGGCTTCAGCAGATACAATTGGGGAACAGTCTTTGACCCCATAGGTAATATCTTTTCCCTTCAAGGTTTAGTCATAGAACATCACTGGAACAGAACAATACATCCACACAGAGCAAACTTGAACTAATATAAACTTTTTCTTACAATTAATTTTCACACTTTAATCATATAGTTAACAGTCGTGTTGTAAATACCTGAAGAGTTACATATGCCAAGTAAGAAAACATATAAGTGACTACATGTGGTGTGATAGAACTTCAAGGCCCTAGTTATAGTTGTCTATAAAAATCTCATACAGCAATCGTGTGAAAAGCAACATGAAAACAAATAAGAAGAACCCGTCAAAGTCTAGAACTCTTGATTAGTTTGATTCCATAATAACCCAATGGATGAATTGCAAAAAGAAAGTGCATATTTACTATCTGGATGGCAGGCTAGCCTAATAAACAAGGTATGCAAAGTGGTGCAATGGATCGCTGGGTCCTACCACCTTGGTGAAAACTTGCTGGGACCCGAGGGGTATATATGCCTCCAGCAAAGGCTTCAGCAGATACCATTGGGGAACAGGCTTTGACCCCATAGGTGATATCTTTTCCCTTCAAGGTTTAGTCATAGAACATCACTGGAACAGAACAATACATCCACACAGAGCAAACTTGAACTAATATAAACTTTGTCTTTCAATTAATTTTCACACATTAATCGTTGTAAATACCTAAAGAGTTACATATGCCAAGTAAGAAAACATATAAGTGGCTACATGCGGTGTGATAGAACTTCAAGGCCCTAGATATAGTTGTCTATAAAAATCTCATACAGCAATCATGAGAACAGCAACATGAAAACAAATAAGAAGAACCCGTCAAAGTCTAGAACTCTTGATTAGTTTGATTCCATAATAACCCAATGGATGAATTGCAAAAAGCAAGTGCATATTTACTATCTGGATGGCAGGCTACCCTAATAAACAAGGTATGCAAAGTGGTGCAATGGATCGCTGGGTCCTACCACCTTGGTGAAAACTTGCTGGGACCCGAGGGGTATATATGCCTCCAGCAAAGGCTTCAGCAGATACCATTGGGGAACAGGCTTTGACCCCATAGGTGATATCTTTTCCCTTCAAGGTTTAGTCATAGAGCATCACTGGAACAGAACAATACATCCACACAGAGAAAACTTGAACTAATATAAACTTTGTCTTGCAATTAATTTTCACACTTTAATCGTTGTAAATACCTAAAGAGTTACATATGCCAAGTAAGAAAGCATATAAGTGGCTACATGTGGTGTGATAGAACTTCAAGGCCCTAGGCATAGTTGTCTATAAAAATCACAAACAGCAATCATGAGAACAGCAACATGAAAACAAATAAGAAGAACCCATCAAAGTCTAGAACTCTTGATTAGTTTGATTCCATAATAACCCAATGGGATGAATTGCAAAAAGCAAGTGCATATTTACTATCTGGGTGGCAGGCTACACTAATAAACAAGGTATGCAAAGTGGTGCAATGGCTCGCTGGGTCCTACCACCTTGGTGAAAACTTGCTGGGACCCGAGGGGTATATATGCCTCCAGCAAAGGCGTCAGCAGATACCATTGGGGAACAGGCTTTGACCCCATAGGTGATATCTTTTCCCTTCAAGGTTTAGTCATAGAACATCACTGCAACAGTACAATACATCAACGCAGAGCAAACGTGAACTAATATAAACTTTGTCTTGCAATTAATTTTCACACTTTAATCGTTGTAAATACCTAAAGAGTTACATATGCCAAGTAAGAAAGCATATAAGTGGCTACATGTGGTGTGATAGAACTTCAAGGCCCTAGGCATAGTTGTCTATAAAAATCACAAACAGCAATCATGAGAACAGCAACATGAAAACAAATAAGAAGAACCCATCAAAGTCTAGAACTCTTGATTAGTTTGATTCCATAATAACCCAATGGGATGAATTGCAAAAAGCAAGTGCATATTTACTATCTGGGTGGCAGGCTACACTAATAAACAAGGTATGCAAAGTGGTGCAATGGCTCGCTGGGTCCTACCACCTTGGTGAAAACTTGCTGGGACCCGAGGGGTATATATGCCTCCAGCAAAGGCTTCAGCAGATACCATTGGGGAACAGGCTTTGACCCCATAGGTGATATCTTTTCCCTTCAAGGTTTAGTCATAGAACATCACTGCAACAGTACAATACATCAACGCAGAGCAAACGTGAACTAATATAAACTTTTTCTTGCAATTAATTTTCACACTTTAATCGTTGTAAATACCTAAAGAGTTACATATGCCAAGTAAGAAAACACATAAGTGGCTATATGTGGTGTGATAGAACTTCAAGGCCCTAGGCATAGTTGTCAATAAAAATCTCATACAGCAATCATGAGAACAGCAACATGAAAACAAATAAGAAGAACCCGTCAAAGTCTAGACCTCTTGATTAGCTTGATTCCATAATAACCCAGTGGATGAATTGCAAAAAGCAAGTGCATATTTACTATCTGGATGGCAGGCTACACGAATAAACAAGGTATGCAAAGTGGTGCAATGGATCGTTGGGTCCTACCACCTTGGTGAAAACTTGCTGGGACCCGAGGGGTATATATGCCTCAAGCAAAGGCTTCAGCAGATGCCATTGGGGAACAGGCATTGACCCCATAGGTGATATCTTTTCCCTTCAAGGTTTAGTCATAGAACATCACTGGAACAGTACAATACATCCACACAGAGCAAACTTGAACTAATATAAACTTTTTCTGGCAATTAATTTTCACACTTTAATCATATAGTGAACAGTGGTGTTGTAAATACCTAAAGAGTTACATATGCCAAGTAAGAAAACATATAAGTGGCTACATGTGGTGTGATAGAACTTCAAGGCCCTAGGCATAGTTGTCTATAAAAATCTCATACAGCAATCATGTGAAAAGCAACATGAAAGCAAATAAGAAGAACTCGTCAAAGTCTAGAACTCTTGATTAGTTTGATTCCATAATAACCCAATGGATGAATTGCAAAAAGAAAGTGCATATTTACTATCTGGATGGCAGACTACACGAATAAACAAAGTTTGCAAAGTGGTGCAATGGATCGCTGGGTCCTACCACCTTGGTGAAAACTTGCTGGGACCCGAGGGGTATATATGCCTCCAGCAAAGGCTTCAGCAGATACCATTGGGGAACAGGCTTTGACCCCATAGGTGATATCTATTCCCTTCAAGGTTTAGTCATAGAACATCATTGGAACAGAACAATACATCCACACAGAGCAAACTTGAACTCATATAAACTTTTTCTTGCAATTAATTTTCACACTTTAATCGTTGTCAATACATAAAGAGTCACATATGCCAAGTAAGAAAACATATAAGTGGCTACATGGGATGTGATAGAACTTCAAGGCCCTAGGCATAGTTGTCTATAAAAATCTCATACAGCAATCATGTGAAAAGCAAGATGAAAGCAAATAAGAAGAACTCGTCAAAGTCTAGAACTCTTGATTAGTTTGATTCCATAATAACCCAATGGATGAATTGCAAAAAGAAAGTGCATATTTACTATCTGGATGGCAGGCTACCCTAATAAACAAGGTATGCAAAGTGGTGCAATGGATCGCTGGGTCCTACCACCTTGGTGAAAACTTGCTGGGACCCGAGGGGTATATATGCCCCCAGCAAAGGCTTCAGCAGATACAATTGGGGAACAGTCTTTGACCCCATAGGTGATATCTTTTCCCTTCAAGGTTTAGTCTTAGAACATCACTGGAACAGAACAATACATCCACACAGAGCAAACTTGAACTAATATAAACTTTTTCTTACAATTAATTTTCACACTTTAATCATATAGTGAACAGTCGTGTTGTAAATACCTAAAGAGTTACATATGCCAAGTAAGAAAACATATAAGTGGCTACATGTGGTGTGATAGAACTTCAAGGCCCTAGGCATAGTTGTCTATAAAAATCTCATACAGCAATCTTGTGAAAAGCAACATGAAAGCAAATAAGAAGAACTCGTCAAAGTCTAGAACTCTTGATTAGTTTGATTCCATAATAACCCAATGGATGAATTGCAAAAAGAAAGTGCATATTTACTATCTGGATGGCAGACTACACGAATAAACAAAGTTTGCAAAGTGGTGCAATGGATCGCAGGGTCCTACCACCTTGGTGAAAACTTGCTGGGACCCGAGGGGTATATATGCCTCCAGCAAAGGCTTCAGCAGATACCATTGGGGAACAGGCTTTGACCCCATAGGTGATATCTTTTCCCTTCAAGGTTTAGTCATAGAACATCACTGGAACAGTACAATACATCCACACAGAGCAAACTTGAACTAATATAAACTTTTTCTTACAATTAATTTTCACACTTTAATCGTTGTAAATACCTAAAGAGTTACATATGCCAAGTAAGAAAACATATAAGTGGCTACATGTTGTGTGATAGAACTTCAAGGCCCTAGGCATAGTTGTCTATAAATATCTCATACAGCAATCATGTGAAAAGCAACATGAAAGCAAATAAGAAGAACCCGTCAAAGTCTAGAACTCTTGATTAGTTTGATTCCATAATAACCCAATGGATGAACTGCAAAAAGAAAGTGCATATTTACTATCTGGATGGCAGTCCACACGAATAAACAAAGTATGCAAAGTGGTGCAATGGATCGCTGGGTCCTACCACCTTGGTGAAAACTTGCTGGGACCCGAGGGGTATATATGCCTCCAGCAAAGGCTTTAGCAGATACCATTGGGGAACAGGCATTGACCCCATAGGTGATATATTTTCCCTTCAAGGTTTAGTCATAGAGCATCACTGCAACAGTACAATACATCAACGCAGAGCAAACTTGAACTCATATAAACTTTTTCTTGCAATTAATTTTCACACTTTAATCGTTGTCAATACATAAAGAGTCACATATGCCAAGTAAGAAAACATATAAGTGGCTACATGTGATGTGATAGAACTTCAAGGCCCTAGGCATAGTTGTCTATAAAAATCTCATACAGCAATCATGTGAAAAGCAACATGAAAGCAAATAAGAAGAACTCGTCAAAGTCTAGAACTCTTGATTAGTTTGATTCCATAATAACCCAATGGATGAATTGCAAAAAGAAAGTGCATATTTACTATCTGGATGGCAGACTACACGAATAAACAAAGTTTGCAAAGTGGTGCAATAGATCGCTGGGTCCTACCACCTTGGTGAAAACTTGCTGGGACCCGAGGGGTATATATGCCTCCAGCAAAGGCTTCAGCAGATACCATTGGGGAACAGGCTTTGACCCCATAGGTGATATCTTTTCCCTTCAAGGTTTAGTCATAGAACATCATTGGAACAGAACAATACATCCACACAGAGCAAACTTGAACTAATATAAACTTTTTCTTGCAATTAATTTTCACACTTTAATCGTTGTAAATACATAAAGAGTTACATATGCCAAGTAAGAAAACATATAAGTGGCTACATGTGATGTGATAGAACTTCAAGGCCCTAGGCATAGTTGTCTATAAAAATCTCATACAGCAATCATGTGAAAAGCAACATGAAAGCAAATAAGAAGAACTCGTCAAAGTCTAGAACTCTTGATTAGTTTGATTCCATAATAACCCAATGGATGAATTGCAAAAAGAAAGTGCATATTTACTATCTGGATGGCAGGCTACCCTAATAAACAAGGTATGCAAAGTGGTGCAATGGATCGCTGGGTCCTACCACCTTGGTGAAAACTTGCTGGGACCCGAGGGGTATATATGCCCCCAGCAAAGGCTTCAGCAGATACAATTGGGGAACAGTCTTTGACCCCATAGGTAATATCTTTTCCCTTCAAGGTTTAGTCATAGAACATCACTGGAACAGAACAATACATCCACACAGAGCAAACTTGAACTAATATAAACTTTTTCTTACAATTAATTTTCACACTTTAATCATATAGTTAACAGTCGTGTTGTAAATACCTGAAGAGTTACATATGCCAAGTAAGAAAACATATAAGTGACTACATGTGGTGTGATAGAACTTCAAGGCCCTAGTTATAGTTGTCTATAAAAATCTCATACAGCAATCGTGTGAAAAGCAACATGAAAACAAATAAGAAGAACCCGTCAAAGTCTAGAACTCTTGATTAGTTTGATTCCATAATAACCCAATGGATGAATTGCAAAAAGAAAGTGCATATTTACTATCTGGATGGCAGGCTAGCCTAATAAACAAGGTATGCAAAGTGGTGCAATGGATCGCTGGGTCCTACCACCTTGGTGAAAACTTGCTGGGACCCGAGGGGTATATATGCCTCCAGCAAAGGCTTCAGCAGATACCATTGGGGAACAGGCTTTGACCCCATAGGTGATATCTTTTCCCTTCAAGGTTTAGTCATAGAACATCACTGGAACAGAACAATACATCCACACAGAGCAAACTTGAACTAATATAAACTTTGTCTTTCAATTAATTTTCACACATTAATCGTTGTAAATACCTAAAGAGTTACATATGCCAAGTAAGAAAACATATAAGTGGCTACATGCGGTGTGATAGAACTTCAAGGCCCTAGATATAGTTGTCTATAAAAATCTCATACAGCAATCATGAGAACAGCAACATGAAAACAAATAAGAAGAACCCGTCAAAGTCTAGAACTCTTGATTAGTTTGATTCCATAATAACCCAATGGATGAATTGCAAAAAGCAAGTGCATATTTACTATCTGGATGGCAGGCTACCCTAATAAACAAGGTATGCAAAGTGGTGCAATGGATCGCTGGGTCCTACCACCTTGGTGAAAACTTGCTGGGACCCGAGGGGTATATATGCCTCCAGCAAAGGCTTCAGCAGATACCATTGGGGAACAGGCTTTGACCCCATAGGTGATATCTTTTCCCTTCAAGGTTTAGTCATAGAGCATCACTGGAACAGAACAATACATCCACACAGAGAAAACTTGAACTAATATAAACTTTGTCTTGCAATTAATTTTCACACTTTAATCATTGTAAATACCTAAAGAGTTACATATGCCAAGTAAGAAAGCATATAAGTGGCTACATGTGGTGTGATAGAACTTCAAGGCCCTAGGCATAGTTGTCTATAAAAATCACAAACAGCAATCATGAGAACAGCAACATGAAAACAAATAAGAAGAACCCATCAAAGTCTAGAACTCTTGATTAGTTTGATTCCATAATAACCCAATGGGATGAATTGCAAAAAGCAAGTGCATATTTACTATCTGGGTGGCAGGCTACACTAATAAACAAGGTATGCAAAGTGGTGCAATGGCTCGCTGGGTCCTACCACCTTGGTGAAAACTTGCTGGGACCCGAGGGGTATATATGCCTCCAGCAAAGGCGTCAGCAGATACCATTGGGGAACAGGCTTTGACCCCATAGGTGATATCTTTTCCCTTCAAGGTTTAGTCATAGAACATCACTGCAACAGTACAATACATCAACGCAGAGCAAACGTGAACTAATATAAACTTTGTCTTGCAATTAATTTTCACACTTTAATCGTTGTAAATACCTAAAGAGTTACATATGCCAAGTAAGAAAGCATATAAGTGGCTACATGTGGTGTGATAGAACTTCAAGGCCCTAGGCATAGTTGTCTATAAAAATCACAAACAGCAATCATGAGAACAGCAACATGAAAACAAATAAGAAGAACCCATCAAAGTCTAGAACTCTTGATTAGTTTGATTCCATAATAACCCAATGGGATGAATTGCAAAAAGCAAGTGCATATTTACTATCTGGGTGGCAGGCTACACTAATAAACAAGGTATGCAAAGTGGTGCAATGGCTCGCTGGGTCCTACCACCTTGGTGAAAACTTGCTGGGACCCGAGGGGTATATATGCCTCCAGCAAAGGCTTCAGCAGATACCATTGGGGAACAGGCTTTGACCCCATAGGTGATATCTTTTCCCTTCAAGGTTTAGTCATAGAACATCACTGCAACAGTACAATACATCAACGCAGAGCAAACGTGAACTAATATAAACTTTTTCTTGCAATTAATTTTCACACTTTAATCGTTGTAAATACCTAAAGAGTTACATATGCCAAGTAAGAAAACACATAAGTGGATATATGTGGTGTGATAGAACTTCAAGGCCCTAGGCATAGTTGTCAATAAAAATCTCATACAGCAATCATGAGAACAGCAACATGAAAACAAATAAGAAGAACCCGTCAAAGTCTAGACCTCTTGATTAGCTTGATTCCATAATAACCCAGTGGATGAATTGCAAAAAGCAAGTGCATATTTACTATCTGGATGGCAGGCTACACGAATAAACAAGGTATGCAAAGTGGTGCAATGGATCGTTGGGTCCTACCACCTTGGTGAAAACTTGCTGGGACCCGAGGGGTATATATGCCTCCAGCAAAGGCTTCAGCAGATACCATTGGGGAACAGGCATTGACCCCATAGGTGATATCTTTTCCCTTCAAGGTTTAGTCATAGAACATCACTGGAACAGTACAATACATCCACACAGAGCAAACTTGAACTAATATAAACTTTTTCTTTCAATTAATTTTCACACTTTAATCGTTGTAAATACCTAAAGAGTTACATATGCCAAGTAAGAAAACACATAAGTGGCTATATGTGGTGTGATAGAACTTCAAGGCCCTAGGCATAGTTGTCTATACAAATCTCAAACAGCAATCATGAGAACAGCAACATGAAAACAAATAAGAAGAACCCGTCAAAGTCTAGAACTCTTGATTAGTTTGATTCCATAATAACCCAGTGGATGAATTGCAAAAAGCAAGGGCATATTTACTATCTGGATGGCAGGCTACACGAATAAACAAGGTATGCAAAGTGGTGCAATGGATCGCTGGGTTCTACCACCTTGGTGAAAACTTGCTGGGACCCGAGGGGTATATATGCCTCCAGCAAAGGCTTCAGCAGATACCATTGGGGAACAGGCTTTGACCCCATAGGTGATATCTTTTCCCTTCAAAGTTTAGTCATAGAACATCACTGGAACAGAACAATACATCCACACAGAGCAAACTTGAACTAATATAAACTTTTTCTTACAATTAATTTTCACACTTTAATCATATAGTGAACAGTGGTGTTGTAAATACCTAAAGAGTTACATATGCCAAGTAAGAAAACATATAAGTGGCTACATGTGGTGTGATAGAACTTCAAGGCCCTAGGCATAGTTGTCTATAAAAATCTCATACAGCAATCATGTGAAAAGCAACATGAAAGCAAATAAGAAGAACTCGTCAAAGTCTAGAACTCTTGATTAGTTTGATTCCATAATAACCCAATGGATGAATTGCAAAAAGAAAGTGCATATTTACTATCTGGATGGCAGACTACACGAATAAACAAAGTTTGCAAAGTGGTGCAATAGATCGCTGGGTCCTACCACCTTGGTGAAAACTTGCTGGGACCCGAGGGGTATATATGCCTCCAGCAAAGGCTTCAGCAGATACCATTGGGGAACAGGCTTTGACCCCATAGGTGATATCTTTTCCCTTCAAGGTTTAGTCATAGAACATCATTGGAACAGAACAATACATCCACACAGAGCAAACTTGAACTAATATAAACTTTTTCTTGCAATTAATTTTCACACTTTAATCGTTGTAAATACATAAAGAGTTACATATGCCAAGTAAGAAAACATATAAGTGGCTACATGTGATGTGATAGAACTTCAAGGCCCTAGGCATAGTTGTCTATAAAAATCTCATACAGCAATCATGTGAAAAGCAACAATAAAGCAAATAAGAAGAACTCGTCAAAGTCTAGAACTCTTGATTAGTTTGATTCCATAATAACCCAATGGATGAATTGCAAAAAGAAAGTGCATATTTACTATCTGGATGGCAGGCTACCCTAATAAACAAGGTATGCAAAGTGGTGCAATGGATCGCTGGGTCCTACCACCTTGGTGAAAACTTGCTGGGACCCGAGGGGTATATATGCCTCCAGCAAAGGCTTCAGCAGATACCATTGGGGAACAGGCTTTGACCCCATAGGTGATATCTTTTCCCTTCAAAGTTTAGTCATAGAACATCACTGGAACAGAACAATACATCCACACAGAGCAAACTTGAACTAATATAAACTTTTTCTTACAATTAATTTTCACACTTTAATCATATAGTGAACAGTGGTGTTGTAAATACCTAAAGAGTTACATATGCCAAGTAAGAAAACATATAAGTGGCTACATGTGGTGTGATAGAACTTCAAGGCCCTAGGCATAGTTGTCTATAAAAATCTCATACAGCAATCATGTGAAAAGCAACATGAAAGCAAATAAGAAGAACTCGTCAAAGTCTAGAACTCTTGATTAGTTTGATTCCATAATAACCCAATGGATGAATTGCAAAAAGAAAGTGCATATTTACTATCTGGATGGCAGACTACACGAATAAACAAAGTTTGCAAAGTGGTGCAATAGATCGCTGGGTCCTACCACCTTGGTGAAAACTTGCTGGGACCCGAGGGGTATATATGCCTCCAGCAAAGGCTTCAGCAGATACCATTGGGGAACAGGCTTTGACCCCATAGGTGATATCTTTTCCCTTCAAGGTTTAGTCATAGAACATCATTGGAACAGAACAATACATCCACACAGAGCAAACTTGAACTAATATAAACTTTTTCTTGCAATTAATTTTCACACTTTAATCGTTGTAAATACATAAAGAGTTACATATGCCAAGTAAGAAAACATATAAGTGGCTACATGTGATGTGATAGAACTTCAAGGCCCTAGGCATAGTTGTCTATAAAAATCTCATACAGCAATCATGTGAAAAGCAACATGAAAGCAAATAAGAAGAACTCGTCAAAGTCTAGAACTCTTGATTAGTTTGATTCCATAATAACCCAATGGATGAATTGCAAAAAGAAAGTGCATATTTACTATCTGGATGGCAGGCTACCCTAATAAACAAGGTATGCAAAGTGGTGCAATGGATCGCTGGGTCCTACCACCTTGGTGAAAACTTGCTGGGACCCGAGGGGTATATATGCCCCCAGCAAAGGCTTCAGCAGATACAATTGGGGAACAGTCTTTGACCCCATAGGTAATATCTTTTCCCTTCAAGGTTTAGTCATAGAACATCACTGGAACAGAACAATACATCCACACAGAGCAAACTTGAACTAATATAAACTTTTTCTTACAATTAATTTTCACACTTTAATCATATAGTTAACAGTCGTGTTGTAAATACCTGAAGAGTTACATATGCCAAGTAAGAAAACATATAAGTGACTACATGTGGTGTGATAGAACTTCAAGGCCCTAGTTATAGTTGTCTATAAAAATCTCATACAGCAATCGTGTGAAAAGCAACATGAAAACAAATAAGAAGAACCCGTCAAAGTCTAGAACTCTTGATTAGTTTGATTCCATAATAACCCAATGGATGAATTGCAAAAAGAAAGTGCATATTTACTATCTGGATGGCAGGCTAGCCTAATAAACAAGGTATGCAAAGTGGTGCAATGGATCGCTGGGTCCTACCACCTTGGTGAAAACTTGCTGGGACCCGAGGGGTATATATGCCTCCAGCAAAGGCTTCAGCAGATACCATTGGGGAACAGGCTTTGACCCCATAGGTGATATCTTTTCCCTTCAAGGTTTAGTCATAGAACATCACTGGAACAGAACAATACATCCACACAGAGCAAACTTGAACTAATATAAACTTTGTCTTTCAATTAATTTTCACACATTAATCGTTGTAAATACCTAAAGAGTTACATATGCCAAGTAAGAAAACATATAAGTGGCTACATGCGGTGTGATAGAACTTCAAGGCCCTAGATATAGTTGTCTATAAAAATCTCATACAGCAATCATGAGAACAGCAACATGAAAACAAATAAGAAGAACCCGTCAAAGTCTAGAACTCTTGATTAGTTTGATTCCATAATAACCCAATGGATGAATTGCAAAAAGCAAGTGCATATTTACTATCTGGATGGCAGGCTACCCTAATAAACAAGGTATGCAAAGTGGTGCAATGGATCGCTGGGTCCTACCACCTTGGTGAAAACTTGCTGGGACCCGAGGGGTATATATGCCTCCAGCAAAGGCTTCAGCAGATACCATTGGGGAACAGGCTTTGACCCCATAGGTGATATCTTTTCCCTTCAAGGTTTAGTCATAGAGCATCACTGGAACAGAACAATACATCCACACAGAGAAAACTTGAACTAATATAAACTTTGTCTTGCAATTAATTTTCACACTTTAATCGTTGTAAATACCTAAAGAGTTACATATGCCAAGTAAGAAAGCATATAAGTGGCTACATGTGGTGTGATAGAACTTCAAGGCCCTAGGCATAGTTGTCTATAAAAATCACAAACAGCAATCATGAGAACAGCAACATGAAAACAAATAAGAAGAACCCATCAAAGTCTAGAACTCTTGATTAGTTTGATTCCATAATAACCCAATGGGATGAATTGCAAAAAGCAAGTGCATATTTACTATCTGGGTGGCAGGCTACACTAATAAACAAGGTATGCAAAGTGGTGCAATGGCTCGCTGGGTCCTACCACCTTGGTGAAAACTTGCTGGGACCCGAGGGGTATATATGCCTCCAGCAAAGGCGTCAGCAGATACCATTGGGGAACAGGCTTTGACCCCATAGGTGATATCTTTTCCCTTCAAGGTTTAGTCATAGAACATCACTGCAACAGTACAATACATCAACGCAGAGCAAACGTGAACTAATATAAACTTTGTCTTGCAATTAATTTTCACACTTTAATCGTTGTAAATACCTAAAGAGTTACATATGCCAAGTAAGAAAGCATATAAGTGGCTACATGTGGTGTGATAGAACTTCAAGGCCCTAGGCATAGTTGTCTATAAAAATCACAAACAGCAATCATGAGAACAGCAACATGAAAACAAATAAGAAGAACCCATCAAAGTCTAGAACTCTTGATTAGTTTGATTCCATAATAACCCAATGGGATGAATTGCAAAAAGCAAGTGCATATTTACTATCTGGGTGGCAGGCTACACTAATAAACAAGGTATGCAAAGTGGTGCAATGGCTCGCTGGGTCCTACCACCTTGGTGAAAACTTGCTGGGACCCGAGGGGTATATATGCCTCCAGCAAAGGCTTCAGCAGATACCATTGGGGAACAGGCTTTGACCCCATAGGTGATATCTTTTCCCTTCAAGGTTTAGTCATAGAACATCACTGCAACAGTACAATACATCAACGCAGAGCAAACTTGAACTAATATAAACTTTTTCTTGCAATTAATTTTCACACTTTAACCCTCTGGAGTCTGAGCTGTTTTCTGGGCCCTAGAGGTGTTCTGACATGCTCTGACATTTGTGCTTTTTTCAGTTATTTATAAACATGTTAATGGCAAAGGTGTAAATTCACTCTATATAGCACAAACAGGGCTACCAAAATATCTGATCAACATGCATGTATATGTTTGAATTTTTAAGAGAATAATGTTTATGCGTGGTTATTGGAAAAAATAAAAATGAAAGTTGCAGAAATAAGGCCACAAAACACATACTAAATATGTGGCAATAAGACTTTTGACTAAAGGATATCATCGCCTATAGTTTTTTCTTCTAAATTATGTGAAAATAGTCTTGCTTTATCGTTCACATAAAACCATACATTGATTTAAATTGATGTAAAACAGGTTTTGCTTGGAAAGCCAATATGCGAGGGGGGCGTGAACGAGGAGTGGTTTTCACCTGAATTACCACCCACTCTGCATAATGATGAGCCATTCACTCAGGTGTGACAACTGACTGAGCCACAATGCAAGGACCATTTAAGATTTTGCTTACATCTATCTTGTAAATATGTTTTGCTATTTTATTAAAAAGGTTACAATTACAACAATAATTACAATTTCAACAATATTTCAAGTGTACTCTTTCTTGGTAAAAAAAGATTATAGGCCTACATTTTATCTATGTATTCATTACTTTGAATAAAGCCAACATTGGAACAGCTAACATCTTAGTTGATGACTTTATTTTTGACAAAAATAGTAGGCTATTTTATATATAGAAATTGCTAAACAAAAGCTTATTTGACGAGGCAGTATATTCTACAGTAAAAACTGTACCCAAATCTACTAAACAAAATGTTGTCTTTCATATTTCACCTGACTGTAACGTTGTTTTCATGAAATACGCTTACACACGCTTAAAATGATGATAATTAAGTGTAAAGATAGGTATTACTGAAAATATTTGGTGTTTGGGGTGAGGATTGGGGTTGATCCATTTATAAAGTAGCTGTTTTTTATTTATTTTTCTGATGTGCACAAATAAGCGACAGGTATCATAAGATTTTCTTCTCCATGTTCCTTTTTTTCTATTCTTTTATTCGTTCACATGTAATAATGAATGAATGAATGAATGAATGAATGAATGAATTTATGTATGACTTGTGCAATAAATAAATAAAAATATAAAAAAAATACGATAGGCTATTGACTCGCGATCTTCGCAGTAGGCTAGTGAACGCACCAGAGAAACGCACATTTATTAGGCTACATAGTTTTTTTGTTTTGGATGGTTTTGTTTAGAACCAGCTGTAAATGTAAATATATTTCACATTTTTTAGACATGTGAGGCGAGTAGGCTATGGTCTGGTTGATGATCTCCAGTTCAAGCACCTTATGTTGTGATTGCTAGCCTATATTTACTTTAAATCCAGGAAATTTGTTAATGAAAAAAATATTAAAATTAAGATACAATTGATACAAAACGAAATTCGTTTTAAAGAAAGGATTTGTACTTTCTGTTTTGAGGTATCTGTGAATGTTTGAAAGTCAACTGTCACGTAATATTGTTTTTTGCCAGCTGTGGTAAACAGCGCGCATCTATGCCGTTCATTCATTCATAAACAGAAACCTGAGAAGGAAAAACTTACTAGTATTCCTCAGCTCGTATTCCTCGTATTCGTCATTATTCCTCACAGTGCTGCGTTGTAAACAAGTAATGTTCTGAATAAACTGGTGTTTTGGTTTTCTTGTGCTGATGATAGGGGCGTTCACAGGATTGCGCGGATTACCTCAGCCATTTGCTTTTGAATAGCACGCGCTCTCTGTGGGCGGAGTCACATTACATTTGAATTAGCTCTAATGAGGTCGACTGGAATCGCTCTCTTTTAATACAGATTTCACAAGATGAGAATATTTGTTTTTTATATAAATTACTTCATTAAAAAGTAGAGAATTCAAGCTTCATGCCTGTGTGTCTGAATGCCTGTTTGACTGAGTATTCGCTAAGCTACAGTTCATTTTCGGACGCGTTTCAGAATGGACTACACGGACAGAGAGAAGGCAGAACTCGCTTCGTGTTTATTTTTCTTTATTTGGCAAAAAGCACAACACTTTGTTTTTATTGTGAGTATACACAAAAATAATACACATTTAACAGAATCGATTGATGTATGAAACTTGTTTTGTAAAATCAAAGTCAAAAGAGAATTTCGGGTCTCAATCAACTCATAAGGAAAAAAATCGAGCAGATCACGCCGGCGTGATCTCCGACCTCTGAGGGTTAATCGTTGTAAATACCTAAAGAGTTACATATGCCAAGTAAGAAAACACATAAGTGGCTATATGTGGTGTGATAGAACTTCAAGGCCCTAGGCATAGTTGTCAATAAAAATCTCATACAGCAATCATGAGAACAGCAACATGAAAACAAATAAGAAGAACCCGTCAAAGTCTAGACCTCTTGATTAGCTTGATTCCATAAAAACCCAGTGGATGAATTGCAAAAAGCAAGTGCATATTTACTATCTGGATGGCAGGCTACACGAATAAACAAGGTATGCAAAGTGGTGCAATGGATCGTTGGGTCCTACCACCTTGGTGAAAACTTGCTGGGACCCGAGGGGTATATGTGCCTCCAGCAAAGGCTTCAGCAGATACCATTGGGGAACAGGCATTGACCCCATAGGTGATATCTTTTCCCTTCAAGGTTTAGTCATAGAACATCACTGGAACAGTACAATACATCCACACAGAGCAAACTTGAACTAATATAAACTTTTTCTGGCAATTAATTTTCACACTTTAATCATATAGTGAACAGTGGTGTTGTAAATACCTAAAGAGTTACATATGCCAAGTAAGAAAACATATAAGTGGCTACATGTGGTGTGATAGAACTTCAAGGCCCTAGGCATAGTTGTCTATAAAAATCTCATACAGCAATCATGTGAAAAGCAACATGAAAGCAAATAAGAAGAACTCGTCAAAGTCTAGACCTCTTGATTAGCTTGATTCCATGATAACCCAGTGGATGAATTGCAAAAAGCAAGTGCATATTTACTATCTGGATGGCAGGCTACACGAATAAACAAGGTATGCAAAGTGGTGCAATGGATCGTTGGGTCCTACCACCTTGGTGAAAACTTGCTGGGACCCGAGGGGTATATATGCCTCCAGCAAAGGCTTCAGCAGATACCATTGGGGAACAGGCATTGACCCCATAGGTGATATCTTTTCCCTTCAAGGTTTAGTCATAGAACATCACTGGAACAGTACAATACATCCACACAGAGCAAACTTGAACTAATATAAACTTTTTCTGGCAATTAATTTTCACACTTTAATCATATAGTGAACAGTGGTGTTGTAAATACCTAAAGAGTTACATATGCCAAGTAAGAAAACATATAAGTGGCTACATGTGGTGTGATAGAACTTCAAGGCCCTAGGCATAGTTGTCTATAAAAATCTCATACAGCAATCATGTGAAAAGCAACATGAAAGCAAATAAGAAGAACTCGTCAAAGTCTAGAACTCTTGATTAGTTTGATTCCATAATAACCCAATGGATGAATTGCAAAAAGAAAGTGCATATTTACTATCTGGATGGCAGACTACACGAATAAACAAAGTTTGCAAAGTGGTGCAATGGATCGCTGGGTCCTACCACCTTGGTGAAAACTTGCTGGGACCCGAGGGGTATATATGCCTCCAGCAAAGGCTTCAGCAGATACCATTGGGGAACAGGCTTTGACCCCATAGGTGATATCTATTCCCTTCAAGGTTTAGTCATAGAACATCATTGGAACAGAACAATACATCCACACAGAGCAAACTTGAACTCATATAAACTTTTTCTTGCAATTAATTTTCACACTTTAATCGTTGTCAATACATAAAGAGTCACATATGCCAAGTAAGAAAACATATAAGTGGCTACATGGGATGTGATAGAACTTCAAGGCCCTAGGCATAGTTGTCTATAAAAATCTCATACAGCAATCATGTGAAAAGCAAGATGAAAGCAAATAAGAAGAACTCGTCAAAGTCTAGAACTCTTGATTAGTTTGATTCCATAATAACCCAATGGATGAATTGCAAAAAGAAAGTGCATATTTACTATCTGGATGGCAGGCTACCCTAATAATCAAGGTATGCAAAGTGGTGCAATGGATCGCTGGGTCCTACCACCTTGGTGAAAACTTGCTGGGACCCGAGGGGTATATATGCCCCCAGCAAAGGCTTCAGCAGATACAATTGGGGAACAGTCTTTGACCCCATAGGTAATATCTTTTCCCTTCAAGGTTTAGTCTTAGAACATCACTGGAACAGAACAATACATCCACACAGAGCAAACTTGAACTAATATAAACTTTTTCTTACAATTAATTTTCACACTTTAATCATATAGTGAACAGTCGTGTTGTAAATACCTAAAGAGTTACATATGCCAAGTAAGAAAACATATAAGTGGCTACATGTGGTGTGATAGAACTTCAAGGCCCTAGGCATAGTTGTCTATAAAAATCTCATACAGCAATCTTGTGAAAAGCAACATGAAAGCAAATAAGAAGAACTCGTCAAAGTCTAGAACTCTTGATTAGTTTGATTCCATAATAACCCAATGGATGAATTGCAAAAAGAAAGTGCATATTTACTATCTGGATGGCAGACTACACGAATAAACAAAGTTTGCAAAGTGGTGCAATGGATCGCAGGGTCCTACCACCTTGGTGAAAACTTGCTGGGACCCGAGGGGTATATATGCCTCCAGCAAAGGCTTCAGCAGATACCATTGGGGAACAGGCTTTGACCCCATAGGTGATATCTTTTCCCTTCAAGGTTTAGTCATAGAACATCACTGGAACAGTACAATACATCCACACAGAGCAAACTTGAACTAATATAAACTTTTTCTTACAATTAATTTTCACACTTTAATCGTTGTAAATACCTAAAGAGTTACATATGCCAAGTAAGAAAACATATAAGTGGCTACATGTTGTGTGATAGAACTTCAAGGCCCTAGGCATAGTTGTCTATAAATATCTCATACAGCAATCATGTGAAAAGCAACATGAAAGCAAATAAGAAGAACCCGTCAAAGTCTAGAACTCTTGATTAGTTTGATTCCATAATAACCCAATGGATGAACTGCAAAAAGAAAGTGCATATTTACTATCTGGATGGCAGTCCACACGAATAAACAAAGAATGCAAAGTGGTGCAATGGATCGCTGGGTCCTACCACCTTGGTGAAAACTTGCTGGGACCCGAGGGGTATATATGCCTCCAGCAAAGGCTTCAGCAGATACCATTGGGGAACAGGCTTTGACCCCATAGGTGATATCGTTTCCCTTCAAGGTTTAGTCATAGAACATCACTGGAACAGAACAATACATCCACACAGAG
Source organism: Scardinius erythrophthalmus (assembly GCF_964197995.2). Lineage (NCBI taxonomy): Eukaryota > Metazoa > Chordata > Actinopteri > Cypriniformes > Leuciscidae > Scardinius > Scardinius erythrophthalmus. The sequence continues at coordinate 37,043,054 of NC_138229.1, forward strand.
CAAACTTGAACTAATATAAACTTTGTCTTTCAATTAATTTTCACACATTAATCGTTGTAAATACCTAAAGAGTTACATATGCCAAGTAAGAAAACATATAAGTGGCTACATGCGGTGTGATAGAACTTCAAGGCCCTAGATATAGTTGTCTATAAAAATCTCATACAGCAATCATGAGAACAGCAACATGAAAACAAATAAGAAGAACCCGTCAAAGTCTAGAACTCTTGATTAGTTTGATTCCATAATAACCCAATGGATGAATTGCAAAAAGCAAGTGCATATTTACTATCTGGATGGCAGGCTACCCTAATAAACAAGGTATGCAAAGTGGTGCAATGGATCGCTGGGTCCTACCACCTTGGTGAAAACTTGCTGGGACCCGAGGGGTATATATGCCTCCAGCAAAGGCTTCAGCAGATACCATTGGGGAACAGGCTTTGACCCCATAGGTGATATCTTTTCCCTTCAAGGTTTAGTCATAGAGCATCACTGGAACAGAACAATACATCCACACAGAGAAAACTTGAACTAATATAAACTTTGTCTTGCAATTAATTTTCACACTTTAATCGTTGTAAATACCTAAAGAGTTACATATGCCAAGTAAGAAAGCATATAAGTGGCTACATGTGGTGTGATAGAACTTCAAGGCCCTAGGCATAGTTGTCTATAAAAATCACAAACAGCAATCATGAGAACAGCAACATGAAAACAAATAAGAAGAACCCATCAAAGTCTAGAACTCTTGATTAGTTTGATTCCATAATAACCCAATGGGATGAATTGCAAAAAGCAAGTGCATATTTACTATCTGGGTGGCAGGCTACACTAATAAACAAGGTATGCAAAGTGGTGCAATGGCTCGCTGGGTCCTACCACCTTGGTGAAAACTTGCTGGGACCCGAGGGGTATATATGCCTCCAGCAAAGGCGTCAGCAGATACCATTGGGGAACAGGCTTTGACCCCATAGGTGATATCTTTTCCCTTCAAGGTTTAGTCATAGAACATCACTGCAACAGTACAATACATCAACGCAGAGCAAACGTGAACTAATATAAACTTTGTCTTGCAATTAATTTTCACACTTTAATCGTTGTAAATACCTAAAGAGTTACATATGCCAAGTAAGAAAGCATATAAGTGGCTACATGTGGTGTGATAGAACTTCAAGGCCCTAGGCATAGTTGTCTATAAAAATCACAAACAGCAATCATGAGAACAGCAACATGAAAACAAATAAGAAGAACCCATCAAAGTCTAGAACTCTTGATTAGTTTGATTCCATAATAACCCAATGGGATGAATTGCAAAAAGCAAGTGCATATTTACTATCTGGGTGGCAGGCTACACTAATAAACAAGGTATGCAAAGTGGTGCAATGGCTCGCTGGGTCCTACCACCTTGGTGAAAACTTGCTGGGACCCGAGGGGTATATATGCCTCCAGCAAAGGCTTCAGCAGATACCATTGGGGAACAGGCTTTGACCCCATAGGTGATATCTTTTCCCTTCAAGGTTTAGTCATAGAACATCACTGCAACAGTACAATACATCAACGCAGAGCAAACTTGAACTAATATAAACTTTTTCTTGCAATTAATTTTCACACTTTAACCCTCTGGAGTCTGAGCTGTTTTCTGGGCCCTAGAGGTGTTCTGACATGCTCTGACATTTGTGCTTTTTTCAGTTATTTATAAACATGTTAATGGCAAAGGTGTAAATTCACTCTATATAGCACAAACAGGGCTACCAAAATATCTGATCAACATGCATGTATATGTTTGAATTTTTAAGAGAATAATGTTTATGCGTGGTTATTGGAAAAAATAAAAATGAAAGTTGCAGAAATAAGGCCACAAAACACATACTAAATATGTGGCAATAAGACTTTTGACTAAAGGATATCATCGCCTATAGTTTTTTCTTCTAAATTATGTGAAAATAGTCTTGCTTTATCGTTCACATAAAACCATACATTGATTTAAATTGATGTAAAACAGGTTTTGCTTGGAAAGCCAATATGCGAGGGGGGCGTGAACGAGGAGTGGTTTTCACCTGAATTACCACCCACTCTGCATAATGATGAGCCATTCACTCAGGTGTGACAACTGACTGAGCCACAATGCAAGGACCATTTAAGATTTTGCTTACATCTATCTTGTAAATATGTTTTGCTATTTTATTAAAAAGGTTACAATTACAACAATAATTACAATTTCAACAATATTTCAAGTGTACTCTTTCTTGGTAAAAAAAGATTATAGGCCTACATTTTATCTATGTATTCATTACTTTGAATAAAGCCAACATTGGAACAGCTAACATCTTAGTTGATGACTTTATTTTTGACAAAAATAGTAGGCTATTTTATATATAGAAATTGCTAAACAAAAGCTTATTTGACGAGGCAGTATATTCTACAGTAAAAACTGTACCCAAATCTACTAAACAAAATGTTGTCTTTCATATTTCACCTGACTGTAACGTTGTTTTCATGAAATACGCTTACACACGCTTAAAATGATGATAATTAAGTGTAAAGATAGGTATTACTGAAAATATTTGGTGTTTGGGGTGAGGATTGGGGTTGATCCATTTATAAAGTAGCTGTTTTTTATTTATTTTTCTGATGTGCACAAATAAGCGACAGGTATCATAAGATTTTCTTCTCCATGTTCCTTTTTTTCTATTCTTTTATTCGTTCACATGTAATAATGAATGAATGAATGAATGAATGAATGAATGAATTTATGTATGACTTGTGCAATAAATAAATAAAAATATAAAAAAAATACGATAGGCTATTGACTCGCGATCTTCGCAGTAGGCTAGTGAACGCACCAGAGAAACGCACATTTATTAGGCTACATAGTTTTTTTGTTTTGGATGGTTTTGTTTAGAACCAGCTGTAAATGTAAATATATTTCACATTTTTTAGACATGTGAGGCGAGTAGGCTATGGTCTGGTTGATGATCTCCAGTTCAAGCACCTTATGTTGTGATTGCTAGCCTATATTTACTTTAAATCCAGGAAATTTGTTAATGAAAAAAATATTAAAATTAAGATACAATTGATACAAAACGAAATTCGTTTTAAAGAAAGGATTTGTACTTTCTGTTTTGAGGTATCTGTGAATGTTTGAAAGTCAACTGTCACGTAATATTGTTTTTTGCCAGCTGTGGTAAACAGCGCGCATCTATGCCGTTCATTCATTCATAAACAGAAACCTGAGAAGGAAAAACTTACTAGTATTCCTCAGCTCGTATTCCTCGTATTCGTCATTATTCCTCACAGTGCTGCGTTGTAAACAAGTAATGTTCTGAATAAACTGGTGTTTTGGTTTTCTTGTGCTGATGATAGGGGCGTTCACAGGATTGCGCGGATTACCTCAGCCATTTGCTTTTGAATAGCACGCGCTCTCTGTGGGCGGAGTCACATTACATTTGAATTAGCTCTAATGAGGTCGACTGGAATCGCTCTCTTTTAATACAGATTTCACAAGATGAGAATATTTGTTTTTTATATAAATTACTTCATTAAAAAGTAGAGAATTCAAGCTTCATGCCTGTGTGTCTGAATGCCTGTTTGACTGAGTATTCGCTAAGCTACAGTTCATTTTCGGACGCGTTTCAGAATGGACTACACGGACAGAGAGAAGGCAGAACTCGCTTCGTGTTTATTTTTCTTTATTTGGCAAAAAGCACAACACTTTGTTTTTATTGTGAGTATACACAAAAATAATACACATTTAACAGAATCGATTGATGTATGAAACTTGTTTTGTAAAATCAAAGTCAAAAGAGAATTTCGGGTCTCAATCAACTCATAAGGAAAAAAATCGAGCAGATCACGCCGGCGTGATCTCCGACCTCTGAGGGTTAATCGTTGTAAATACCTAAAGAGTTACATATGCCAAGTAAGAAAACACATAAGTGGCTATATGTGGTGTGATAGAACTTCAAGGCCCTAGGCATAGTTGTCAATAAAAATCTCATACAGCAATCATGAGAACAGCAACATGAAAACAAATAAGAAGAACCCGTCAAAGTCTAGACCTCTTGATTAGCTTGATTCCATAAAAACCCAGTGGATGAATTGCAAAAAGCAAGTGCATATTTACTATCTGGATGGCAGGCTACACGAATAAACAAGGTATGCAAAGTGGTGCAATGGATCGTTGGGTCCTACCACCTTGGTGAAAACTTGCTGGGACCCGAGGGGTATATGTGCCTCCAGCAAAGGCTTCAGCAGATACCATTGGGGAACAGGCATTGACCCCATAGGTGATATCTTTTCCCTTCAAGGTTTAGTCATAGAACATCACTGGAACAGTACAATACATCCACACAGAGCAAACTTGAACTAATATAAACTTTTTCTGGCAATTAATTTTCACACTTTAATCATATAGTGAACAGTGGTGTTGTAAATACCTAAAGAGTTACATATGCCAAGTAAGAAAACATATAAGTGGCTACATGTGGTGTGATAGAACTTCAAGGCCCTAGGCATAGTTGTCTATAAAAATCTCATACAGCAATCATGTGAAAAGCAACATGAAAGCAAATAAGAAGAACTCGTCAAAGTCTAGACCTCTTGATTAGCTTGATTCCATGATAACCCAGTGGATGAATTGCAAAAAGCAAGTGCATATTTACTATCTGGATGGCAGGCTACACGAATAAACAAGGTATGCAAAGTGGTGCAATGGATCGTTGGGTCCTACCACCTTGGTGAAAACTTGCTGGGACCCGAGGGGTATATATGCCTCCAGCAAAGGCTTCAGCAGATACCATTGGGGAACAGGCATTGACCCCATAGGTGATATCTTTTCCCTTCAAGGTTTAGTCATAGAACATCACTGGAACAGTACAATACATCCACACAGAGCAAACTTGAACTAATATAAACTTTTTCTGGCAATTAATTTTCACACTTTAATCATATAGTGAACAGTGGTGTTGTAAATACCTAAAGAGTTACATATGCCAAGTAAGAAAACATATAAGTGGCTACATGTGGTGTGATAGAACTTCAAGGCCCTAGGCATAGTTGTCTATAAAAATCTCATACAGCAATCATGTGAAAAGCAACATGAAAGCAAATAAGAAGAACTCGTCAAAGTCTAGAACTCTTGATTAGTTTGATTCCATAATAACCCAATGGATGAATTGCAAAAAGAAAGTGCATATTTACTATCTGGATGGCAGACTACACGAATAAACAAAGTTTGCAAAGTGGTGCAATGGATCGCTGGGTCCTACCACCTTGGTGAAAACTTGCTGGGACCCGAGGGGTATATATGCCTCCAGCAAAGGCTTCAGCAGATACCATTGGGGAACAGGCTTTGACCCCATAGGTGATATCTATTCCCTTCAAGGTTTAGTCATAGAACATCATTGGAACAGAACAATACATCCACACAGAGCAAACTTGAACTCATATAAACTTTTTCTTGCAATTAATTTTCACACTTTAATCGTTGTCAATACATAAAGAGTCACATATGCCAAGTAAGAAAACATATAAGTGGCTACATGGGATGTGATAGAACTTCAAGGCCCTAGGCATAGTTGTCTATAAAAATCTCATACAGCAATCATGTGAAAAGCAAGATGAAAGCAAATAAGAAGAACTCGTCAAAGTCTAGAACTCTTGATTAGTTTGATTCCATAATAACCCAATGGATGAATTGCAAAAAGAAAGTGCATATTTACTATCTGGATGGCAGGCTACCCTAATAATCAAGGTATGCAAAGTGGTGCAATGGATCGCTGGGTCCTACCACCTTGGTGAAAACTTGCTGGGACCCGAGGGGTATATATGCCCCCAGCAAAGGCTTCAGCAGATACAATTGGGGAACAGTCTTTGACCCCATAGGTAATATCTTTTCCCTTCAAGGTTTAGTCTTAGAACATCACTGGAACAGAACAATACATCCACACAGAGCAAACTTGAACTAATATAAACTTTTTCTTACAATTAATTTTCACACTTTAATCATATAGTGAACAGTCGTGTTGTAAATACCTAAAGAGTTACATATGCCAAGTAAGAAAACATATAAGTGGCTACATGTGGTGTGATAGAACTTCAAGGCCCTAGGCATAGTTGTCTATAAAAATCTCATACAGCAATCTTGTGAAAAGCAACATGAAAGCAAATAAGAAGAACTCGTCAAAGTCTAGAACTCTTGATTAGTTTGATTCCATAATAACCCAATGGATGAATTGCAAAAAGAAAGTGCATATTTACTATCTGGATGGCAGACTACACGAATAAACAAAGTTTGCAAAGTGGTGCAATGGATCGCAGGGTCCTACCACCTTGGTGAAAACTTGCTGGGACCCGAGGGGTATATATGCCTCCAGCAAAGGCTTCAGCAGATACCATTGGGGAACAGGCTTTGACCCCATAGGTGATATCTTTTCCCTTCAAGGTTTAGTCATAGAACATCACTGGAACAGTACAATACATCCACACAGAGCAAACTTGAACTAATATAAACTTTTTCTTACAATTAATTTTCACACTTTAATCGTTGTAAATACCTAAAGAGTTACATATGCCAAGTAAGAAAACATATAAGTGGCTACATGTTGTGTGATAGAACTTCAAGGCCCTAGGCATAGTTGTCTATAAATATCTCATACAGCAATCATGTGAAAAGCAACATGAAAGCAAATAAGAAGAACCCGTCAAAGTCTAGAACTCTTGATTAGTTTGATTCCATAATAACCCAATGGATGAACTGCAAAAAGAAAGTGCATATTTACTATCTGGATGGCAGTCCACACGAATAAACAAAGAATGCAAAGTGGTGCAATGGATCGCTGGGTCCTACCACCTTGGTGAAAACTTGCTGGGACCCGAGGGGTATATATGCCTCCAGCAAAGGCTTTAGCAGATACCATTGGGGAACAGGCATTGACCCCATAGGTGATATATTTTCCCTTCAAGGTTTAGTCATAGAGCATCACTGCAACAGTACAATACATCAACGCAGAGCAAACTTGAACTCATATAAACTTTTTCTTGCAATTAATTTTCACACTTTAATCGTTGTCAATACATAAAGAGTCACATATGCCAAGTAAGAAAACATATAAGTGGCTACATGTGATGTGATAGAACTTCAAGGCCCTAGGCATAGTTGTCTATAAAAATCTCATACAGCAATCATGTGAAAAGCAACATGAAAGCAAATAAGAAGAACTCGTCAAAGTCTAGAACTCTTGATTAGTTTGATTCCATAATAACCCAATGGATGAATTGCAAAAAGAAAGTGCATATTTACTATCTGGATGGCAGACTACACGAATAAACAAAGTTTGCAAAGTGGTGCAATAGATCGCTGGGTCCTACCACCTTGGTGAAAACTTGCTGGGACCCGAGGGGTATATATGCCTCCAGCAAAGGCTTCAGCAGATACCATTGGGGAACAGGCTTTGACCCCATAGGTGATATCTTTTCCCTTCAAGGTTTAGTCATAGAACATCATTGGAACAGAACAATACATCCACACAGAGCAAACTTGAACTAATATAAACTTTTTCTTGCAATTCATTTTCACACTTTAATCGTTGTAAATACATAAAGAGTTACATATGCCAAGTAAGAAAACATATAAGTGGCTACATGTGATGTGATAGAACTTCAAGGCCCTAGGCATAGTTGTCTATAAAAATCTCATACAGCAATCATGTGAAAAGCAACATGAAAGCAAATAAGAAGAACTCGTCAAAGTCTAGAACTCTTGATTAGTTTGATTCCATAATAACCCAATGGATGAATTGCAAAAAGAAAGTGCATATTTACTATCTGGATGGCAGGCTACCCTAATAAACAAGGTATGCAAAGTGGTGCAATGGATCGCTGGGTCCTACCACCTTGGTGAAAACTTGCTGGGACCCGAGGGGTATATATGCCCCCAGCAAAGGCTTCAGCAGATACAATTGGGGAACAGTCTTTGACCCCATAGGTAATATCTTTTCCCTTCAAGGTTTAGTCATAGAACATCACTGGAACAGAACAATACATCCACACAGAGCAAACTTGAACTAATATAAACTTTTTCTTACAATTAATTTTCACACTTTAATCATATAGTTAACAGTCGTGTTGTAAATACCTGAAGAGTTACATATGCCAAGTAAGAAAACATATAAGTGACTACATGTGGTGTGATAGAACTTCAAGGCCCTAGTTATAGTTGTCTATAAAAATCTCATACAGCAATCGTGTGAAAAGCAACATGAAAACAAATAAGAAGAACCCGTCAAAGTCTAGAACTCTTGATTAGTTTGATTCCATAATAACCCAATGGATGAATTGCAAAAAGAAAGTGCATATTTACTATCTGGATGGCAGGCTAGCCTAATAAACAAGGTATGCAAAGTGGTGCAATGGATCGCTGGGTCCTACCACCTTGGTGAAAACTTGCTGGGACCCGAGGGGTATATATGCCTCCAGCAAAGGCTTCAGCAGATACCATTGGGGAACAGGCTTTGACCCCATAGGTGATATCTTTTCCCTTCAAGGTTTAGTCATAGAACATCACTGGAACAGAACAATACATCCACACAGAGCAAACTTGAACTAATATAAACTTTGTCTTTCAATTAATTTTCACACATTAATCGTTGTAAATACCTAAAGAGTTACATATGCCAAGTAAGAAAACATATAAGTGGCTACATGCGGTGTGATAGAACTTCAAGGCCCTAGATATAGTTGTCTATAAAAATCTCATACAGCAATCATGAGAACAGCAACATGAAAACAAATAAGAAGAACCCGTCAAAGTCTAGAACTCTTGATTAGTTTGATTCCATAATAACCCAATGGATGAATTGCAAAAAGCAAGTGCATATTTACTATCTGGATGGCAGGCTACCCTAATAAACAAGGTATGCAAAGTGGTGCAATGGATCGCTGGGTCCTACCACCTTGGTGAAAACTTGCTGGGACCCGAGGGGTATATATGCCTCCAGCAAAGGCTTCAGCAGATACCATTGGGGAACAGGCTTTGACCCCATAGGTGATATCTTTTCCCTTCAAGGTTTAGTCATAGAGCATCACTGGAACAGAACAATACATCCACACAGAGAAAACTTGAACTAATATAAACTTTGTCTTGCAATTAATTTTCACACTTTAATCGTTGTAAATACCTAAAGAGTTACATATGCCAAGTAAGAAAGCATATAAGTGGCTACATGTGGTGTGATAGAACTTCAAGGCCCTAGGCATAGTTGTCTATAAAAATCACAAACAGCAATCATGAGAACAGCAACATGAAAACAAATAAGAAGAACCCATCAAAGTCTAGAACTCTTGATTAGTTTGATTCCATAATAACCCAATGGGATGAATTGCAAAAAGCAAGTGCATATTTACTATCTGGGTGGCAGGCTACACTAATAAACAAGGTATGCAAAGTGGTGCAATGGCTCGCTGGGTCCTACCACCTTGGTGAAAACTTGCTGGGACCCGAGGGGTATATATGCCCCCAGCAAAGGCGTCAGCAGATACAATTGGGGAACAGTCTTTGACCCCATAGGTAATATCTTTTCCCTTCAAGGTTTAGTCTTAGAACATCACTGGAACAGAACAATACATCCACACAGAGCAAACTTGAACTAATATAAACTTTTTCTTACAATTAATTTTCACACTTTAATCATATAGTGAACAGTCGTGTTGTAAATACCTAAAGAGTTACATATGCCAAGTAAGAAAACATATAAGTGGCTACATGTGGTGTGATAGAACTTCAAGGCCCTAGGCATAGTTGTCTATAAAAATCTCATACAGCAATCTTGTGAAAAGCAACATGAAAGCAAATAAGAAGAACTCGTCAAAGTCTAGAACTCTTGATTAGTTTGATTCCATAATAACCCAATGGATGAATTGCAAAAAGAAAGTGCATATTTACTATCTGGATGGCAGACTACACGAATAAACAAAGTTTGCAAAGTGGTGCAATGGATCGCAGGGTCCTACCACCTTGGTGAAAACTTGCTGGGACCCGAGGGGTATATATGCCTCCAGCAAAGGCTTCAGCAGATACCATTGGGGAACAGGCTTTGACCCCATAGGTGATATCTTTTCCCTTCAAGGTTTAGTCATAGAACATCACTGGAACAGTACAATACATCCACACAGAGCAAACTTGAACTAATATAAACTTTTTCTTACAATTAATTTTCACACTTTAATCGTTGTAAATACCTAAAGAGTTACATATGCCAAGTAAGAAAACATATAAGTGGCTACATGTTGTGTGATAGAACTTCAAGGCCCTAGGCATAGTTGTCTATAAATATCTCATACAGCAATCATGTGAAAAGCAACATGAAAGCAAATAAGAAGAACCCGTCAAAGTCTAGAACTCTTGATTAGTTTGATTCCATAATAACCCAATGGATGAACTGCAAAAAGAAAGTGCATATTTACTATCTGGATGGCAGACCACACGAATAAACAAAGTATGCAAAGTGGTGCAATGGATCGCTGGGTCCTACCACCTTGGTGAAAACTTGCTGGGACCCGAGGGGTATATATGCCTCCAGCAAAGACTTTAGCAGATACCATTGGGGAACAGGCATTGACCCCATAGGTGATATCTTTTCCCTTCAAGGTTTAGTCATAGAGCATCACTGCAACAGTACAATACATCAACGCAGAGCAAACTTGAACTCATATAAACTTTTTCTTGCAATTAATTTTCACACTTTAATCGTTGTCAATACATAAAGAGTCACATATGCCAAGTAAGAAAACATATAAGTGGCTACATGTGATGTGATAGAACTTCAAGGCCCTAGGCATAGTTGTCTATAAAAATCTCATACAGCAATCATGTGAAAAGCAAGATGAAAGCAAATAAGAAGAACTCGTCAAAGTCTAGAACTCTTGATTAGTTTGATTCCATAATAACCCAATGGATGAATTGCAAAAAGAAAGTGCATATTTACTATCTGGATGGCAGGCTACCCTAATAAACAAGGTATGCAAAGTGGTGCAATGGATCGCTGGGTCCTACCACCTTGGTGAAAACTTGCTGGGACCCGAGGGGTATATATGCCCCCAGCAAAGGCTTCAGCAGATACAATTGGGGAACAGTCTTTGACCCCATAGGTAATATCTTTTCCCTTCAAGGTTTAGTCTTAGAACATCACTGGAACAGAACAATACATCCACACCGAGCAAACTTGAACTAATATAAACTTTTTCTTACAATTAATTTTCACACTTTAATCATATAGTGAACAGTCGTGTTGTAAATACCTAAAGAGTTACATATGCCAAGTAAGAAAACATATAAGTGGCTACATGTGGTGTGATAGAACTTCAAGGCCCTAGGCATAGTTGTCTATAAAAATCTCATACAGCAATCTTGTGAAAAGCAACATGAAAGCAAATAAGAAGAACTCGTCAAAGTCTAGAACTCTTGATTAGTTTGATTCCATAATAACCCAATGGATGAATTGCAAAAAGAAAGTGCATATTTACTATCTGGATGGCAGACTACACGAATAAACAAAGTTTGCAAAGTGGTGCAATGGATCGCAAGGTCCTACCACCTTGGTGAAAACTTGCTGGGACCCGAGGGGTATATATGCCTCCAGCAAAGGCTTCAGCAGATACCATTGGGGAACAGGCTTTGACCCCATAGGTGATATCTTTTCCCTTCAAGGTTTAGTCATAGAACATCACTGGAACAGTACAATACATCCACACAGAGCAAACTTGAACTAATATAAACTTTTTCTTACAATTAATTTTCACACTTTAATCGTTGTAAATACCTAAAGAGATACATATGCCAAGTAAGAAAACATATAAGTGGCTACATGTTGTGTGATAGAACTTCAAGGCCCTAGGCATAGTTGTCTATAAATATCTCATACAGCAATCATGTGAAAAGCAACATGAAAGCAAATAAGAAGAACCCGTCAAAGTCTAGAACTCTTGATTAGTTTGATTCCATAATAACCCAATGGATGAACTGAAAAAAGAAAGTGCATATTTACTATCTGGATGGCAGACCACACGAATAAACAAAGTATGCAAAGTGGTGCAATGGATCGCTGGGTCCTACCACCTTGGTGAAAACTTGCTGGGACCCGAGGGGTATATATGCCTCCAGCAAAGGCTTTAGCAGATACCATTGGGGAACAGGCATTGACCCCATAGGTGATATCTTTTCCCTTCAAGGTTTAGTCATAGAGCATCACTGCAACAGTACAATACATCAACGCAGAGCAAACTTGAACTCATATAAACTTTTTCTTGCAATTAATTTTCACACTTTAATCGTTGTCAATACATAAAGAGTCACATATGCCAAGTAAGAAAACATATAAGTGGCTACATGTGATGTGATAGAACTTCAAGGCCCTAGGCATAGTTGTCTATAAAAATCTCATACAGCAATCATGTGAAAAGCAAGATGAAAGCAAATAAGAAGAACTCGTCAAAGTCTAGAACTCTTGATTAGTTTGATTCCATAATAACCCAATGGATGAATTGCAAAAAGAAAGTGCATATTTACTATCTGGATGGCAGGCTACCCTAATAAACAAGGTATGCAAAGTGGTGCAATGGATCGCTGGGTCCTACCACCTTGGTGAAAACTTGCTGGGACCCGAGGGGTATATATGCCCCCAGCAAAGGCTTCAGCAGATACAATTGGGGAACAGTCTTTGACCCCATAGGTAATATCTTTTCCCTTCAAGGTTTAGTCTTAGAACATCACTGGAACAGAACAATACATCCACACAGAGCAAACTTGAACTAATATAAACTTTTTCTTACAATTAATTTTCACACTTTAATCATATAGTGAACAGTCGTGTTGTAAATACCTAAAGAGTTACATATGCCAAGTAAGAAAACATATAAGTGGCTACATGTGGTGTGATAGAACTTCAAGGCCCTAGGCATAGTTGTCTATAAAAATCTCATACAGCAATCTTGTGAAAAGCAACATGAAAGCAAATAAGAAGAACTCGTCAAAGTCTAGAACTCTAGATTAGTTTGATTCCATAATAACCCAATGGATGAATTGCAAAAAGAAAGTGCATATTTACTATCTGGATGGCAGACTACACGAATAAACAAAGTTTGCAAAGTGGTGCAATGGATCGCAGGGTCCTACCACCTTGGTGAAAACTTGCTGGGACCCGAGGGGTATATATGCCTCCAGCAAAGGCTTCAGCAGATACCATTGGGGAACAGGCTTTGACCCCATAGGTGATATCTTTTCCCTTCAAGGTTTAGTCATAGAACATCACTGGAACAGTACAATACATCCACACAGAGCAAACTTGAACTAATATAAACTTTTTCTTACAATTAATTTTCACACTTTAATCGTTGTAAATACCTAAAGAGTTACATATGCCAAGTAAGAAAACATATAAGTGGCTACATGTTGTGTGATAGAACTTCAAGGCCCTAGGCATAGTTGTCTATAAATATCTCATACAGCAATCATGTGAAAAGCAACATGAAAGCAAATAAGAAGAACCCGTCAAAGTCTAGAACTCTTGATTAGTTTGATTCCATAATAACCCAATGGATGAACTGCAAAAAGAAAGTGCATATTTACTATCTGGATGGCAGACCACACGAATAAACAAAGTATGCAAAGTGGTGCAATGGATCGCTGGGTCCTACCACCTTGGTGAAAACTTGCTGGGACCCGAGGGGTATATATGCCTCCAGCAAAGGCTTTAGCAGATACCATTGGGGAACAGGCTTTGACCCCATAGGTGATATCTTTTCCCTTCAAGGTTTAGTCATAGAGCATCACTGCAACAGTACAATACATCAACGCAGAGCAAACGTGAACTAATATAAACTTTTTCTTGCAATTAATTTTCACACTTTAATCATTGTAAATACCTAAAGAGTTACATATGCCAAGTAAGAAAACACATAAGTGGCTATATGTGGTGTGATAGAACTTCAAGGCCCTAGGCATAGTTGTCTATAAAAATCTCAAACAGCAATCATGAGAACAGCAACATGAAAACAAATAAGAAGAACCCGTCAAAGTCTAGAACTCTTGATTAGTTTGATTCCATAATAACCCAGTGGATGAATTGCAAAAAGCAAGGGCATATTTACTATCTGGATGGCAGGCTACACGAATAAACAAGGTATGCAAAGTGGTGCAATGGATCGCTGGGTCCTACCACCTTGGTGAAAACTTGCTGGGACCCGAGGGGTATATATGCCTCCAGCAAAGGCATCAGCAGATACCATTGGGGAACAGGTTTTGACCCCATAGGTGATATCTTTTCCCTTCAAAGTTTAGTCATAGAACATCACTGGAACAGTACAATACATCCACACAGAGCAAACTTGAACTAATATAAACTTTTTCTGGCAATTAATTTTCACACTTTAATCATATAGTGAACAGTGGTGTTGTAAATACCTTAAGAGTTAGATATGCCAAGTAAGAAAACATATAAGTGGCTACATGTGGTGTGATAGAACTTCAAGGCCCTAGGCATAGTTGTCTATAAAAATCTCATACAGCAATCATGTGAAAAGCAACATGAAAGCAAATAAGAAGAACTCGTCAAAGTCTAGAACTCTTGATTAGTTTGATTCCATAATAACCCAATGGATGAATTGCAAAAAGAAAGTGCATATTTACTATCTGGATGGCAGACTACACGAATAAACAAAGTTTGCAAAGTGGTGCAATGGATCGCTGGGTCCTACCACCTTGGTGAAAACTTGCTGGGACCCGAGGGGTATATATGCCTCCAGCAAAGCTTCAGCAGATACCATTGGGGAACAGGCTTTGACCCCATAGGTGATATCTTTTCCATTCAAGGTTTAGTCATAGAACATCATTGGAACAGAACAATACATCCACACAGAGCAAACTTGAACTAATATAAACTTTTTCTTGCAATTAATTTTCACACTTTAATCGTTGTAAATACATAAAGAGTTACATATGCCAAGTAAGAAAACATATAAGTGGCTACATGTGATGTGATAGAACTTCAAGGCCCTAGGCATAGTTGTCTATAAAAACCTCATACAGCAATCATGTGAAAAGCAACATGAAAGCAAATAAGAAGAACTCGTCAAAGTCTAGAACTCTTGATTAGTTTGATTCCATAATAACCCAATGGATGAATTGCAAAAAGAAAGTGCATATTTACTATCTGGATGGCAGGCTACCCTAATAAACAAGGTATGCAAAGTGGTGCAATGGATCGCTGGGTCCTACCACCTTGGTGAAAACTTGCTGGGACCCGAGGGGTATATATGCCCCCAGCAAAGGCTTCAGCAGATACAATTGGGGAACAGTCTTTGACCCCATAGGTAATATCTTTTCCCTTCAAGGTTTAGTCATAGAACATCACTGGAACAGAACAATACATCCACACAGAGAAAACTTGAACTAATATAAACTTTTTCTTACAATAAATTTTCACACTTTAATCATATAGTGAACAGTGGTGTTGTAAATACCTAAAGAGTTACATATGCCAAGTAAGAAAACATATAAGTGGCTACATGTGGTGTGATAGAACTTCAAGGCCCTAGGCATAGTTGTCTATAAAAATCTCATACAGCAATCATGTGAAAAGCAACATGAAAGCAAATAAGAAGAACTCGTCAAAGTCTAGAACTCTTGATTAGTTTGATTCCATAATAACCCAATGGATGAATTGCAAAAAGAAAGTGCATATTTACTATCTGGATGGCAGACTACACGAATAAACAAAGTTTGCAAAGTGGTGCAATGGATCGCAGGGTCCTACCACCTTGGTGAAAACTTGCTGGGACCCGAGGGGTATATATGCCTCCAGCAAAGGCTTCAGCAGATACCATTGGGGAACAGGCTTTGACCCCATAGGTGATATCTTTTCCCTTCAAGGTTTAGTCATAGAACATCACTGGAACAGTACAATACATCCACACAGAGCAAACTTGAACTAATATCAACTTTTTCTTACAATTAATTTTCACACTTTAATCGTTGTAAATACCTAAAGAGTTACATATGCCAAGTAAGAAAACATATAAGTGGCTACATGTGGTGTGATAGAACTTCAAGGCCCTAGGCATAGTTGTCTATAAAAATCTCATACAGAAATCATGAGAACAGCAACATGAAAAGAAATAAGAAGAACCCGTCAAAGTCTAGAACTCTTGATTAGTTTGATTCCATAATAACCCAATGGATGAATTGCAAAGCAAGTGCATATTTATTATCTGTAGGGCAGGCTAAACGAATAAACAAGGTATGCAAAGGGGCGAATGGATCGCTGGGTCCTACCACCTTGGTGAAAACTTGCTGGGACCCGAGGGGTATATATGTCTCCAGCAAAGGCTTCAGCAGATACCAATGGGGAACAGGCTTTGACCCCATAGGCGATATATTTTCCCTTCAAGATTTAGTAATAGAACATCACTGCAACAGTACAATACATCAACGCAGAGCAAACGTGAACTAATATAAACTTTTTCTTGCAATTAATTTTCACACTTTAATCGTTGTAAATACCTAAAGAGTTACATATGCAGAGTAAGAAAACATATAAGTGGCTACATGTGGTGTGATAGAACTTCAAGGCCCTAGGCATAGTTGTCTATAAAAATCTCATACAGCAATCATGAGAACAGCAACATGAAAACAAATAAGAAGAACCCGTCAAAGTCTAGAACTCTTGATTAGTTTGATTCCATAATAAGCCAATGGATGAACTGCAAAAAGCAAGTGCATATTTACTATCTGGATGGCAGGCTACCCTAATAAACAAGGTATGCAAAATGGTGCAATGGATCGCTGGGTCCTACCACCTTGGTGAAAACTTGCTGGGACCCGAGGGGTATATATGCCCCCAGCAAAGGCTTCAGCAGATACAATTGGGGAACTGTCTTTGACCCCATAGGTAATATCTTTTCCCTTCAAGGTTTAGTCTTAGAACATCACTGGAACAGAACAATACATCCACACAGAGCAAACTTGAACTAATATAAACTTTTTCTTACAATTAATTTTCACCCTTTAATCATATAGTGAACAGTCGTGTTGTAAATACCTAAAGAGTTACATATGCCAAGTAAGAAAACATATAAGTGGCTACATGTGGTGTGATAGAACTTCAAGGCCCTAGGCATAGTTGTCTATAAAAATCTCATACAGCAATCTTGTGAAAAGCAACATGAAAGCAAATAAGAAGAACTCGTCAAAGTCTAGAACTCTAGATTAGTTTGATTCCATAATAACCCAATGGATGAATTGCAAAAAGAAAGTGCATATTTACTATCTGGATGGCAGACTACTCGAATAAACAAAGTTTGCAAAGTGGTGCAATGGATCGCAGGGTCCTACCACCTTGGTGAAAACTTGCTGGGACCCGAGGGGTATATATGCCTCCAGCAATGGCTTCAGCAGATACCATTGGGGAACAGGCTTTGACCCCATAGGTGATATCTTTTCCCTTCAAGGTTTAGTCATAGAACATCACTGGAACAGTACAATACATCCACACAGAGCAAACTTGAACTAATATAAACTTTTTCTTACAATTAATTTTCACACTTTAATCGTTGTAAATACCTAAAGAGTTACATATGCCAAGTAAGAAAACATATAAGTGGCTACATGTTGTGTGATAGAACTTCAAGGCCCTAGGCATAGTTGTCTATAAATATCTCATACAGCAATCATGTGAAAAGCAACATGAAAGCAAATAAGAAGAACCCGTCAAAGTCTAGAACTCTTGATTAGTTTGATTCCATAATAACCCAATGGATGAACTGCAAGAAGAAAGTGCATATTTACTATCTGGATGGCAGACCACACGAATAAACAAAGTATGCAAAGTGGTGCAATGGATCGCTGGGTCCTACCACCTTGGTGAAAACTTGCTGGGACCCGAGGGGTATATATGCCTCCAGCAAAGGCTTTAGCAGATACCATTGGGGAACAGGCATTGACCCCATAGGTGATATCTTTTCCCTTCAAGGTTTAGTCATAGAGCATCACTGCAACAGTACAATACATCAACGCAGAGCAAACGTGAACTAATATAAACTTTTTCTTGCAATTAATTTTCACACTTTAATCGTTGTAAATACCTAAAGAGTTACATATGCCAAGTAAGAAAACACATAAGTGGCTATATGTGGTGTGATAGAACTTCAAGGCCCTAGGCATAGTTGTCTATAAAAATCTCAAACAGCAATCATGAGAACAGCAACATGGAAACAAATAAGAAGATCCCGTCAAAGTCTAGAACTCTTGATTAGTTTGATTCCATAATAACCCAGTGGATGAATTGCAAAAAGCAAGGGTATATTTACTATCTGGATGGCAGGCTACACGAATAAACAAGGTACAGATCTGGCCTTCAAAAACGCGCGTTTTCTCCCGCGGCATTCGGCAATTCGTCTCGTAGAGTCTCGCAGAATTCTGCAAGTGCTTTCGGGGGGCCTACACTGTAAAATGTAATTAGTTGACCTTACTTAAAAAAAGTATGCAAACTCGTTGCCTCAAAAAAATTAAGCAAAGTAAGCTTAAGATTAGTGAGTTAGAAAAGCTTGTTTATTTTAAGTGTGCAGTACTAAATCAAGTAGTACCACTAGCACGTTTTTTTTATGTTCATGTAACTTAATAGTCATGATTAGTGTTAACTTATTTTTTTCATTTTGTGTTGATTGCTTGATATAAATTTAACCCCACTTAGAATTACTAAATTCCTACAACTTAACACTTTTAGTTCTGCTAACTCATTTTTCAAGTTCACTTAAATTAAAGAAACCTATTTCTGAGTTAGGTTTACTTTATTAATTATAGCACTGTTCTTGTACAGCATAATATTTAGAATTTCTTAAAAGTTTCCATTATAAAATAAAATTTATATATATTTTTTGTTTAATTTAGTTTTTAGACACATTGACATCAAGAATCAGCCTGTGAATCTCAACAATGGTGACAATTATAAAGCATGTTGCAGTGCATTCTGGGTGCAACCAATCAAAACTCATTCATGGCTCCCATCATGCATTGCTGCGTGAATAAATAATGAGCTTATGATCAGGGGGTGATCTGTTTGTCACCATTGTTGAGATTCATACGCTAATTCTTGATGTCTGTGTGTGCCTAAATTAAAAAAAAAAAAAAAAATTGACGTTTTTTTATTATTTATTTGGATTTCATGGAAATGGCTAAAAATATTATCCTGTACCAGGACAGTGCTGTTATAATTAATAAAGTAAATCTAACTCAGAAATTAACTCTGAACTATATGAGTTCAGTGAATCAGGTCAAATGATTGTGAAATAACGATTATGTTAAAACACAACCATCACCATCAGATCACCTTTTCTGTTTGTTCATCTGGCTGTTATAACTCAGGTACAGCAGCCAAACAAAAGGTTAAATTAATGATATAACAGTCAAGAGCCCAACTAAAACAAACACTAATCGCCACAATGGTGGCTTAAAATTACGGTTTTCACCTTCAGCCAATAGTGGCTATTGAAGGGCGAGTCTTGGCGTGGCCATATATTGCCGTCTAGCGTAGAGAGGACTGATCTGCGCATGCCCACAGGTCATAAACTTACTTTTTCTAAATGAATCCAGCTCAAGTAGACTGAGCTGGTACGATTTTTCAACCTCAAAGTACAAGTAACTTACTAAAAGTGAGTGTTAATAGCAGGTTGAAAAAAAATGATTAAGGTCAATTTACTATTTTTAATTAAATACAATGTTTGCATTTACAGTGTACTTAAAAAATCCCTCAATGTGTTTCGCTTCACAGAATATCCACCAGGTGGCGCATAAAAAACAACTTTACATTAGATTTTTTCATTTACTTCACATTACGTCATGATTGTGAGAAAACATCCACAATAAAATATAAATTATAAATAGTAATAGACACAAATATTTACAGTAGGCTACTGTATTATACAGACATTTGAAAATATTTGTAAATGCAAAAAAGGTTCATTAAGACAAGAAGGGGTATTGGACAACGTTTACGAATTTTTATATGCTTTGTCATTGCTGTGGTTTCCAGGAGATGAGTGCATGCAGAATATGTAACATTGCTTTTATTAAAACAGCAAAGTGACGTTCTTGCCAGCGCATAACTTTTTTGTACAACTATTAAGATGATTGTGCATGCAATGCGCATTTATATAAGTGCAACAGAGAATTTAGTGTGAGCATAATACACGTGACTCTGCCTGTAAAAACCCAGCAGTATTTTATATATAGATATATATATATATATATATATATATATACACAAAATCATCCTAACATAATGCAATTAAATAATGCGACTTACCCAGATTCTTAATTCGTGCAGATATTTCTTGTGTGATTGTTCTTGTGCAGATATTTCTTGTGAGGTAATGTTGCAGCACAACGCGTAGCATTTATATTTTGGGCGCATCTGATGTGCCATTACATTATTAATAAATATTTTAATTGAACTGTCTTAATGCATTAAGCATAAAGATTTTTCCACGTTAGTCTCAGAATGTCCGGGGTTGGTTTGAGGTCTTGCCGACAGTTTGTAAATCTTCTAAATATTCATATTCACAAATTCCATACAAAGGGTGATCAACAGTTATGACTTCTAAAATAAAATAAAAATGACCAGATAAGAGGTGTCTGATTGACAGTTTGACAGATGTTGTTTTAAAAAAATAATTACAACATTATGGGGAAGTGGTATTAAATATTCGGTAACACATAGCCTAATACAATTATTTTAAGTATGCATTTTGTTCAGTTTTGCTTTTACAAAATGTTCCCTGTTTTTTATATAATTAATTTAACCTGAGATGTGCGTTATATCGCTTTTTGATCATTATTTGTGTTGTCGAATTTTGACACAGTTTCATACTTGTTCATAATAATTTGATTCATAATTATGTTGTTTTTTTCTAAAAGTAAAAGTAAAAAAACTAAAAGTTTTTCTAAAAGCAATATTCTAAAGAGATACAAAGACAGTGTATGTGTAACCACCAGATTTCGTCATGAGTCATTTTGTACCCACCACTTTTAACTTCCGTTGACCGTTTTCAGTGGTTATGAGGAGCAATATGAGAGAATTTTTGTAATCATTGTCTGACACAACAAAAAAAATTTATAATATTCATTTTATTTTAATTTTCGTGTTCGCATTTATGAGGGAAAAAACAACGTGTCAGTTTACGGTTATGGACGTGAGCGCTCTAAAAGCGGCAATAAAAGTCTGCTTTAAAACTTTCACAGAGACCTCAAACAG
Source organism: Scardinius erythrophthalmus (assembly GCF_964197995.2). Classification (NCBI taxonomy): domain Eukaryota; kingdom Metazoa; phylum Chordata; class Actinopteri; order Cypriniformes; family Leuciscidae; genus Scardinius; species Scardinius erythrophthalmus. The sequence goes on from NC_138229.1 coordinate 37,064,353, forward strand.
AACAGCTGCCTTTCTTTAAATCGAATTTCGTTTTGTATTAATTATGTCTTAATTTTAATCAATGTTTCGTGAACCAATTGCCTGGATTTAAGAAGTAAACATAGCAGACAATCACGACACTGGAGGCGCCGGCGATATCTCATAAATGAACCGAAACTCAGCGTGTAATGCACATTCACATTTACAGTGTATTTAGACACATTTATACGCATTCATAATCATTACTTTTACCGGTTCTTTGTGGCAAGCTTTATGCGTGCGGTCGTGCGCTTGAGTGCGGCTATATTATCGTAAATGCTCATTATTTAAAACAAAGCATAAGCCTCTTCCTGGCATGCAATGGAATCTACAATGTCAGTTGGTTATATCAACATATGTCAAATTAAGTTACGCGATATCAACAAATTAAGCTATAAACATTAATTTGAAATAACTTAAAGCGTATGTATAGTATATTTGCTTAAATAGTATTTAAACAAAGGAACTGCAAGGGATTAAAACCCTGCCCACACGCTGGTGAAAACTGGAAAAACCGGTTTTCTTTTGATTCCCTGAGAGGAGATCGATTAGCATTGGGGGTGTAATCGGCAGACCTGGGGGGTGGGTGGTTGTAATTTCTTGACTGTGCAATTGGTAGCAGCTAAAACAAGCAGCTAAAACAAAGACTGTGCAATTAATTAGCCAACATTTTGGAAATAACTTTCTTCATGTCGTTTTATTTATACACTGTAAAACATTATTATTATTATTATTATTTTGAATTTGTAAATATTAAATAGGCTATGTTTTACAAACAATTGGTTTACAAACTCTTGGAGGTTTGTGGTTACCATCATTCAGAAGAGTGGTGCTTGTGTTTAGACTTGTGTTTTACGTGATTAAATCAGGAAGATTACATTGGTTTCTGTCCACACGGAGACGCATTTAAGACGATTTAATCAGGAAATGGAGGCACCGGCGCGATATAACTTGCATTGCTCGTGAACTGAGCTCGTCTCATAAATGAACCGAAACTCAGAAATGTATCTAGAAAGCTTGAAATGTCCACTTTTAAACAAAACAATTCAAAACGAAAAGAAACAGATAACTCTCTTATGTAAGTGTGCATTTCTCTCTAGGCACGTTCACAATATCTGCGAAGATGACAAGTCAGCATTTTCAACATCTTTGACACATAAAACACTAGTTGATTAGTAAACAATTAAAATGTCTCCTTGCTATATTTGACACATGATTACTTTTGCCAGTTCTTTGTGGCAAGCTTTATGCATCCGTTAACTATCGAATATCGTGACTCATATTTTGTACCAGACCATTTATGGTTGTTCATATTGTTCAACAAAGTTCTTGATAAAAAAAAGAAAAGAAAAAAAAGAAGCTACTGTGCCTAATATTATTGTTGTATAGCGCGCAAGGTTTATGCGCATGCTTTAAGTCTTCTCCGTTTTTAGTGTATGTCTGTGGCAGAATTACAGTGCCTGGTCTGGTATGTATATAGGCTACATCGTTTTGAGTCGGTTTCAGTGGTTTAGTGTGTACGCAGATATTTCTTGAGACGACGCCATGTTTTTATGTTTTACTCTTTTAGTTTTGTTGCAATTTCACCAAAAGCTTATAATTAGGAAATACACACGACACGCTAAACTTATATTCTCTATATGTTAAAAATGTTGTAAAAAAATACGTATTATTCTTATATATTAAGAATAACAATATGATACATTTATATTGCACTCGAAATGATTTAGATATGGAAAGAGGAATTCTTCTCAACTACCACCAATAAAGTTTTAAAATTCTTCTTTAGAAAATATTATATTTTGATGATTCTGCAAGTTCAGCAGACAGTGAGGTTCGGGTTTGTTCCGATCAGAGCTCGTGAGTGGAGAGCGCATTTCTGAATATTCCGCTCCGCTCGTTCATTCCGCTCAGGGTCCTCGGCCTCGCTCAACACAGATGTCCTGTTGCCTGGTTCGAAAATATGTGGAATACGGGCTGCTTTCGACTAAAAGTTTTTTTTTCTAGTCGACTAGTATACTAGGCTAGTTGTTCATTTAAGTAATTCGTGGACAAATCGCCCCTTTATATTAATTTAATTAGCCTACTTATATCATGATCATGAGCGTTTACGTAATATAAACGCACTCAAGCGCACGACCGCACGCATAAAGCTTGCCACAAAGAACCGGTAAAAGTAATGATTATGAATGCGTCTAAATGTGTCTAAATACACTGTAAATGTGAATGTGCATTAGACGCTGAGTTTCGGTTCATTTATGAGATATCGCCGGCGCCTCCAATGTCGTGATTGTCTGCTATATTTACTTCTTAAATCCAGGCAATTCATTGGTTCACGAAACATTGATTAAAATTAAGATATAATTAATACAAAACGAAATTCGATCTAAAGAAAGGCAGCTGTTCTGTTTGAGGTCTCTGTTAAAGTTTTAAAGCAGACTTTTATTGCCGCTTTTAGAGCGCTCATGTCCATAACCGTAAACTGACACGTTGTTTTTTCCCTCATAAATGCGAACACGAAAATTAAAATAAAATGAATATTATATTTTTTTTTGTTGTGTCAGACAATGATTACAAAATTTTTCTCTCATATTGCTCCTCATAACCACTGAAAACGGTCAACGGAAGTTAAAAGTGGTGGGTACAAAATGACTCATGACGAAATCTGGTGGTTACTCATACAATGTCTTTGTATCTCTTTAGAATATTGCTTTTAGAAAAAACAGTTTTTTTTTTTACTTTTAGAAAAAAATGACATAATTATGAATCAAATTATTATGAACAAATAATGAAACTGTGTCAAAATTCGACAACACAAAGAATGATCAAAAAGCGATATAACGCACATCTCAGGTTAAATTAATTAAGCTCCTCATAACCACTGAAAACGGTAAAAAAAAAATCGAACCAAAAGTCAAATTAATATGGACTGAAATTAAAAGTGGTGGGTACAAAATGACTCATGACGAAATCTGGTGGGTGCGTACCCACCGTCCCCACCGAAATCGACGCCTATAAGGGAAACATGATAGTATAAAAAGTACTGTGTGTAATGCAGAAAAGCGCATTACAACCATGTTAAAACTATTTAAAACGTTAAGATGCAAAAATGAACTAAATGTAAAATTAGATAATGATATTGCGCAAATGATCTCGGTCTCTTTAAAGGTCTTCGCAAATTATTGTGTTATAAGACTCAGTTATCATAGCCTACATCACGTCTCTTCTAGCCTACTGTAAACACAGGAAAAAAATAAGACAAATGATGCGCGTTTGAGTCGGATTTTTATGAAGAATATGTGACTGTTTATGTAACTGGCAAAAGAAAACATTGTATTCGTCATACTTCGTCAACTCAGTATGGCCACATGAAACACGACTGCCATCTACAGGTTTTAGTATTTCCTGCGTCCAACACCTAATCCCCCTTCTGCACGATCCCGCAGAATGTCGGAAGTGCTCGTGGCATTCTTTTCTCTGAGACGCGCATTTTTAAAGGCCACATCTGTATGCAAAGTGGTGCAATGGATCGCTGGGTCCTACCACCTTGGTGAAAACTTGCTGGGACCCGAGGGGTATATATGCCTCCAGCAAAGGCATCAGCAGATACCATTGGGGAACAGGTTTTGACCCCATAGGTGATATCTTTTCCCTTCAAAGTTTAGTCATAGAACATCACTGGAACAGTACAATACATCCACACAGAGCAAACTTGAACTAATATAAACTTTTTCTGGCAATTAATTTTCACACTTTAATCATATAGTGAACAGTGGTGTTGTAAATACCTTAAGAGTTAGATATGCCAAGTAAGAAAACATATAAGTGGCTACATGTGGTGTGATAGAACTTCAAGGCCCTAGGCATAGTTGTCTATAAAAATCTCATACAGCAATCATGTGAAAAGCAACATGAAAGCAAATAAGAAGAACTCATCAAAGTCTAGAACTCTTGATTAGTTTGATTCCATAATAACCCAATGGATGAATTGCAAAAAGAAAGTGCATATTTACTATCTGGATGGCAGACTACACGAATAAACAAAGTTTGCAAAGTGGTGCAATGGATCGCTGGGTCCTACCACCTTGGTGAAAACTTGCTGGGACCCGAGGGGTATATATGCCTCCAGCAAAGCTTCAGCAGATACCATTGGAGAACAGGCTTTGACCCCATAGGTGATATCTTTTCCATTCAAGGTTTAGTCATAGAACATCATTGGAACAGAACGTGAAAAAGAGTGTTGCACTTCTGAAGAAGGAAAACTCAAAAACAAAATTATGTTTGCAGAGATTTTATTTTTTTTTACCACTTTGCAAGCCTGCAAAACTCTGTTTTCAGAGTTTCAAAACTTTTTTTTCTCACATTCGCACACCAGTTTTCAGATCACCATTTGCAAGGTTTCAACCCTGGAAAACAAACTAATACAGTGGGAGAACACTGACAAATTTGAAACTCTGAAAAATTGTTTGCGCAACATCGTAAAAAAAAAATGTTGCAGTTCTGAAGAAGGAAATCTCAAAAACAACATAATGTTTGCAGAGATATTTTTAATTTTTTACATTTTACAAGCTTGCAAATCTTATTTTTCGATCTTGCAAAACTGTTTTTTGTAAGATTTTGAGTTTTCGAACACTTAGTTTCAACCTTTCAGAACTTTATTTTCAGTTTTGAATCATGGCAGGATATTAATCCCATACCCAACACGATAACTTCAGATTTAACCAGGTCCATGGAATTTGCGCAAACATCCTCTAAAAGTTCATAAAACTGTGTTTGATCAGGCGGTCTATAACATGCCCAAATTAGTATGGGCTTACTCTTCGGTAGCAAAATATCTAACCAAACCGCTTCAACCTGCTCACTATTTAAGTCCATTCTATGATTAAAACCAATGTCCGCTCTTACATATATACACACCCCTCCACCTTTGCGGTTTCGATCTCTCCTAATTACCAAATAGTTCTCCAATTCGATTTCAGCATCCGTAATGGAGTCATCCAGCCATGTCTCCGTAAAACACAAAAAATTCCCACCTTTCTGCTTTTGCTGAGGTGTCGGATCTCTGTGATTTTCGGGAGAAGGCTTCTGACGTTGAGATGAAGCAGGTGTAATCCTCTCGCCGTCATGAAGTAGTCCACATTCGATATCTCTTTGTTGACACCCGCCATCTCGTCCAAGAGTGCCTGCTCCACGATGGCCTGTGGATCCAATCCCCTGACCTGCTCTACACCGCGCTCCCTAATCACCGTCACGTCTCCCAGCTCCGGATCTCCACCACTTCTCCCGGCGCCTCCACGCACGCTTCCACTCCCTTCAGCGACACTCATGGATAGGAGTTTGTCCCCGGAGTTTGAATGTCTAGAGCAACCCATCGCACATGCCGAGGGCCTTCTTGACATCGTATTCCTTGGTCCAAATTCCCGCATCGGGCCCGGACATTGATGTATATCTCCAGATAATAATAGGCAGATACAAATGATCAATTCGTCGCCATTCACTTGCCTTTTGACGCCACCTTTTTCATTGCGTTTGGCTGCATACCAACATTGATAAAGAAATGTGTCCATGAGGATTTTCTTTCCATAACCAGGTTGTTTTTTAAATAAAAGTTTATTTGAGTGAGCATAGCAACCATGTCCGTTTTCTAAAAAGTTAATAATAAATATGTATACTAAAAGCACCACAAGCACACCACACTTGCCAGTGGCCATCTTGAAGCCTCCCTGGAAACTGATATAAGTGGCTATATTAGCACACCACACTTGCCAGTGGCCATCTTGAAGCCTCCCTGGAAACTGATATAAGTGGCTACATGCGGTGTGATAGAACTTCAAGGCCCTAGGCATAGATGTCTATAAAAATCTCATACAGCAATTGTGTGAAAAGCAACATGAAAGCAAATAAGAAGAACCCGTCAAAGTCTAGAACTCTTGATTAGTTTGATTCCATAATAACCCAATGGATGAATTGCAAAAAGCAAGTGCATATTTACTATCTGGATGGCAGACTACACGAATAAACAAAGTATGCAAAGTGGTGCAATGGATCGCTGGGTCCTACCACCTTGGTGAAAACTTGCTGGGACCCGAGGGGTATATATGCCTCCAGCAAAGGCTTCAGCAGATACCATTGGGGAACAGGCTTTGACCCCATAGGTGATATTTTTTCCCTTCAAGGTTTAGTCATAGAACATCACTGCAACAGTACAATACATCAACACAGAGCAAACGTGAACTAATATAAACTTTTTCTTGCAATTAATTTTCACACTTTAATCGTTGTAAATACCTAAACAGTTACATATGCCAAGTAATAAAACACATAAGTGGATATATGTGGTGTGATAGAACTTCAAGGCCCTAGGCATAGATGTCTATAAAAATCTCATACAGCAATCATGAGAACAGCAACATGAAAACAAATAAGAAGAACCCGTCAAAGTCTAGAACTCTTGATTAGTTTGATTCCATAATAACCCAGTGGATGAATTGCAAAAAGCAAGGGCATATTTACTATCTGGATGGCAGACTACACGAATAAACAAAGTTTGCAAAGTGGTGCAATGGATCGCTGGGTCCTACCACCTTGGTGAAAACTTGCTGGGACCCGAGGGGTATATATGCCTCCAGCAAAGGCTTTAGCAGATACCACTGGGGAACAGGCTTTGACCCCATAGGTGATATCTTTTCCCTTCAAGATTTAGTCATAGAACATCACTGGAACAGAACAGTACATCCACACAGAGAAAACTTGAACTAATATAAACTTTGTCTTGCAATTAATTTTCACACTTTAATCGTTGTAAATACCTAAAGAGTTACATATGCCAAGTAAGAAAGCATATAAGTGGCTACATGTGGTGTGATAGAACTTCAAGGCCCTAGGCATAGATGTCTATAAAAATCTCATACAGCAATTGTGTGAAAAGCAACATGAAAGCAAATAAGAAGAACCCGTCAAAGTCTAGAACTCTTGATTAGTTTGATACCATAATAACCCAATGGATGAATTGCAAAAAGCAAGTGCATATTTACTATCTGGATGGCAGACTACACGAATAAACAAAGTATGCAAAGTGGTGCAATGGATCGCTGGGTCCTACCACCTTGGTGAAAACTTGCTGGGACCCGAAGGGTATATATGCCTCCAGCAAAGGCTTCAGCAGATACCATTGGGGAACAGGCTTTGACCCCATAGGTGATATCTTTTCCCTAATTAATATAAACTTTTTCTTGCAATTAATTTTCACACTTTAATCGTTGTAAATACCTAAAGAGTTACATATGCCAAGTAAGAAAACACATAAGTGGATATATGTGGTGTGATAGAACTTCAAGGCCCTAGGCATAGATGTCTATAAAAATCTCATACAGCAATCATGAGAACAGCAACATGAAAACAAATAAGAAGAACCCGTCAAAGTCTAGAACTCTTGATTAGTTTGATTCCATAATAACCCAGTGGATGAATTGCAAAAAGCAAGGGCATATTTACTATCTGGATGGCAGACTACACGAATAAACAAAGTTTGCAAAGTGGTGCAATGGATCGCTGGGTCCTACCACCTTGGTGAAAACTTGCTGGGACCCGAGGGGTATATATGCCTCCAGCAAAGGCTTCAGCAGATACCATTGGGGAACAGGCTTTGACCCCATAGGTGATATCTTTTCCCTTCAAGGTTTAGTCATAGAACATCACTGCAACAGTACAATACATCAACGCAGAGCAAACGTGAACTAATATAAACTTTTTCTTGCAATTAATTTTCACACTTTAATCGTTGTAAATACCTAAAGAGTTACATATGCCAAGTAAGAAAACACATAAGTGGCTATATGTGGTGTGATAGAACTTCAAGGCCCTAGGCATAGTTGTCTATAAAAATCTCAAACAGCAATCATGAGAACAGCAACATGAAAACAAATAAGAAGAACTCGTCAAAGTCTAGAACTCTTGATTAGTTTGATTCCATAATAACCCAGTGGATGAATTGCAAAAAGCAAGGGCATATTTACTATCTGGATGGCAGGCTACACGAATAAACAAGGTATGCAAAGTGGTGCAATGGCTCGCTGGGTCCTACCACCTTGGTGAAAACTTGCTGGGACCCGAGGGGTATATATGCCTCCAGCAAAGGCTTCAGCAGATACCATTGGGGAACAGGCTTTGACCCCATAGGTGATATCTTTTCCCTTCAAAGTTTAGTCATAGAACATCACTGGAACAGAACAATACATCCACACAGAGCAAACTTGAACTAATATAAACGTTTTCTTACAATTAATTTTCACACTTTAATCGTTCTAAATACCTAAAGAGTTACATATGCCAAGTAAGAAAACATATAAGTGGCTATATGTGGTGTGATAGAACTTCAAGGCCCTAGGCATAGTTGTCTATAAAAATCTCATACAGCAATCATGAGAACAGCAACATGAAAACAAATAAGAAGAACCCGTCAAAGTCTAGACCTCTTGATTAGTTTGATTCCATAATAACCCAGTGGATGAATTGCAAAAAGCAAGGGCATATTTACTATCTGGATGGCAGGCTACACGAATAAACAAGGTATGCAAAGTGGTGCAATGGATCGCTGGGTCCTACCACCTTGGTGAAAACTTGCTGGGACCCGAGGGGTATATATGCCTCCAGCAAAGGCTTCAGCAGATACCATTGGGGAACAGGCTTTGACCCCATAGGTGATATCTTTTCCCTTCAAGGTTTAGTCATAGAACATCACTGCAACAGTACAAAACATCAACACAGAGCAAACGTGAACTAATATAAACTTTTTCTTGCAATTAATTTTCACACTTTAATCGTTGTAAATACCTAAAGAGTTACATATGCCAAGTAAGAAAACACATAAGTGGATATATGTGGTGTGATAGAACTTCAAGGCCCTAGGCATAGATGTCTATAAAAATCTCATACAGCAATCATGAGAACAGCAACATGAAAACAAATAAGAAGAACCCGTCAAAGTCTAGAACTCTTGATTAGTTTGATTCCATAATAACCCAGTGGATGAATTGCAAAAAGCAAGGGCATATTTACTATCTGGATGGCAGACTACACGAATAAACAAAGTTTGCAAAGTGGTGCAATGGATCGCTGGGTCCTACCACCTTGGTGAAAACTTGCTGGGACCCGAGGGGTATATATGCCTCCAGCAAAGGCTTCAGCAGATACCACTGGGGAACAGGCTTTGACCCCATAGGTGATATCTTTTCCCTTCAAGGTTTAGTCATAGAGCATCACTGGAACAGAACAATACATCCACACAGAGAAAACTTGAACTAATATAAACTTTGTCTTGCAATTAATTTTCACACTTTAATCGTTGTAAATACCTAAAGAGTTACATATGCCAAGAAAGAAAGCATATAAGTGGCTACATGTGGTGTGATAGAACTTCAAGGCCCTAGGCATAGTTGTCTATAAAAATCACAAACAGCAATCATGAGAACAGCAACATGAAAACAAATAAGAAGAACCCGTCAAAGTCTAGAACTCTTGATTAGTTTGATTCCATAATAACCCAATAATGGGATGAATTGCAAAAAGCAAGTGCATATTTACTATCTGGGTGGCAGGCTACACTAATAAACAAGGTATGCAAAGTGGTGCAATGGATCGCTGGGTCCTACCACCTTGGTGAAAACTTGCTGGGACCCGAGGGGTATATATGCCTCCAGCAAAGGCTTCAGCAGATACCATTGGTGAACAGGCTTTGACCCCATAGGTGATATCTTTTCCCTTCAAGGTTTAGTCATAGAACATCACTGCAACAGTACAATACATCAACGCAGAGCAAACGTGAACTAATATAAACTTTTTCTTGGAATTCATTTTCACACTTTAATCGTTGTAAATACCTAAAGAGTTACATATGCCAAGTAAGAAAACACATAAGTGGCTATATGTAGTGTGATAGAACTTCAAGGCCCTAGGCATAGTTGTCTATAAAAATCTCATACAGCAATCGTGTGAAAAGCAACATGAAAACAAATAAGAAGAACCCGTCAAAGTCTAGAACTCTTGATTAGTTTGATTCCATAATAACCCAATGGACGAATTGCAAAGCAAGTGCATATTTATTATCTGGATGGCAGGCTAAACGAATAAACAAGGTATGCAAAGGGGCGAAATGGATCGCTGGGTCCTACCACCTTGGTGAAAACTTGCTGGGACCCGAGGGGTATATATGCCTCCAGCAAAGGCTTCAGCAGATACCATTGGGGAACAGGCTTTGACCCCATAGGTGATATCTTTTCCCTTCAAGGTTTAGTCATAGAACATCACTGGAACAGAACAATACATCCACACAGAGCAAACTTGAACTAATATTAACTTTTTCTTACAATTAATTTTCACACTTTAATCATATAGTGAACAGTCGTGATGTAAATACCTAAAGAGTTACATATGCCAAGTAAGAAAACATATAAGTGGCTACATGTGGTGTGATAGAACTTCAAGGCCCTAGGCATAGATGTCTATAAAAATCTCATACAGCAATTGTGTGAAAAGCAACATGAAAGCAAATAAGAAGAACCCGTCAAAGTCTAGAACTCTTGATTAGTTTGATTCCATAATAACCCAATGGATGAACTGCAAAAAGCAAGTGCATATTTACTATCTGGATGGCAGACTACACGAATAAACAAAGTATGCAAAGTGGTGCAATGGATCGCTGGGTCCTACCACCTTGGTGAAAACTTGCTGGGACCCGAGGGGTATATATGCCTCCAGCAAAGGCTTCAGCAGATACAATTGGGGAACAGGCTTTGACCCCATAGGTGATGTCTTTTCCCTTCAAGGTTTAGTCATAGAGCATCACTGGAACAGAACAATACATCCACACAGAGCAAACTTGAACTAATATAAACTTTTTCTTACAAATAATTTTCACACTTTAATCGTTGTAAATACCTAAAGAGTTACATATGCCAAGTAAGAAAACATATAAGTGGCTATATGTGGTGTGATAGAACTTCAAGGCCCTAGGCATAGTTGTCTATAAAAATCTCATACAGCAATCATGTGAAAAGCAACATGAAAGCAAATAAGAAGAACTCGTCAAAGTCTAGAACTCTTGATTAGTTTGATTCCATAATAACCCAATGGATGAATTGCAAAAAGAAAGTGCATATTTACTATCTGGATGGCAGGCTACCCTAATAAACAAGGTATGCAAAGTGGTGCAATGGATTGCTGGGTCCTACCTCCTTGGTGAAAACTTGCTGGGACCCGAGGGGTATATATGCCCCCAGCAAAGCCTTCAGCAGATACCATTGGGGAACAGGCTTTGACCCCATAGGTAATATCTTTTCCCTTCAAGGTTTAGTCATAGAACATCACTGGAACAAAACAATACATCCACACAGAGCAAACTTGAACTAATATAAACTTTTTCTTACAATTAATTTTCACACTTTAATCATATAGTGAACAGTCGTGTTGTAAATACCTAAAGAGTTACATATGCCAAGTAAGAAAACATATAAGTGGCTACATGTGGTGTGATAGAACTTCAAGGCCCTAGGCATAGTTGTCTATAAAAATCTCATACAGCAATCGTGTGAAAAGCAACATGAAAACAAATAAGAAGAACCCGTCAAAGTCAAGAACTCTTGATTAGTTTGATTCCATAATAACCCAATGGATGAATTGCAAAGCAAGTGCATATTTATTATCTGGATGGCAGGCTAAACGAATAAACAAGGTATGCAAAGGGGCGAAATGGATCGCTGGGTCCTACCACCTTGGTGAAAACTTGCTGGGACCCGAGGGGTATATGTGCCTCCAGCAAAGGCTTCAGCAGATACCATTGGGGAACAGGCTTTGACCCCATAGGTGATATCTTTTCCCTTCAAGGTTTAGTCATAGAACATCACTGGAACAGTACATCAACACAGAGCAAACATGAACTAATATAAACTTTTTCTTGCAATTAATTTTCACAATTTAATCGTTGTAAATAGCTAAAGAGTTACATATGCCAAGTAAGAAAACACATAAGTGGATATATGTGGTGTGATAGAACTTCAAGGCCCTAGGCATAGATGTCTGTAAAAATCTCATACAGCAATCATGAGAACAGCAACATGAAAACAAATAAGAAGAACACGTCAAAGTCTAGAACTCTTGATTAGTTTGATTCCATAATAACCCAATGGATGAATTGCACAAAGCAAGTGCATATTTACTATCTGGAGGGCAGACTACACGAATAAACAAGGTATGCAAAGTGGTGCAATGGATCGCTGGGTCCTACCACCTTGGTGAAAACTTGCTGGGACCCGAGGGGTATATATGCCTCCAGCAAAGGCTTCAGCAGATACCATTGGGGAACAGGCTTTGACCCCATAGGTGATATCTTTTCCCTTCAAGGTTTAGTCATAGAACATCACTGGAACAGAACAATACATCCACACAGAGCAAACTTGAACTAATATAAACTTTTTCTTTCAATTAATTTTCACACTTTAATCGTTTTAAATACCTAAAGAGTTACATATGCCAAGTAAGAAAGCATATAAGTGGCTACATGTGGTGTGATAGAACTTCAAGGCCCTAGGCATAGTTGTCTATAAAAATCACAAACCGCAATCATGAGAACAGCAACATGAAAACAAATAAGAAGAACCCGTCAAAGTCTAGAACTCTTGATTAGTTTGATTCCATAATAACCCAATGGGATGAATTGCAAAAAGCAAGTGCATATTTACTATCTGGGTGTCAGGCTACACTAATAAACAAGGTATGCAAAGTGGTGCAATGGAACGCTGGGTCCTACCACCTTGGTGAAAACTCGCTGGGACCCTGAGGGGTATATATGCCTCCAGCAAAGGCTTCAGCAGATACCATTGGGGTACAGGCTTTGACCCCATAGGTGATATCTTTTCCCTTCAAGGTTTAGTCATAGAACATCACTGCAACAGTACAATACATCAACGCAGAGCAAACGTGAACTAATATAAACTTTTTCTTGCAATTCATTTTCACACTTTAATCGTTGTAAATACCTAAAGAGTTACATATGCCAAGTAAGAAAACACATAAGTGGCTATATGTGGTGTGATAGAACTTCAAGGCCCTAGGCATAGTTGTCTATAAAAATCTCAAACAGCAATCATGAGAACAGCAACATGAAAACAAATAAGAAGAACCCGTCAAAGTCTAGAACTCTTGATTAGTTTGATTCCATAATAACCCAGTGGATGAATTGCAAAAAGCA